>NC_090778.1:24890000-25245000 GCF_040054535.1 Antennarius striatus
ACCCTATATCGAGTCTCTCTCTCTCTCTCTCTCTCTCTCTCTCTCTCTCTCTCTCCCCTCCACCTCTCTCTCCATCTCCATACCCCCCCCCCCTCTACTTCTCCCTGGCTGTCAGAGAGTATCAGATCAGTAGTTAGATCCATGGCCGAGGCCAAGCTGGGCTCTCGGCTCTCAGCACTCTACCACAACACATCATTACAGCTGACAGCAGGACTTCAAAAAGCGCTGTACGCGTACATGCACAGACATATGATCGAGTTGTGCGTGCGCGCTCTCGTGAGCCGTCGCAGAGCATAAGGTCTCTACACGTTTAATAACTGCTGTAAAGATTGTGTGACTTGTTTTTTTTTTTTTTTTGTAGGCTGCATATTCAATTTTTTATTGTGCAAATAGTTCTTTGCAAATCGCCTGGTCAGGATTCATAAAACACAGAGATTTAATGTGAAGGAGGGGGCGAGGGAGGGAGGGAGGGAGGGGAGAGGTGGTGGTGGTGGTGGATACCACTTTCAAAACCAACAACGGCAATATGCCTGGGCTGGCGGGAAGAGTTAGCCTCTGCGTAGCACTTCCAAAGAGAGGAATAGTCCCTCTTGCAAGCCTTAAGGGCCAACTCTGTATGTGTGTCTGTGTGTGTATGTGTGTGTGTGAGAGTGTGTGAGTGTGTGGGCGGATAGTTTTTAAGCAAGGCTGGGGACTTTAAAGCTCTTGCTAAATTGAGGTTTACACACACAAACATGAACACACACACTTGAGAATACACCTGAGAATACACACAATCACCATGTAGAACAACAAATCTAACACTTCGCCCACTTTGATCGGCTACCCGCAAAACAATCCAGCGAGAGGGTTGGGCTGGTGGGTGAGGGAGGGAGAGGGAGGGGAGATACTGGAAAGATCTGGGATACGATGCCCGAATAAAGTGCCCACTTTCCTCCCCTCTGGAGGATGACAAAAGAGGAGAGGAGAGGGGAAAAAACAAAACACACTAATCTTCTGGCTTCGCAGGAAGCCACAAAGCATCATTTACACAGCGGAGTTAACAGGAGAGCACCGGGCTTCCTGATTTGCAGCGAGCAGCCTTGTTCCAGATAGAGATATTCAGTCTGTCAGTATAAACTGCTTCTGTTTTCGTTTTGCATTTATTTCAATGCCAGACTCAGAGCATAAATTTTTCATCACCTGCTAAGCTATGAATAAAAGATTAAAAAAGGAACTGAGAGGGGGAGTGGAGAAAGGGAGGGAGGGAGGTAGGGACGTAGGGAGAGAGATGGAGGAAGAAGAAGAAGAAAAAGAAGAGAAGTACAATAAGAAGAAGAAGAAGAAGAAGAAGAGAGACAAAAGTCTAACAGGTAAGGCCCACGCCAACACAAGTGTGAGCATTGTGTGCATAGCGAGATCTCCCTTTCCCCTCTCTCTTTGCCCCTCTCCCTGTCCAACTCCCCAACTCTCCCCACTCCCCCCGTACTCCCCTTCAACACTATCCCAATATACCTCTAGGAGGAGAGCCGTGGCTGCAGTGCAGGGTAAAGATGCTATAATGAGCGGGAAGCAGAGGAGCATCTCACCTTGGCTTTTTATAGGATTACCTGGGAGGTGAACTCTGTGCTCTGTGAGAGGATTCATCAGTACATGCTCTCTCGCTCTCTCTCTCTCTCTCTCTCTCTCTCTCTCTCTCTCTCTCTCTCTCTCTCTCTCTCTCTCTCTGCCCTCAGCGGTCTTTGACAGGCAGGACAAGAGTGAGATGTTGAAGAGCTGCTGGAAAATTCTCTGCAATACAGAGCTGACAGGTTCAGGTGTGGGTTAAAGAGGGAAGAGAAAGAGAGGGATGGAGGGAAGGATGCGGGATATAAGGACAGAATGCATCTCATTCTGTAAATTCTTTCCGTCTTTCTTCCGTTGAGTTTATGAAGCCGTGTGTCCCGGCTCACATGGACTATGACTGATAAATCCGCATATATCTCACACCATTACCTCCTCTCCACCCTGCAGAGTCCCGCGATGACAGCATGCCACCTTTATTATAAGGAGTGCAGGTGTCACTTTCATAGTCGACAAGGAAGCCTCAATTTTTTTTATTTTTGCTACAGACATGACATGACATTTTCTATATGTCCGGTTGTGGAAAATAAAACAGGCTACAAACAAACATCCTGGCTGTAACCAGGCAGTTGCTGGAGGATGACGACAAAATTCATCAGGCGCGTATACGCAACAGGCTACAAGAATTCAGATTCGATTGTTGTCATTTACGCCTCAAGGACGTGAATCGGATATGTATCCGATCTAGGATGACACACAGCAGTGATTCAAATCTGATTTTTGTGTTCACACAACCCTGAAAAAAAAAATTCGTGCCACATTAAGGCAAAACAAAAGTCGTTTCAGTCTGGTAATGTGAAGCCAAACAGGCTGCGGGGATTGTGGTGTGGAGGCGATGCTGTACACAATAAAACACAGGCTACATCATGTCTGACACTGAGCGTGGAGGCTTGTGTGTATGTGTGTGTGTGTGTGTGTGTTTGTGTGTGTATAGTGGGTGCTCGGGTCTACGGGAATAAGTGCAACCCACACTCAGCATACCTGCTAAAATAACCACTTAAAACGATGAGCAGTCACAGCGAGCCCACTCAGCATAGCACCCCTACACTGTACATACTAAATATACCCGACTGTACATAAGCACAGGGCTGCAGTAAAAAAGATAATATTGGAATCTCCTGAAATACACACATTACACAGGAAAAAACACCTACATATGCATACGGGTGGCTGCAAACACACATGTGTGCACATGCACTGATATAGGATTATATAAAACCCTAAAAGGTGGCGGCGTATGTATGTGCAGGGTGAATTTCATCTTTGGCTAGAGCAGAGGTAATATATCCCAGCAGGATCTGTGTTCCTAGTAGCAATTTAAAATAATTATTGTGAGACCTGATGCTAGACGTTAGCCAGACACAGCCTCCTGCATCTAAATGAGGTTATGTGTGTGTGTGTGCGTCTGCATACATTTTAGCATTTGCTACCATAAACTACGTTGGGCGATAGTCCAAAGTTGTCCTCAAAGCCGCCCGGTCTGTAAACCAAGAAAATTGGCGGTGTCGGGTGATGGTTTTGACTTTCCAACTTGTGATAAAAGACATAAGTTGATTTAACACAAATGTCAAAGATGTGTTGAACAACCAGGGAATCAACGTGTTGTTTCCAGAATGTCATCAAGTCAAGACTGAGATTAATAGTGTTACTTGTATGATAGTACATGAAAGTTGAGTAGAAACTGCTTTATCCCTTCTTCTCTTCCAGCCTCTGCTATTTTCCATCTATCGCCTCCCATTCACTGCCTTTCTATCTCCCCAGCTTTTCTTTAAATCTCAGTGTGATTCTCTCCATAGCCCTATCCTCCTTCGCTGCCCAGTGACCCATGTCTCCCTCCTGCCGTCCTTCGTTACCTCTTCTATCTGAATGTGACCATTTCTCGCCCTCCTGTATTACAATCTCAGCCAAAATACCATAAGCCTCCCCTACAACTCCATCTCCTCTCAGTTAGAGTGAGAGCGAAGGCCTTGCCAGGAGGAGTTGGCATCAACCTGTCACTCCGCCATTCCTGCTTCCTCCTTCTGTCAGCCTGCTTAATCAAATTACCTCCCTCAACTATGCACACACAAACATACCCTGTATTCCTCAGTCGGCTTTCTTCTATGGAATCTCCCACTATCTTCTGCTAGCCTAAACCTTTAACCGTTTGCTTTTTGACTTTTCCTTTTATGTGACTTTACTAGTTTACATGCTTGTATGAGACTCTTACTATACAACATACTGTAAAGATGGCTGAGTTAGCTGTTTCACCCTAATTAAATTTCCCTCCTCTCTTGTGCCTTTCCTTCCTGCGTGCCTGTTCTCCCATGCACAAAATGTCAACAGGATTTGGGCACAAGGAGTGGCATCTGGTGCCACATCACCCATTGCACATGGATACAAAAAAAGACCCTCACTGCGCGGTGAGCTAACTTGGAGTCCCGCCAAGCCAGCAGCTACGCACTAGCTAACTGCCACAGCGACAGTCAAGTGCCCGTTCGGCTGGGCGCCCACCCACATCACAGCATCGCTCACACACGTATGCACACTGGCACTTTCAACCCCCCAATGGTGCAAGACGATGACAAGGAGACAGAAGGGCCCTGCCTTGCTGAGTTGCTCCCTGCCCCCATACATACTGTACAGCTCCCTACCTAATGCCAGAACCATACTCGCTGGCAGGCGAGCGTGGGCTACACACAAATAGGGTGTATGTCATGACAGTGGAACGCAAATATAGACAAGCCTTCTTCAACAGCACAACCAGCTCGACTCAACTCCACCACAAATGTGAGCAGACACTGTAGGCCACGAATCGGTCCGAGAGAATTGCCTTTGTACCATCAACTAACCGTTTTTCTCTGAGGCTAGCATCTAAAACACTGTTCTTCTTATTGGTTTCGAGCAGACATTGGTTTAATAATTATTACAAGACAAATGCCCAACATATACTGTGTGTGCACACGTACACAAGTATCTCTGCTTGGGAAACTTTCAGGTCAATGTAGTGACAAAATAGTTGTGCCATCAGAAAGCCTCGTTCACCTGCCGGACTTCCCCCAGATTGCCGCAATGCAGATTAGAGCTGACTCAATTACAGTCCACATTGGAGTGCAGATGATGGTGTGAATCAGGCCCAAATAAAACACATCAAGCTTTTCAAATAGGCTGGTTCAGATCCACTGAGCAGCCAATAATGTCAGCCAGCTAGCCAGGCGGCCAGCTCCATATACGTCCATGGCTGAGAAAAGAGCTCAAGGAAGCTCGAAAGCTAACCATGCTAACCGAGCCTAACATATGTTCTATTCCCATCTGTGTCACTCTTCATTTCCCCGTTCCTCTTCTTTGGTCATAGCGGTTCCTCCCATTCTTTCTTGTCTGTGTCTGCATTTGCCTTAATGATATAGTCTCTGTCTCTCTTTTTATCTACATCCTTTCCTCTCTATTATTTGGAAATGCCTTCAGTAAATGGCTTTCAATTTCACATCAAGAGTACAAGTGTGTGAAATTTTTTTTTAACTCTGTCTAAATGCTGGCCAGCCCAACTGCATAAGAATGAAGCTTCACATCGGAGCTCCTGTGTAAATTTAGCCTGCATGAACTTGGATAAAATGTGAAGCAAAAGCCACCAGGCAAAAAAAACCCCCAGATCTCTGGACATCTCATCCAGACCTGCCTTATGGTAAACCTAGCCACCTAAATGAAGGCTCCTCAGTGTGCAGCCTTTATTTAGGTGGGGGTGTCACCCCACCTAAATAGAGCGACCACCGCCGTGCCGGCTTAGTGCAAACAGGACAGGCTGAGAGGTAAAATAGAGTTCATTAGGAGATTTCGAGCCACCTGAAGTTCATTTGTCTCCCTAAAGCATCAAAACAGGATTATAAGGACAGCAGAGGAGGGAAAACAACAATGACGGAGTTGTGTCTTTTTTTCCCCATCTCTTTAACAATTCTCTCCTTTAAATATCGAAGCGCTTTCATCTTTATCTGTGGCTTGTCTCCATATTTCAATATGAAAAACTTCCTTAAGTGCTCTGGTGTCAGCATTTATGCAGGGGTAATCCCGTATTGTAGCAAAAAGCGGGAGGAGATAATGAGAATTACTTGAGAAGAAAGTGTTTTCATTCAAAGTAGTGGACACTTTATTGCCCGTTAAGTTCATAACGTTGTTGCTTTACTTGCACCCTGTTATAGCTACGGACCAAATCACACACAATGATATTATTTGATGTTGAACTTGCGCTGAACAGCAGGACAACATCCATGTTTTGAGAGAATATTGGAATTTTTTTTTTTTTTTGACCTGGACCAGAAAAATTACCAATATCTACATCAAATTGTTCCTTGTCATGATATTTATGTTCCTTGCTACTCACACTATGTACTTTTTTACCTTGTGCACTCTTGCCCTGGCTTGCACACGGCTGGTACTAGGGCTAATAAATATGCTCTTATAATCCTGCTGCTGGTGTCATCCAAGTGTCACTCCTAGACATAAGGCAGGCTGTCAGTGGGGTGCCTCTTTCAGTGTGTGTGTGTGTGTGTGTGTGTGTGTGTGTGTGTGTGTGTGTGTGTGTGTGTGTGCGCTTAATTTGACTTAGCATGGTTGAATGAATGTTTGTCTATGCTGAAAGTGTGTGTGTGTGTGTGTGTGTGTGTGTGTGTGTGTGTGTGTGTGTGTGTGTGTGTGTGTGTGTGTGTGTGTGCGTGTGTGTGTGTGTGTGCGCTTGCTAGTCCTACATTGTGTGACGTGCACACATTTGGTGCTGATTAAGACACGCTCTTCTCCGGTGTGGTGGGACACCTGGTCTTAGTGGGAAAATGGGCTTCAGGCCACTTGGGGAAGGTGGGAGGGAGGGAGGGAGAGATGGAGAGAGGCAGGGGGAGTCAGGAGAGAGGCTACATTGTCACACACTTCCGCACCAAAAGGACTTTTAATTTAGTCCTGGCCTGATTAGACTGAAGCACATGGCATAGGTGGAGCTACGCATTGTTGCCAGGCTATTGGGTAACCCCTGAGTGGGCGCAGTGACAACACACAAATAGATATAGGGTGTGAACATGAATATACACACAGAGAGACAGATAGAACAACAACGTGAAGTGGTTTTATTGAATCTAAGCACCTCTGGCATTAGGGACAGAACATTTAACTAATGAACACAATATAATAATAGGAATAAGAAGAATCTGCATCCCAATGTACCACAAAGACGATCGAGGCCTTCACGCCTTCACACAACAGTCGCACCAAGCGTGGTGCCGCTCTGACCCGGTTGGTCGAGTGGCCGATTCTGATATGGTAACACACACAAACACACACACACACACACACACACACACACACACACACACACACACACACACACACACACACACACACACACACACACACACACACACACACACACACACACACACACACAAGCACACTCAGTAAACAGTAGGGAAAAAAAGCCAGAGCCAGCCTGCTGCTAAAATGAAGTAACAAAGCTAAGCAGGAATGGCAGTTTTCTTGGTGTCTGCTTAGACTTCAAGTAATTGCCGCATGTCTGTCATTTCCGACGAAGGCGAAGAAAATGTCTTCCTCAGCTACTCCCCTGTCTGTTTTGTTCACTGCACTTGTGTAAAGTGGGAGAAAATAAGTGTCATTTAATGAATGCAGCTATTCTTCCCATGACAGCTTCATATCTGTGAGTTGGGAGGAGGCCACCCCAAAAATCCTCCTTTCGGCTGGTAACGCCTTTGACAGGGTGTTTAAAAAAACAAAAAAAAAACACCTCTTTGTCCAAGCATGGGTAAGCAGACACACATGGTAGACATCCCACAAACCTATGTCCCACTCCGATAAGTTTTTACACACCCACACGACAATGTACAACACACACAATACACACACATTCACAGCGACGGTAGTGAAGGGTGTCTGTGTTGGGTGAATGGCTGCCCTTTTCAACCCCGCTCGGCAAGCGTCCCGGTGTTAATACAGCTGATCAGATGGCTGAAAGACACGGTGAGAGAGAGAGACAGAGACAGAGAGAGAGAGAGAGAGAGAGAGAGAGAGAGAGAGAGACACACACACACAGACAGACCAACAGAAGGAGGGAGACAAGAACAGAGGTGTTGAAGTGTCGAGAGCGAAGGTCCTCCCTGTGTTTTTTTGCAACCACACCTGTCTTTCGTCAATCCGTCCTGACCCCGTCTCACACTTACTCTCTTCGCCCCTCACTTTCATATGCAGCAGTCAAATGGGTCAGTTGCCATGGTAACAACAGAGAGGCCAGCGATCTTCTAGTCTATTAAGAAAAGTGGGGGGAAGTTGCCAACCCCCAACCTCCTCCCCCCAACACACACGCACACGCAGACACGCAGACACACACACACACACACACACACACACACACACACACACACACACACACACACACACACACACACACACACACACACACACACACACATTAATTTAACTGAAAAGTGAGGGGTTGTACCGAGAGGGATCGATGACGATCATGACAGCATTCACACAGCCGCAAACTTAAATAATAACTACCTGCAAGTCACTCTATAAATTAAGACTGTCTCTCTAAGAAGATTGACAGCGTTGCTTCACTTGGGTAATTGCCCAAATAAACTACATACATCTAGAGAAAGGACTTACGCTGACATTATTATGGAGCAAAGTCTGGTTGGAGTCAAAGTGGATGGATGGATGGATGGATGGGATGACAGGATGTAGTAGTTGAACAAAGGAGAAAAGAAAGTTATTTTACCCCAGACCCTGACTGGAAAATGTTGATAATGAAGCTTTGCAATACAGGTCAATTGATTTCTCCACTAAGAATTTAGAGGTTTGGTGAATCTTAGTTTTGACGCATGGGAGGTGAGTACCCTATTGCAGCTTAAACACTGCTTTTAAATGTGACGATTTTTTTCTTTTGCATCAATATTGTCCCTAAAGTAGTGTAAACTAGTGCATTATAGGTAAAAGTGACCTTTTGACCTCCCAGAGAGCATCTACAAAACCTAAACCAGTAGTTTTCCTGCACTGCAGCGCTATCCTCGCTAATGATGGCCTCCCTCAGATACAGTAATCAATGATATATGCTGCACTGAGATGATCAGCAGAGGAAATAAGGAATGGGGAAAAGGCAAACAGGTATTGGAGAGGAGGACTACCAGCTGGACGGAGGTGGATGAGAGTTTTCCATCGATCTGCAACTCACAGTTATTTATAATGCAAAGTAAACAACAATCCGTGCAAACTGGTATACAAGAAATTCAAAGATAATGTGTCTCCAAAGTCAGCTGTTTTTATAGGGGGGGGTGGTACTGGCCTTTGACATTACGTGAGATTATTGTATTTTGTAAAATGCTCAGTAGTAGAGAGAGAGAGAAAGAGAGAGGGTGAAAGAGAAAGAAAGAAGGAGGAAGAGAAAGACCCCTGCGGGTTACACCCTGACGTCTATGTTATGCTGTATTAAATTAGCATGAGTCCAATATTAAAATAATAACATTTACCTCCACAATAAATGCTTTGGGTTCTAAAATCAATACCTCCACCCTGTAATGCCACAGTATCATTACAAATAATAAGAACAAAGTTGTTGCATTATATTGAGCATTAAAAAAAGAACTCAGAAGGGCATGCAAGTATAGATTAAATAATTTCATTTGAAATGTCACAGATTCCCATGAGAGTTAATAGAGTTGCATTGTTAAGATGACGTTTTTCAGAGAACGGGAGGGGGTGGGGAGGGAAAGCAAAAATGCAACATGGTGGTAATGACATGAAAAAGGAAAGACAAAACATTTGCACACAAGTGCTTGCCATGGTGATATGCGATACCGTTAGGGAAAAGGTGTATTTTCTAATTTAAGTTTTAAGGCTGGGGGGGGGAAGAAATCCAAGGTAGACCTGAGAAGAAATGTTTACCTTGTGCTTAATTGCTTAATCAAAGCCTCCTTCATGAGCGCATTCAGAGCATCTAAGGTACTGAAGACTCGCATGGCTCTGGATTCACGCACAAAGCCAGTACCCCCTCAAAACAGGAAAAAAGATATACATCCTAACAGACACGGAAAATCATTTATCGAAGTGCACGAATAAATTAGTGAAATAAAAAGGACCTAAGATGTTGAAGAGGAGTGACGATTGTATCATCTTTGAGTTGTCAGAGCCGAGTCTAAAGGTGAGAACAGAATGATGGGGAACTGTACAGCTGATACACGAAGGGCCCTGTCATCCCGTCTATGGCCTCCTTTGATGAGTCCCTCTCAAGGTACTCAGTCTCCATTCAGAGCCCGAATCAATGGCTCCTGATTAGATTTTTGGAGGCTACTATGCTGTTTTTGTTTGTTGTGACATCTTCCCTCGCTTTGTGAGGTCTCCACGCTCCTGCCTGAGAAACGCACCACCTCCTCGGAGGGAGGAAGAGCAAAATGGCAAGACAGGAACTGGGGGATGGGGACCATTTAGAGGGACCATCAAGGCTGTTTCTTGTCTTTTGTCACCATGTTACATTCCGCCATGCTGTTGTGTGTGCAAGTAAATGTAAGCATTTGTGTTTTTGTGTATAAATGTGACAGTAATGCATTTGTGGTAATGGAGCACAATTTGTAAAATGTATATCAGAGTGTCGAGTCTACACTGAACCTCATTAATGTTTTTGTCTACATGTGTGCTCCCATGTTTTTAACGCTTCCACGTCCCTACGTCGTTCCTTCCACTCTGCTCTATTCAGTAAAGACAGAATTACAACGAACATGATGGAAAAGAAAGACATTTGCAAGCGATGAAGGAGCTGGAGTTTCCCAGTATTAATTACGTCAGAGAACCCAAGTCCAAACGCCATCACATCTCGCGCTCGAAAAGCAAAGTTTTGAAAGACCACGTGTCTCGCACTTTCGCTGCACGAGTCACGTGCAAAGCTATGCCGCGGTGAAGTGAAGGAAAAAAGTTAACTGGAATCTGTTTGAGAAAATATAACCCGCTTCATGTCTAGCCGAGCCAAGGCCGAGGCTTACAGTCATCACAAGATGACTGCCTATGTGATAAGGGGCTGAAAAAATCCGATAAGCTCTAAATCTAAACAGGGCCAAAGCATCTGACTTAATAATAAATGCACCATGCTAAAAGGTTACTTGAACTGCCGAATTTAAATTTAATTGAGGCAGTGTGTTGAATAATTAATCTTTTTCCCAGAGAACATAAGGCGTACTGGACAAGCCAATGAAGAGACCCAGAGAGGGAGACGCAGGGAAAGAAAGAGCGAGAGAAGGAGAGAAACAGAGGCAAAGATGGAGGCGACACACAGAGGAGCAGAGCGGTGCCAGCCCAATGCCACCATCCAAGAACCCTGCCAGCTGTACAACAGAGTCGGGGCATGATGTCATCTGCTACATCATCGCCCTGGTAACCAGCCTACGTGAGCGAGTTGAAATGAAGAAGGGAATAAAGAAATCAACTAAAAACACAAATGGAAAAGTGGGAAAAAGGGAAAAGCCACAAAAAAGGAGGAATCAAAGCAGGAGGGAGAAGAAATCCCCATGTTGTTATTATTGTTGGTGTTGGGGTACAAAGGCGATATACAGAGGAGCATTTAAAGTCTGACTTTAATGTTTGTATCAGTTTGCTTCTCTCACATTCTCCTCCTCCTGCTTTCCTTCCTCTGTAGGTATTTCAGTTGGAGGCGTCTCTTTAGATCTGTGCCTTTTAATGCTGACTGCCGCAAATCTTTTGAGGCTGACTACAAAAGCAAGCTGGCAGTAAACTTTTCCCCCTGAGGAGCAAGAGAGGAGCGCTGTTAGGGATAGCTCCTCTCGGAAGAATCTCCTCTTGACCCAAGGATGCCCACCGTTCTCCCTTTACCGGCCTCCCAAATACACACAAACGCTCGACTGCGTGGTTCCATGTCGACTGTTTCGTCGTTGAGGAATCGGCGTGTTTATTGCTTCTGCCTTTTGTGATGTGCAGACGGTGTATGCAAACACGGCATTGTGCGTAATCGTAGTTGTTTTATTGCAACCGTGCTGTCAGTCTGTGCCACTGTCTGCCCCGGCAGCAGCAGCAGCTTTCCTGGTTCTCGAGGTTTTTCCCCCTCTCTCTCTCTTTCTCTCTCTCTTCTTCCCATCAGCCCACTCTGAGTATAAAGCACCTCCCCTCCATTGTTGATCTGACTCTGGGCTCCACATTGCTGAGGTGGCGGATTGTGGCGAAGAGATGCCTCTGTCAGGAACGTGCTTATCCTCCCGCTCGAGCCACACTCTTATACATAAAATATCAAACATCTGAGGGACAATATGCTGACCTGCTGTGACCTCCACGCATGCGTTGGCGCACAAAAGGACCACGCTCATCCACGAGCGTGCGAATGCACGCAAACACACACACCAGCACAATCGGGTTAAAATGCTGGCATACAGTCTCACTCACACACACGCAAACACACACAGACACACACACACACACACACACACACACACACACATGCATATACATACACATTCAAACACTCAGAGAGCTCAAGTCAGCTCACATCCCCCACTCGTACGTGCCTTGACTTTTTTTCCTCACCACCGCATCCCTCAGATGATGTATTTGCGACATCTGGCGGCGCTCGCTATATCCGTGGGTACCGAGATACAGAAAAAGAAAGAGAAAGACAGAGAGAGAGAGAGGGGAGTGGGATAGAGCCGTGGTTGGCTGAGATAGCAGAGCGAGCGAGGGAAAGGAGACATAAAAAGAGCGGGGAAGAGCCGGGCGAAGGACCCCTAATCAGGGGATGCAGATTGACAGATTCATTGGCAAATATACCATGAGTGTTCGCCGTAAAGCCACAAGCACCTCGGATTCCACCGCAAAAGGCTTGGGTACCCCCTAGTGGGCACCCGGTGGCAATTTGGGGGGGGGGGGGGGTTGGGGGGGGCAGTGTTGTGGTAGGCTGCCATGAATCTGCCAGAGGTCAGAGGTCAGCTGTCTTGAGCTGCGGTGACATCATGACAATGGGACACTTCTACAGACTCAGAAACACAAGCCAATCCAATTCTGCCGAGGGTAAGGCACCAGGCCCCTCTTTCCCACACATTCACACCCTCTGCCAGGCAGGGAGAGAGGCAGCAAGGGAGGGGGGGGGGGGGGGGTGAATGTGTAGTCCTCACCCCAGAACCCCCACCCCATTCCTTCCTCACCCCCCCTCCCTTGTTCCTCTCGCCCTCCCTTACTTCAGGGGCTAGATTAAAAGAGATGGCTTAATTCTGTCTAATTATCTACCCTTACCCTCTCTCTGCGTCTTCCCCTCTTTTTTCTCCCCCCTCTCCTCTCTATACATATATATGTCAGTGTTTGGATACTAATTAGCTGATGTGAATTGTATCTACTGTACAAATAGACTGCGCAATTATGTGAAAAATTATATCCCTGCCTTTTAAATCGCTTCTCCTTTTGTACCACCGACGAGAACTTTCCTTTTCCTGCTGAGGTGGCGTACAGAAATGATCCGGGAGCATCAACACGATCAGATCACTCAGATAACCGGGAGAAGGAAACTGTCTTGTCAACTCAAGCCACATTCCTGCAGTGTCAACATTAGAAAACATCTAATGCATGCTAAAAGTATTAGCCCGACAAAAAAAAGAAACAGACAATACATTTGCACTCACATGTTCATTTGCTTTATGTAATAACGCTGCAATTTGTGCGTGCACTAGTTTGTACGTACGCCTGTGCAACTGCGCACACGTTACATAAGCAGAAATCACATTAATGAGATCATACGCTGGTGTTGAAAGTGCTAATTAGTTGCCGGGCGGAGGGTAAGGAAACTAGGCGAGGATTCCAGTGACTTCAACTATTGTTTCTTAATCCTCTCCACACATTCATAATTCATTCCATCATGGATGTTGATGATACAGCGGTGCTCGTTTTGTCTTTTTCCTTCCCTCTGTTTGGGGAGATGATGGTTTTCTTTTCTCTCTTTCTCTCTCTTTCCTCCCTTGCTGTGAGGTTTCACTGCGATCATAATAAAATGAGCGAGCGAGGGATCTTCGCCTCGGGACCCGGCTGTCGGGCCACTTTGACAGCTTCATTTGTGGTGTCACTCTTTGATCCTTCCTGTCACTGATATCCAACGCCACTGAACATACATTTGCCCCCTCCACCACCCAAACCCAAATAAATAAATAAGTGCTGAACTGTGTAGCGTTGAGCCAATTGAGGCGAGGATTTCCAGCTAGTCGGCTGTTTGCTCATCTACTGTGAACTAACTTGCCTCCACCCCTCCACCCCTTTGCTCCAACACTGCAGAGATGCATCGACACCCCCAGGGCTGATCCCTTTGTAAATGCTCTCTGACACACACCCACCTACCGTTGTACACACACAAGCAAGCGCAAGCACACACCACCTTATACAGAAATAACATCAGACTCACTCCCAACACTAAATCCCTTTGCATATAGTGTAAATTCCCAAAGTGCACCATTACAGCGTGGAAAAGAGCAAGAAAGAGAGGTGTTGTTAAGATACGAGGAGCGAGGTGCAACACTAAACAACAGATACACCTGGTACGATGCAAGGGGGTTGGGTTGTGATGCGGAGAAAACAGATAGCAGGAGGGGAGAGCCGGAGGGGGACTGATTATGATTGGTGCTGTCAAGTCTGAGATGCTGAGAAGACAGATATCAGCCATATCTACTCTTGCAGATACGGAGAGACAGATCTTATTCCAGACCGGGCTCTCACCGCATGGACAAAACCATGATGAGTCAACAGAAACTTGTTCTGTAAGTGACACCTTTGTGTGCCTTGATTTAAAGTTGATTTCTAAGAAAAGACTATTATGGTTATTTAAATTCTTGTGTTTTTTGAGGAGTCAACCAATAGATGACATATGTGTGCATGTGGCCAAAGCTGACCAGGCCCGTACCGCCTGAGAGGTAAAAATGATACTGTGACACTGTGCTGTAGAAACAGTCCCATCGCCTAGAAAATATGTTTGTATAGTTCTAAATTACACCAGCAATTAACTTTCTAATCACTTATATTGTGTTTTTTTATTAAGGTAATGATAAAACATTAGTAATTAACTTGATCTGAGATAGAAAATTTTGGTGTTGATGGAATGCAAAATATTCACTGAAGCTGCATCTTTTTAAAGTGCTTTCTCCACAAAGCCCCTTCTTTGCCTGTCACACGTAAAACACCATCAAATATTTTTACGGTCATATTAAGACACTCAGAATATCGTCCCGTTGACAGTGAAGGCATTTCAAAGCATGAGACTCCAACTCCAACCGCATCGCAACCTCTAACCTACAGTATTTGTGCACTGAACAAGTGTGTCGCTCTCACTGGAAAGAAAATGACTCCCCATCAATATCATTCAAGCTTGTTGCACATTAAACATTTAAGAAAAAACAAATGAGTTGCATGTACATGTATATTGTAGGAGACAGCTGAATGAGACCGACCCTCTCCTTGTCTCAGAGATAAGTGTCTTTTCTAATGTGAAAGACAGCACAATTTTTTTCCCGCTGCAGCCGTCTCGATTCCACCTCTCTGCTGCAGTGGTATATTTTTACCCACTGAGAATCAAGTGTGTTTTATTTGCCGTCGCTTGCTCAGATTTGGATGTCTGCAAAACGTTTCAGATATCTTCACAATTATGCAAAAAAAATAGCGTTGTATTCCTGTCATCCACTACAGCAAGAGCAACACTACAATGAGGAAAGACTAACTCACAACCAAACTTTGCATTGCGAATCATCAAGAAATCTGTTGTCGCTATTTTTTTTGGGTTTTCTGAAGTATTTAATCCCAACCATGTTCAGCTTGTACAAGATATACTAAGACAGTCTTGGACACAGTGTACACAGGAGTGCATCCTTGAAGCGTCTTTACTTTTGGCAAGCTCCGAGATTACTGCAGGCATTTTGACCTCTCCACAGAGCATGTGGGCATCAAAAAACCATAAACCCTACAGACGAGGAGGGAAGGCCTTCAAAGATGGAAAAGAAACTGAAGAGACAAGAAAAGAAAAGTGTTCACCTTCAAAAAAAAAGGGAGGATGAGAGAGAGAAAGGAGCCAAGTCACCTTTAAACTTGTTTTCCTTTCTCAGATGTGTGTAAGTGCTGGATGAAGAGCTGGTGGAAGGCTACATGGAGAGGACTGGGAGAGGTTCACCTTGAGGGAAAAAGAGCTGGAAGGAGGGTAAAATCTCCTACATCCAGAATCCTTTATGAGACTGTGTACAAAGCGGAGCATGGATAGATGCCGGGATGGTGCATATATGAAGGACGGTGGAAACAGAAAGGCCACAGAGTGAGGCTAACCTTGAGAACAGCGAGGGGCAGAGTGAAGGTCTACCTCACGGCGATAAGAAGGGCTCTTTTAAAGGGATGGAGGAGGAACACTCAGACAGGAGGGCTAGGCAGGCTGACTGATTGCAAGGTAGAGCCCAAGGGTCACACTCCGACTCAGTGAGGGCAGGATACGCACGCACGCACAAACAAGACACACACACACACACGTTTTATCATTCAAAAGCATGGGCACACCTTCAAAAAGCCGTAAACTCTTCCGACCCGCCTTTTGTCATTAGGAGTGAAACTCAAGAGAAAGAGAAGACAGATTACAAAATAGACGGAGTGATAGGAGGCCAGATAGGAAGAGACAGGCCAGGGAGGCTCGGCAGTAATCTAAATGTCCTTTCCTATGATTGTCATTGGCATTCTTATAGACTGGCACATAGCAGTACAATACGTCAAATCATACCACTCACTATTCAGTCTGCTGTAAAGGGTAGACCTGTTTCCATAATGTCATAAGAGAGAAAAACATCTCAAAAAGCTGCTTCCAGCGAACCCCATGTCCTGCATCAAAATAATCCATCAGGATCACTGAATGTCTCCGGTGGCAAATTCAATCAAACAGACTGTTCTTAACGGTGATGACAAAGCAAAGACACTGAGGAAAACAGACATTTTATTCCAAAGAAAATGAGAAATGAGAGAAAGAATTGATTCCCGTGAAGCCGATTCATCTCAGAGGAAAAATTCCAAAACTTTGCCTTTATGTTGCTTTTTTTTTTCTAACCCTCCTTCCCTTTTCCTTTGTCTTCTGTCAAAAACAACTTGGGCTAACATTGCAAGCTGTCACATCAAGGCCATCCCCTGCATTTCACAAAAAAGGGAGAATTCTGCAGTTGGGTGGAGCGGCAAAGCACTCAGACACCCAACCAACGTTTACACATGAGGTGTAAAGACAGAAAGAGGAAAAAAGGCTTCTTTCTGTTTGCTGTTTGAACCAGAATTTGTGCCCTGAGGACAAAACCCATTATGGCCCGGAGAAAGAAGTTTTCTATGCAATAACCAAACAAATACTTGGAAATTAAATGCTTGATGTAGACAAAGATCTAAATCCTAACATTTAAAAATAAATAATGTTATTTAAGAGTCAAAGGTTGTTTTTTATTGAAAGCATCACAACATCCGTTAAATACAGAACGCATCGCTCACCAAAAAACTCTGAACGTGCCTATAATATAGCTGCAACATGATCACAACCTTGCGCTATAACAATGTCTTTCATCATGTGTGAGTGGATACACACACACACACACACACACACACACACACACACACACAAACACACACGCTTTCAACATCAGCAAATGCTTTCAACCATTAACATCATAGGAGGCAAGATAAGTGTGCACCCTCTTTTGCAACAACCGTTGGGGAGGTGAGAGGCCTTGTAGTCAACACACTGAAAGACTATTCAATGATCAAAGACTCAGAAAAACATGACCCATGATGGTTTTTCTGAGAAGATGGAAGGAGGGGGGTGGAGCTGGAGCAGGTAAAGGGAGAAAGAGTTGAAAGAAACAAAGTAGAAATCTTCCAAGGTGGGGGGAAACAAAGTGGGAGGCAAGAGGAAGTAAGGGAGCAAGTACATACTTAGCATTTGGCACAGCAGAAAGACTACCTGGTGTCAAGGTTTAGATTCAGAATTCCTGTTTAGGGTTAGGTATTCATTTATCACGGTGGAAACGGTTTATAGATGTATATTTACTAGGGATTTTCTCCGAGGAGAGGAGAGGAGAGGAGAGGAGAGGAGAGGAGAGGAGAGGAGAGGAGAGGAGAGGAGAGGAGAGGAGAGGAGAGGAGAGGAGAGGAGAGGAGAGGAGAGGAGAGGAGAGGAGAGGAGACACTGAAAACAGACGGTGGATTCCAGCTGGAGTGTCCACTCTGGCTGTCTCTAGATTTGTCAAGACAAGTGTCAAGATAAGCGCACTTCTGTGCTTACCTGTAATGGCACGGGGGGGTTCAATTCAACAAAAGTGTGTCTGAGTAGGTCTAAGTGTCAGTGTGTGTGTGTCAGTGTTATTGTGCGTATTCGTAAGTAAGACAAGAGACAGATAGCAAGGCGTTGATAGCAAAAAAAAAGCAAAGTAACAGGAATAACGGGAGTTCCTAGACAAAAGGTGGAGGCTTGGAGTATAAAAAGGACAGCATTAGAATACAAACCCAGGTCCTCGGGCACTCTTGGCACTTAAAGGGCCCCCAAAGTTAGGTTTCAACTATTATGTGTCATCAATGATGGCACGGGGTCACCAAGTGGGACGGGTGAGGTCAGCACGGGGATCACCCTACTCTCTCAATACGTATCATTAAAACAATCAAGCAGTGTGCAAAAAGACGACTGGCTGTCATTCGCGAGGAAACCAGACTGGATGAGAACATCTCTACAGTTTCCGGCACAGGATTTTCTTGCACAAGAAACAATATCTATGATATTCAATTACGGCGAGCAGAGACGATATTTGCATTCAGCTAATGATAGGATGCTTTATGTAATATGTGACATGTGCAGTAAAGACAGCAACGTTCACAGATGTACCTCATTTCCTCCGTTTAAGTACTTAACAGGTACAAATAAAACACGCAAGCAAACATGCTGAATTAAAAAAAAAGGCCTCACTTGTTTGCTGCTAAACCAGCTCTGTAATTACCTGAAGGATGTTTTAATTGTCGCATGTTCTACTCTTAATATTAGTCGACGCTTTAGCAGCTCTCCAAGTGAGATTGATTGGAAAAATCAGTCGAAATTATGGGAAAACAGGAGGCCTGCCAATCAGGGTTGTGTGAGCGAGTTTGGGTGTTTTCAACGTGTGTTTGTGTGTGTGTGTGTGTGTGTGTGTGTGTGTGTGGCTGTGTGTGTGGCTGGGGACATGCCAATGCTTGAACGCGACGTGTTTGCTTGAGTATTGATGTGTATGTGTGTGTGTGTGTGTGTGTGTGCTTAAGTGTGTGTGTGTGTGTGTGTGTGTGTGTGTGTGCTTAAGTGTGTGCTTTTGAGAAAGTATATAGGGCTGACAGCTGGGCTTGTTCAGAAGGCTTACTGAGCATTCTGTCTGTTTGGGAAGCAACAAGCACAGTCTATCTGAACAGGGATCTAAAACCTGTGTCAACAGCAGAGAACAACTGGTGTAAACAGCCACTGAGTCAACATGTTATCATCCACAGAGCGATGGAGAAGCGGCTCTGATATATTTTGCTGTAATACACTGAAGTATTACTGATAGAAAGATGACAGAGTGCTGTAAAGAAGGATATTCATAAAGACAGCAGAGTCCAGATGAAACACGAGAGTAGCTTTCATATGCGTTAGCCTGCGGTGTGTGTTAGCAGGTGAGTGTGTTTCGGACGCCAGTGTGTGCACACGGGTATGACACCGCTCTGTATGTGCGGACATGTTTGTCAGTCCATCAGCATGTCAGCGTTGCAGCCCTTCACTAAGTCCCAGATTAACAGTGACAGGCAGAGATCCCTCTAATTATCTCTTCCTGGACCACATGCAAATGGAAGAGCCACACGGAGAGCAGCCATTGGCTGGGGGCGGCCCGAGCGCCGCCACCAGGCTAATGAGCCTGGCGACGGGATGCAATCTCGTATGCTCCACCAAAACAAACACTCGCTGTCACACAGCTTCACACAGGAGTGCACAAACACAAAGACATTATGTTTCAGGCATTTAGCTGACGCCCCCTTTGAGGGTGACTCACGCAGGATGAGCATAAAGAGCATCAAAATGTCGCAAAAATAAATGAATGTCATATTTGGCTGGAGCAAAGCTCTTCTTGACTGCAGTGTTGATTCTGTACACAGAGATGTCATTATTAGCTTTGCCATTGGATTCTCAGAATTATACTTCAATATACTGAAACAATCAAATATCTTCTGTGAGCAAAGCAAAGAGCTAAAACCGGTATTACCTCCAGAGTTTTAATAAAAATGGCTCATGGCAAAGAAAAGTAAGAAAAAAGAAGAGTATAATGACTGGCTGGAACAAACAGTTAGAGTCTGGCTCTTGACGACGGACTTCAGCCGTCGGATAGAAAGTCATCTCAGTAAATCAGCAGGAAATGTGGCAACAGCGTCAAACGGTCCGCCGTGTCTTCAACTGAGTCCCAATCTATCTATGGTGGTTGACAAAACCAGTTCCAGGGGCAAAATGTGGAATTATTTCCATACGGAAAAAAACCGATACCCAATTGATAAACTAAAATTTGTGAGTAAATGTTTAAAAAAAACAAAAAACCCCAAAGTCAGTTGTGATAGCAAAACACCTGCAGGTAACAAGTGTGATATAGCAAGGGAGCTAGATTTATTACAGTGATTTGGGTATTATTACAACCATACAAGGTTCACAATGACAACCAACAATTTCACTCAATGTAACACGGAAAGACTTAATTTTAATTAGACTGTACAAGGGATGATAGACATAGATCTCAGTTTACGTCACTCCAACATCAACATCTTTCGTGTAATTAGACAAACACTAGTTGCCAGGGCTATGATTAGTTTTTCCTTCAGAATTTCGCTCTGGAAAAACGGGACGGTTGCTGGAGAAAGACTAAAGTAGGGCAAGAAGTTGCTGAATCACGGCTCTTTTCATATTTATAAAATGTGGTTTACAGCTGCCCGCGAGGGCTAAGTCGCAAAAAATACTTTTTGAAAAAGAGTGGTATGTATTTGTGATGTTACGACTGCACCAGTGTCACGCTTAAAATTCTGGCATTGGCATTGCAACAACTGAAATTCCTCCTCTCTGCCACCAAGCAAAGGCATAGCATTCCATCGTTTTTTATTTGTACAATCAAATGTTGAGTGTATTTTTGGGACTTGCCGTTTTTAATCAGGAATGGGGGGGGGGCTTTGTTATGTCCCCACTCCATCCAGCCTGTCTCGGCGTACTTGGACGGTTTTGCAGTGGCTTAAGTGGCTCTTTGATTTAGCTCTAGTTACGATTCTCTCCAACATCCAACCAACCATCCACAATTGGAACAACTGCTGACATTGCTATATTTGTGTCAAGGAATTATCTGAAATCACACTAGTTGTGAAATAACGTGATGGTAAAATTGTTCACAGTTAACAATACACAAGGGATAAGCTTGTGTATTGTGATATTTAACGATATTTGAATATTGGTGTCACTCTTAACATTCGTAAGTGGAATGAATTACGATTTTTATGTTCTGATAAAATGGAAAGTCGGACAAAAGATGCATTCCAACAGTAGCGTAGTGAAAATACCATAAGCTGTAACCACAGAGAACAGACTCTAGTGCAAGAATGACCGATGTCTCATGTCCCGAAAATGGCTTGACCATGACCGCTCTCCGCAAAGATAGATTTGCCTGAACCCTCCGGATCGTTTTTAGAAACGACAAGACAAATATTTCAGATGTATCACACGAGGCATCACGCTGGAGGTGAGAGGAGGTATGGGGAGACTGAGATAAAACACAACAGAGGGGAAAAAGAGTGAGAGAGTGGCAAAGAGGAAAAGTGTGGTCTGCCTGCCTGCCTGCTTGCCTGGCTGACAGTTGACTCTGTTGGATGTGACTTTCACAGTCTGCTGGCGGTTTGTGTGGAAGCCATCACATCTGTGACTGGCCGTTTGATTAATGAGCCTCTCAGCTTGTCTGTGCAGTTTGAGGAGGGGCCACGGCCTTATCCCAGGCATCACTGATTTATTCGCCTTTGGAGCAAACCTCCAAATATCACACATAACTGAAATATGAGTGAACATTCACACACATGCAGGCAGACACATGTACGCCCTCCACGATATGCATATAGCGTACAAGTTGGTGCAGTGCGGATGCCTATGCACGCAGACAGACAACGGAAGCGGACTCCTGCGCACGAGCTTGTCCCTCCTTCGCCACCTGCTTACGGCTAATGAAAACCTCAATGTGTCAGTGCTGTCCAGGGGTAGCAAAGACAAAACGTACCATGTATAACCAAGCAGACAAAAGATGTATTCTGTCTCCACCAACGCAAACTCCCATCCCTTGCTGTCAGTCAGCGCTGGGGACACACACAAGGGGATCGACAAGAGAAGAAAAAAAAAGCCTTCCTCAATGACACATCACACTCTCCTGATTTTCAAAAGTGACAAGTCTTTTGAATATCTGGCCTCGCAAGATAGAGAATCTGATGATGGCTTGAGAGCATTTTCTTCTTGTTTCTTTGGCAGTGGCAGCCATGAAGTGTCACTCTGGCTAACCTTGAAGCTTGTCTCCAGTGTTGTTTAATGCTTCCAAGACTAGGGACAATCGACCATTCAAAAACAGTACAGCAATATCGCCCTCTAAGTCAGATAAATTACTCTAGAAATACTTCCAGGTACGTAAATGCGCATTAGCGTTTGCATACCCCTCGCACGGTGACGCACATGCTCTCACGCACACATACATAAAACCCTACCACCCTACAAGCACACACTCCCTCATTCCCTGAAGCGTAAAGTAAGACTATTAATCCAGACACAGAGATCCAGCTTCTCCCCAGGTTGATCAGCGTCCATGGAGGAAGACGAACATTCTGACATATTTGTTTTTATTTTATTCCCTGAGAAAAAGGCCCGCCATATGGCGGAGCCGGCGAACAGATGGCGATTGCCCACTTCCTGAAAGCACAAGCGTCTATCGCTGCAATTTAAGGAGCCGCTCAAGCAAGAGAATGCCACAGACTGGCATTTTTCCACAAACTGCTATTGTTATGGACCTGAGGGGTAACAGCAGCAATGAGACACTGCAGAGGAAATGCTTTAGTGTTCACTAGTTACAGTGCGCTTATCGTATTAAGCTACCAAATCTGTGGGTCAGAGCTGCTAGTACTCACTTGCTGTCAATGTGTGAATTAACAGTGTGGAGATGAGTGCTTACTCAGATTATTACCTGTGAAAATAGCGCAAGTCACAGCATATATACAGTAACTTCAAATTTACCATTGGCAAATACATAAAGCCCTTGTAGGCTCGAAGAAATGGTACTGACATGGGTGGACCAGTGTAGTGAATGTCCTTGGATGATATTAGGTCCTTATGATGGAGTGGAGGAGCTGCCTTCTGACACGTGAAGCTTCATCTCTCATACTCTGCTACCCCTTATCAAGCAGGTCAGAGGACCTTCTCTGACATACGGTAACAAGGAAAGTGTTTCAAAAAGTCACCTTGGCAGATGACAGTTAAATGCGACTTTTCTCTTTGACAAAACGATGTTTTTTTTTTTTTTGAGAGACTCATTCCACCACAGCAAAAGGTGACGAAGAGCTATCGCTGCTTGTATGAACGCTAGCCTGTTCAGAAGTTGTGTTTCTTTGGAAGGACAAGAGTATGCTGTGACTGGAATGTTCTTTAACCAAAGCAGGATACTGATGATTAATCAAGGACAAAGCATTCATTCACGCTATCGGGAGAATCATTTCATACTTTTGATTCCATGCCTTTGTGAGAAAGGGCGTCTCATCACTTGAGGTCACGGCGTGAATAAGTTTCAATCAATAGATTGTGACAATCAACTCAAACCCTCGGATGTACAATCTGCTCAAGGTGAAACGTCAAGTATGCATTTAACCTGAGTATATAATAAAAGTGATTTGGACATTTAGAAAAAAAAAGAACTTTGCTTTAAAGTTACTAAAGACTCACGATGGAGAAGAAGAGTGAATGTTCTGTAACTAAAAGAATCCTATAGTCCTGTTAATAAATCCTGACTACTGAATATTGTATAATAATGTTATTTCTGCTTTAAACAAGTGAATTGCTATGATTTAAGTTTATATAACAGAAAATTATTTTTCAGGGATAAAACCAGCCACAGTCTGACTATCAGCCATCAGGTTGTTCTTCCTGTGAGTCTGTCCATCATCCATCCATCAAAATATATTTCAGCCCTGCAATTTATCAAAACTGGACAAGAATCCAACAGCTTAGTCAGTCTCTTGCCCATTCAGACATTTCATTCAACCTGTCACTAATCCACTTTAATAATTCCACCAATCACTTCCTCCCACAACCATTGCACCAATCAGACAGTAGATAACCAAGCCAGGTAGTTGAGATTTAACCAAGCAAGAACAAGAATACTGAAAGCACTCATGTTTGGTTATGAATGCAAATTGCGAGAAAGAAAGAAGCAGATTGTCAAAAGGCAAACATTTTCATCATAAAAATGTGTCAACCAAGCCAGTTGACAAGTTCATCAAGAGTTCGACCTGCAAAAAAAGTACGCTATAATGTTAACCCATCCACAAGTGATGTATGCATTCAAACCTCCAGTCTGTCAGGGAGCCAGGTCAGCCAGTCAGCCAGGCAACCCTGGGGGTCCTGGGGTGATATTAATCAGTCTGGTTTCTGCTGAAAAGCTCAATCTGCGGATGATGGATGAGCCATCATACGGAGGGAACTGAAGTGACAGGTGACAAAGAAGGACACACACACCTGTATAAATCCACTCTCCCTCCTGTCTGGCCCCTGACGCTATGCCGTCAAGGTAGCAGGGTGAAAGCGTATGCATGTGTGCTTGCGTGTGCGTGCTTGTATTTATTGTGTGCAAGCGTCTCGGCATGTGTCCTGCTGTGCTAATGAAGTCATCTGAGCAGTGATTTAAAAGCTCTGGTGTAAAAGCCTACCGCCCTTAACTCATAGGCTTGCTCCTTTAGAATGTGATATAAACCCCGGGCACAATAACTGTCCTGCCACTGTAACAATATACAGGAGGGCAATGGGCCACGCTGCTAACTCACAGTCCAAGGAGCGAAAATAAAATACCGGCTGTGTGTGTTTGGGGGGGGCAACGAAGTCATTCAAGGAGACTAAAACTTATAAGATAAAGAATATAGAACATCACAAGGTCATGTTGATAAGTTATTTCGTACAGTAAGAGAAGGTGTCATTACGATTAATATTGTCAACTGCGTGAGATTATATCCCACAGTTTGTCCAGCAACTGGAGGTATTAAAAAGAGTAATTGTTGCATGACGCCTCTGTGAAAACAGCTGAGGGCACTTCAGTATGTGGTTATGCAGAAAGCGTTGCCTTATCTGCACTAACAAATGGATCAGTGGATACAACATCAGTGCGCTTATCCCGAGAATGGTCTTCTACAGCTTGAGAGATATTTCTGAGTCAGAAATGGATCTGAGGAAAACTTTGACAGCTTACATGTCGCCAGCTGTGAAACTAACTTCCTGCTCTGTGCAAGCGTCTCAGGCAGAACCAAAGCCATTCTCCAAAATCCTCCATGAAATCTGCTCTTCTGGCCCAACAAAGAGAGGCTAATGAGGCAAATGGCAGCATCTCAAACACTTTGATACCGAGAGATTAGCGTGAATTATATAACCTTTACCCCCTCCCTCTTCCGTCCTTCCTCATATATATTTGGGTCCTTGCTTGTATTGACTCCTCGCTTGCTGTGTCACTCACATCCTCCATTTGCAAGTCCAATCTTTCTTTTCTCTCTCTCTCTCTCTTCCTATCTGACTTCATATCCACTTCAGTTTCTATTCATGAATGCCCCAACACTAATTTGGCTCAGTCAAGCAATGACACTATCTGTTTTAACATGCAACAAAGCAGCATATAGGGCGGAGGAAGAATGGAGTACGTGTGCATGTGTGAGATGGTGGCGGTGGGGAGGAGGCATGAAGCAACAAAGCTCGTCACAGCGCAACACCGAGCTGCGCACTTCACCCTTATTAGACCTGTGTCCTTGGCAGATGCAGAGCTTGCCCTTTGTTAGAAAGGTGTGTGTGTGCGTGTGCATGTGTGTGTGTGTGCGTTACAATGGCGGTGATTTAGAATGGATTGGATGTAGGCGTGGAGACAAGGTGCAGTAGCCCCATGGCTCCCTGATAGCTGGCAGCGTGACAGCTGTGAATGGAGAACAGGGAACAGCCTGAAGTATTGCCATCTAATATGTGTCACATCCCTGCATAAATATTTATGCCTGTTGGAGAGCAGAACAGGAGAGGCGGGGGTAAGAGGAGGATGGGACAGGGCCGGTGGGACTTGGGTGAAAACTCTTCAATCAGGTAATCCAGCCACTCATCTTCCATCTCAGACTAGGCTGGCACTTTCAAGGCCTAAAAACGAGGAGCAGGCATAAAGTCTGCTAACATTTGGACCGTGCAGCCAGTCTCACATGTGCATTTGCATTAACAAAGACAGGATCCCATGATTCATCACTCGCGGAATATTATAGCACTCCGGTAACCTTTTCTAAGGAGTTCTTTGCACGGCTCAGGCTCCATTGTGGAAGCCACAGGAGCCATTGGCCTTTTGAATAAAGTACAAGTTTGAACCGCTGATGAAGAGCAGCTAGGCTATGTGATCCCCAAAGACTCAAGTTAAATCAAAATGAGATTTGGAGGAAGTGGAGGAAAACTCAAAACTCACCTCTTTTTGTCAAGGTAAGGTGCTTTAATTACATGAAAAGGCTGCTCAAAAACCAAAATAAAGACATGAAGCACGACAACACAAAATGACACCATAGTTGTTTGTGCTTTGGGCGTGGGTGTGTGTCAGTGTGGTTACGTGTACGAGACGAGTGTCTTACCTGTTGGCCAACAACCTTCTGAAGGTGACCCGGCTCATGCCCCGGTATTCAGGCAGCAGCCTCGGCCAGTCCCACACCCAGCTGATCAAGGCACTCTGTTGATGTATGAGGATAGCGTATTGTTAGTTATTAATCAGGGTTAATACCATCAGTGCATTACCGCTCCAGCTGGGACCCACTAACAAAGGAGGGAGGGGGTCCCTAGCATAGACTACCAACACCAGGCGATCAATCATGTCCGCACAAGAAGGTTTTTATTCCAATAAGACAGCAATTAATTTATAAATCCATTTGGGGGGATGTAGCCATCATTTATAGAAAGATAAATCAAATTTTGGGAGGGAGTCGTTACTCTTCTTCTGCACTGCTTTTTTTTTTATCATCTTCAATGGCACCTCGCCAACCCCTCCTCTCTCCATCTATTGCTCTCTCTCTCTTTCTAGCTGTCTAACTCTTTCTTCACACACACGCACAAAACACACTTGGCACTCGCACCATATCGGGAAAGCAAATAAATATCAGATTGCTTTGATTGCCAAAATGTCATTCTTAACTCCAGGCTGAGTTTTATTGACAAAAGGAGGAAAACGACACTCGTTCCCTCCATCCATCCACCCAGCCCTCCGTCCTCATAGGTGATTGATGGATGTAACTTTCTTTTTCTCCTCCTCCCTCCATTTTATTTGACAAACAACACAAGCACCTGAAGCGGCGAAGGCATTTTAATCATTCTCTTAATAGGGTGTTTCTATGCAAAGCTATGCAGCCTTCTGTGATAAGCCGAAAACAGGTCTTAGGATTAAAAGGTGTAGCAAAAACAATAGCTGCAATATGGCAACATTACAAGGGATCACAAACGTATAAATACACGTAATCTGGCTTTAACAAGTAAAAAGACACATGCAAACCCATCGTGAGGAAATATTAACTTTTGTTGATTGTTTCATGTGATATATGCAGCATTTCTCCAGATAGTTGGATGAAAAGGACGACTGTGCAGCAACTTATCCCTTTTATGGAGAAAAAAAATTGAACAATTAACTGAATATCTTGGCGGCCCTCCTGGGGATAAACTTGGGGTAAAAGGGTATACGGTTCAAAGCTCCAAAGTATTGCACTTTAAGACTGCACTCTCCTTTGCCTCATTTTTTTTTTTTACAAAAATGAAGCTTTTCTCATCTTTTCACCTTTTCCGTGCTCTTTTCATGGTGCTAGCCCAACTCCTACTAGGAAAAAGGCAGCGACCTATGGAGAATAGGAAAGCCGAGCCCCAGAAAGACCCGGAAACTTCAGAGATTGCCATAGTACCCAGTTCACTAGAGATTCAAACAGTTTTGAACCTTTAACATTAAGCTCCCGGCTTTGGGAGGAAAAACGGCGCCACCTTGCACATCACAAATACACCTCTATGGCGCCAACTTAAAAGACACAAAAAAAGAAGCTCCCATAATCGCTTGAACGTCAAAGACATGTCATCGAGGTAAAATGAATATAAAGAAATGATTTTCTAGCTTAAAAATTGGTGAAAATGACCTAAAAATTCACAACAAACCTGATCCAGTCTCTTCTTGCCAATGTGATCAAACTGATGGAGGGGGTTGAAGCCGGCAGCATCCACTAGGTGCTCAGAGCTAAAGTCAAAGTTCACCAAATGAGGAATATCACTGGGGGAGTTTAAGCTTCCGCCGAGTTTAACCATCAATAGCTCCTGAATCCAAAAGGAAAGAGGAGAGAGAGAGAGAGAGAGAGAGAGAGAGAGAGAGAGAGAGAGAGAGAGAGAGTTAAGTGGATGTGAAAAGAAAGAAAATATTCCACAAAAAGATGATGAACTACGATGAACACAGAGGTCAAAAAGTTATTCAAAATTGAACTGAGCTTCTTCGATCCAGACAGCATATAAACTGTATACTGACATTTGTAAGTGTTTGTTTGCAAATTGCCAAATTCATGTTTCGCTTGCAATAATGATAATGAATTTCTGAAATCAATTTCCGGACAGGTTTAATGCAGGATTTTTGATCATCCTCACAGAAGCATAATTAATGGGAGCCGTTCAGAAACAGGATAATGAAAACAGAACAAAAGCCCAGACAGGTAGAGGTATAGAGGATGTTACACGAGGGATTTTCAGGACACTTTGTACATTTAAGTCTGCAATATTTGCTGTGGTTGAACCGAACTACAGGAACAACATGTGTGCATGTGTGTCTATTATATCAACATGGGTCAGTTCAATGTGACCTTCGAACCTCCATCATTTCACCTGCCAATCAACCCGGTCTGTTCTTGCTTGACCTTGGGTGGATAAAGACAGTAAAGCTTGCTTGCTTGGTACACTAAAATTGTTGGAATAATTCCCATTAAATGCTAAACTTGTTGCTATAATGTGGTACAAGTCAGAAAATAACTCACTAAATGTTTGGTGTGGATTAAAGTAAGGAGTCAGAGACAGGATTTGACAGGGTGGTTGTGGGTCAGAGAAAAATCCATCCGGTTTTGGTGCTGATTTGGAAAGCGATCCATATAATAATCCTTAACGTTTTGAATCAGACTGTGCACTAGTAGCGGCGATACTTCAGTATCTGATTTCTGGAATGCAGGTTTAGGGGGATCGCTGCTCTTTCTCATCCAAAACGCCATGTGGTTCCCTCTCCTCTACATGTGGTGAGTGTATAACAGGTAAGCGCGGTAGGTTTTGCACCCTTGAGGTCACTCGAACAACAGAAGATCAGAACAAGCAGACTACACACAAGCAGCAGCCCTCTTCCCTCCACCCCCACACCCCACTCCCGAACAGCCTGCGGCCTCAGGCCAGCAGCCACCTAATTGCTGGGGAGAGGGAGTGCTTCCCTACCTCATTGCCTTGGATGATGTGATAGATCTGCCTCAGGTAGTTGCTGCCACCTGCTTTGTGGCAGACCTCCAGCAGCATCAGGCCTATTTTCTGCTCAGTCAGTTCAGCCGCAGCGACTCGGCTTTCTCCTCCCTGCTCGAATACGCTGAGAGAGAAACAGACATGGTTAAAAGCAGGATATGGGAGAAAAAAACACAAAGGGAGGAGAAAACTCCAAGTGGTGCGAGATGAGAAAGGAGAGGAAACGGGAAAAGGGAGCGTGTCAAGCTTTTATCTCCATACCCCCTCGGGCGAAGGAAGTATTTTCCAGTTTAGAGAAGAATTTGGGATAAAATTTGGAATATATCTATGCGGGGAAAACTCATTGAAACACAAAAGTCAAATATATATATATATATATATATATATATTAGACTTTTATATTAGACTTTTATTTTTTATTTTATTTTTTTAGAAAAATCTTTTGCTCCAGAGGGCAAATTAATTTAAAATGTCTCCACTTAACTATGTGAGAAGCGTGAAAGAGAACAAAAATTCAAACACATTATTGAGGGCTAGATGACAAAATAGTTTTTACTTGCATTTACCCGTCATTAGACACTGACAGGATTTCTCACCGAAGGATGCCGTTGCACTAAAAGTGATCGGCACACGTGTGTGTGTGTGTGTGTGTGTGTGTGTGTGTGTGTGTGTGTGTGTGTGTGTGTGTGTGTGTGTGTGTGTGTGTGAGTGTGTGTGTGTGTGTAATTGCGTGTCAAGGTCCTCATGCATGCAGAAACCCCAACCCTTTTGGCAGACGCCCGCGTCATTCTGCTGCCCTCCCTGTATGGATAGATATCACGCCGCCGTCCATCAAACCATCTCCTTCACATACACTTCCTGTCATTGTTCTCACTCTCCCTCACTTCCTCTTTGTAATTATAAGGTGGCAGAAGCGGCATTGCCTGACAGCCAGCCATTGGCTTGCTTGACATTGAGAGTGGCAAAGGAAGAGGAGTCCCCTCTCTCTTCCGTCTACATCCCCTCATTCTTTTGCCTGGCGGACTGACGGTGGTGTCGTCTGCGGCGGCGGCTGTGCACCCGTGTCAGCACCTGCGCTGTATCCTTTCCTGTCCATCACTGTGCAGGTGAAGCAGATGATTGGATTCAGTCAGTGGGGTGATTAATGAGGGCCCCTCCGGATTTGGGACAGCCTATCAATCATGTCATTAGGGCCAATGTGCCCTGAAAGAGGCAGACCTCCGCCAAGGAATAACTGCATTCATCTTCATCTGTGTATGCATCCCGTCAGCCCAGCCAGGGTCACCATGATGGAGAACAATAATCTTCTCCTCTACAAATTACTTTGCAAAGACAAGGTGGGTAGCGTGAGGAAGAGGAGGAGGAGGGTTACAGTTGGGAAACGAAGGGAGGATGGTGGGATGAGGGAACAGAGGTGGGAGGGCTCACGATGGGGAAATGCTCTTTATTTAGGGGTTTACTCAGTGTGTGTGTGTGTGTGTGTGTGTGTGTGTGTGTGTGTGTGTGTGTGTGTGTGTGTGTGTGTGTGTGTGTGAGGCCTGTGAGTGCAGTGCCAGGTGTTTTGGAGTACATACCACTCTCTCTCTCCTCTCTCTCTCCTTCTCTCCTTTCTTTCTGACACTATTCCGATTGTTTACAAGCCAGGCGTCACTTCCCTGTGAAGGTTAGTTTAATGAATAGTAATGATCTCACTGAATGCCTCCGACAGGTGATACATAATCACTCTTCTTTCACTTTTCCACTCAACCCCACCACCACCACCCCATACACTGCCCTGACTCCCCCTTTTTCTTTCTTTCTTTAACCTCTTGTCTCATCCCCTCTTCCTGTCGCTGAGGCGGGATTTCCTAGAAACCAGTCGTAATTTAATTATTTAATTCTTTTCTTTTCTTCTTTGATTTTGCATGTTATGTCGCGTTACTGAATCACCTTTTGATGGATGCGTGAGTTTGTTATGATGAAGTGTGGGACCACACGACCAACTTCTGGGAACAGGCTACAAAACACCGAACCAAAGGTCACGGATCAGCCCAAAGTGAACGCTGCTTTCCCATCAGTCTCAGCATTCCGTCCACTCAATCAGACGTCGTTGTCCGGCCATTTACCACAAATAACACATCTGAGATGAATTCATCATACTTATAAAGCTTTCAAATAAAAAAATGATCTTGTTGATACGATACATCAGAGTTTGAATGCTCAATTAAATAAAGCAAATCTTGGCAGTATTTTTTTTTATTGTTTTATTTGCTGTCCCTATTGAATTTGAAGCAGCTGAAACACCATCAGTCAGTTTGAACCTCCTCCTTCATCAGACTATCAGACCCTCAACCGCCATCTCAATACACATAAATCACTAAAATTGTGTACCGGGTAAATCATTTTCTAAAATGTGCATCTATGATTAAAATGATTAGAATAAAAAAACATTTGTTGGAGGTGAAAATGAATGAGCAATATCAAGACTAATCATGGCTAATGCACATGTAGCAGCTTTCTGAATGAATGACAGTGATATAAGCTAAATTAATAAAATGCTGACCCTGACCTGGAGCTAAATCCCTGACATTAGCCTCCCACCTGTCAGAGCAGAGCTTGCGGGCCTTCTGCAGCTGCATGCTCGCCCACTTCGGTCTTTTTTCCTCCAGAGTTTGAAGCACTTTGTGCAAGCTGGGTTTGGGAACACCCTGCCAGAAAAAAGAGCAGGTAAACAATACAGACACAGAATTGAAACTCTCCATTTTTTTAATATTAACTTGGCCCTACCTTTTGATGAATGCCCATGACAGCCTGTAGGCACTCGGCCAACAAAGAGAGGGGCTCCTTCGCGCCCATGTCTAGGGTTAGGCCACTGATCTGTTCTAATGCTTCTGGGTCCTCCAGGCTCTGGATTAGACAGCCCAAAAGGGCCCAGAGTAATAGACCCATTAAACGCAGCTGCCGGGAATGCTGGGAGAGTTGCTTCTCCGCCATAAAGAAGAGGTAGCGGACGGGGAGAGGAATGGACGCAATGGCTGAGGGTAAGTTAGTCAAAATGAAGGACAAGGTTTGAATGGTTAAGGATATGAGATCTAGGGTGGGAGGGAGGGAAGAAGGAGGGAAGGAAGGAATGACAGGGGAAGAAAGGAACAAATGGTTACTTTTGGTAAGACAAGTCTAAAATGACTAGAATTTCACTTGACTTGAAGCGTGACCTCCGGAGGGTTCACACCATTAGTGGCGGACTCGTTTCCTCGTGCTTCCAGCGGTGCATACTTCCACTTCTTGGGAACTTTCTCCAGGACACCCTCCGGTACGCTCCACTTGAATACGGCGGCACTGGGCTCTTCTGAGGCCTGCCAACCTATTACCATGGAGACCAGGTGCACCAAAAGGCTTTTGGAAGACTTGGCGACTATCGCTCGGACACAGCTGATCACTACAGGCGCCGTCTGTGTGGTGTCTGACAAAAGAGGCATTCATTATTATATCTATAATTAATTTCTTGACAGAATATTATTTTCTGTAAAAAAATTGAGTTGTATTTGAACAAGCACAGATTTTCAAGGCAGCATAGCTGTGTAGACGTATTACCTTCAAAAACAAAATCATGATACTGCTCATTTAAAAAATCAACATGCAACAAAGACAAGTATCTCAGCGAACAAAAAAAAAGATGAGGGAGAGTTAAATCACTCCAGTAAAATTATGTGAAATTATAAAAGGTTTGGACTTTCAAAACCAAATGACTGACATAAAAATGATGGGAGGATGAAGTTTTACGATTGCCACCAAATTAAAGTGGGTTACATATCGTAATATCTGAATTGTGCCAATGGGTGTTTCGAATTATTCACTCAGTGTCAGAAACGACTCCACTTTTCAAACAAAGGGAAAATCTAGAGACGTGAAAAGCTTGCTCATCCACGGGGCATCGAGGTATTCTGCCAAAGTATCTGCACTCAAGTAAATTCAGATGTTCTCCATCAAACCCAGATGGCCTGGCAGTAGCAATCTCACTCCATTTTCCAGGAGCTCTGTGTCTTATTCTGCCCTTTATTACCGTGCTAATATTGATAGTCGAGCAGCTACGGCATGAGGTTGTGTGGCACCCATAAACTTTCCCACATTTTTGGCTGTAAAAATCAAAGGGAGCAAGGAAAGATATAGCGCTGCGATGGCACCGACGGTGCACGGAAAACCTCCAGGGACACCCAACAAATGTGTGACCTCAGACCTACAGCAAAAGAGGAGAGCGGAACAAAAAATGATGTAGCTTTTCCGAGGAAAAGCACTTTGTGGCAGGTGAGACCCAGACCAATTCTTCAAAGTCACTTGGTTCTCAGACTTTACACAGCTCGCTACCGTATTGAGTGGTGTATTGATTCGAAACAACCTGCTACTGTGTGATGAAACATCAGTGTAAGTGGAGAAATAGCGAAACTCTCAATGTAATCTATAAAAGTTAACTCACTGAACAGTTTAAATAGAAACGGGGGCACCAGGGGTATCCTGTAACCAAAATTACAATACTAAAAGATTTGGCACAGTCCAATAATTAAACTAATTACCCTGTGAGGATAAATGATGATTGCATGACATTCAGAATTTCACTCCGGCTCGTTCTATCTCCTCCTCTCATTCTTTCCCACCCTCGCTCCATCCCTGTTCCAATACTCTTTTCCTATCACCCTAATTTATGCTGGAATAATTACCACTCACCCTGGATATAAAAACAGCACCAAAAAGAGCTCCACACTCCGCAGGAGTTCTGATTAAGCTTCGTATCAAAGCTCAAACCAGCGAGAGGAGTTAAAAAAAAAGAAAGAGTTAGAGAGCGGTAACAGACTCTCCAACAGCCTATTAAAGTCATGCTTTGACTCATGTGCATGCAACACCTGCCCTTCAGAACAAAAAAAAAAAGACATATTCTGTATCTGCAGATTTTCTCTTGTGTTTGGAAACAGATATAATATATCCTCGTCATCGCACTTAATCTGTTAGCCGCGTTAATTTCCCGTTCTCCAAGAAGAAAACGGACGGATCTGAAAAGCCTATGCAATGATATATTTGTCAGTTCTCCAATTTATTGTAAAATGAGAATGTCACAGGCTTTGTGTTTCATTTTCATCTCATTTCAACATTGGTAGAAAAAAAATTCTAAGCTAATGAATATTAAGCATATGAAAAAAACGTGGTTAGTAGAATGAGCTTATTCCAAATAAAGTAATATATTTAAGAGTACTGCTATAATGGCTTATGAAAATCAACATAACACCAGCGTCTTGACCTCTAAAGTACAATATTACCTGACATTTTTGCTATTTTACCTGCCAGTGTGTACAGATCTTCCCACATCCTTGCCCTTTTTTCTAGATACGGTTGAAGAACCTGAGTCAAGGCTTTAGGAGCATTGTTCAGGCAGCTGAAAAGATTGAACAATGCAACTATGAAGTCATCTCCTGCTTTGCTGCTCTCCGTAGACAATTCTAGGCAGCTCTGGCAAAAATCTGAAAAGACAGAGTCAGACTGAGTCAGTGGGAAACTTCAGCGCACAATACACAAATAAATGTGTGGGTACTCAAAATGTGAATGAGTTTAGGAAATCTTCATATCTAGCTGCACTTGACATGCGCAAACAACGAGATAGACAAAGAAATGTGGAGTCATACGCAAACATATTCACTTAAGGATGCATAAGTGAGTGTAAAATCTGTAGCATCTTTTGAATTTATGATTCAACCTTATGGAGGTGGGTTGGGAGAGACATAAAACCCCATCTCGTGAAACAGCGTCCTGATTTCTTTGCACAAAAACACGTTGGAAAATGTCAAGGCTGCCCAACCTGACACATGTTAACACAAAGGGTGAACAAAAGGCATTGTGGAATAGAAAGGGAAGAAAAACCCACATCTGTGTTACATGGAGGAAGAAAAAAAAAAAAACAGAGCAGCAGAAAACAGAAAAAGTAAAAGATTTCAAAGCCCCCACAGCGTACGGAGACAGGAAGTGAAATGGAAGAGGTTTTGACAGGGCGTCCTTGTGGGGGTTGCTGTCTGAGCACAGGGCTGAGGGTGGAGGTGTTTGTGCGTGCGTAGCCCATATGGATGTCTATTTATGTGTTTTGTATGCTTACAAGTGTGTGTGGGTTAAGTTGACAGGGGTTGCTGAGGAGAGGCCCATTGCTCCAGAGGTGGCAGACATCCAGCGGTCTGTCAGTCTGCTGTGTGGGAGATGACAGCTATTTGAATGGGTGAGTTTATGCAAGGCAGCAGTCAATGAGTGGGAGCAGCAGTGATTGGGGGCAGCGTGGCTTCCTCCTGACTAATGCTTGACTATTTTAAAATGACGGGGCTAAATGAGCTTCTGCATTACAGAGGCAGTTATATCAGCAAACTAAATACCGCTCAGGAATGAAGAGTTCTTATCAACATCCTTATAAGAACTATTTCCTTTATCTCCATCTGCGTCTCTCTCAGACTCAAAAGTGGTCAACCAACCTGACCTACAATCGGTCTATTAGGCCGCCTTATGTGGGATATGTCAGCATCTTGTTCTCTGCCTGTCTGGTAATTGGTCCTCAAGGAGAAAGAGTGTTCTGAATATCTCTGCTGTGGCTGCAGTCGTCCAAAGGAGCAGGGGTTGACTAACATGAATTTTCACTTGGGGTTCTGGAGAGCACGGCAGGTTAACGAGGTGCCTTTTAATAATGATTCCATTACGGAGGAACGGATGGCTTCAACAAAACAAAAAAAAGATTAGAGTGTTCTGGTGTATCTCTGTGGAGTTTCCACAGCTGCAACATCCACTTATATCAAACCCAGAAGCAGGCGCAAACAGTACAGGAAGCAGACATGCTAATGATAATTAGCAAAGAGTTCTGTAAATGTGTGTGGGTGTCATTCCATTTAGGTTTGGACTGCAACAGATAAACATCTCGTCAAATACCAAACAGACGCATCGATTCCTGCGACGCTCTCATCCGAACTGACGTAGATAGGTGCGTTTTGACTCCCTGCATTGTTACGGCACAAGCGTGGAGAAGCACCCCGGCGTGCACATGTAGAAGGAACTGCAATGGCTTATGGGAAGCGTTCAGTCAAGCTGCTCCTTCTGTCTGTCTGCTTCTTGGTTAATTAGCCCGTCACTGTGATAACACGCGAGCGTCAGCGCTTCCAGCGTTGATTTACGGCGGCGTGGAGGGAGAAGCATTGCAGAGCCTCTGAGCCGGACTCAGACGAAGCGAGAGAACGAGACAGTGAGAGTTGTTATTAATGAGGTCGCTATAATGTGAATTAATGTGCGAGTGCACAACAGTCTTTAAAGGTTAGACTGTTGCCAGTGCGGAGTGAAGAAGAAGGAAGGGAAAATCTTTAAAGGTCAGCATGTGTGCTCCGCCTGGGCCTGTTGAGTGTTTATTACTGCTCTCCATTGATTTAGTGATGATGGTGACCAAGGTGAAAATGATAATGAAGGCAAAGATGATGATGATAACTTCATAAAACGGATGGAGCTCATCTGAAAGTCTCACTTAGGATGTAAGAGCAGATAATTAAGACGCTGGTAAACAACTTCCCACACGTGGCCCCTTTGGGACGGACTATGTGGGTTTGGCATTATAAAACAGGAAATATTAAAGAATTCATGACAAAAGATGAGATATTCTCCTACAAGACTGACAGCACTGCATACGCATCACACGTACACACAACCTTAATCAGCAGACATGCATTGTACCGATCCACGTTTGCCTGAAAACTTACAGGAGTTTTCCAGGAGTGTTCGGGGCAGGTGACAGTCTCTGTGCAGCAGCGTTCGCAGTAGCAACTTGGGATTCAGCCCGGGGTCAGAGGTCAGGAGCCTCAGCTGACACCAGGCAGCCGCCTGACCCACGAGGCCATCTCTGAGAGCGGAGAGAGGAAAAACAGAGTTGACAGTTCTGCAGAGTCAGGTGAGAGTACAGAGAGTAGTTAATTTAGCAAACAGGCAAAGAAACGGACGACTGTCTCTGATGACAATCTGGGAGAGGAACAGCGTTTGAGCGACAAAGGTAACTTCCTCCACTGCCACTGTCTGCAAACGTCTCCGCTCTCGACTGCTTTTAGCATGTATCGGTAGGAATTAGGTTTAATCTTGGCCAGCTAAAACTAAATTAACATTTGGGAGACAGCCAAATACATGAATATACAGCAGTACCCCCCTCCTGCATCTATTCCATAACCAAGACGCTGCAGCCAGCTGTGTGTAATGAGCCGTGTCCTTGGTGTGTGTGTGTGTGTGCGTGTGTGTGTGTGTGTTTGCAGACCACTTCGGAGCCCACGTTTGCGGTTATGTATGCGCACAAGTGTGAGAGCATGCTGACATGTGCGTGCCTGCATGTTACTTTATACATCTCAATAAAATCTAATGGAAGGAATGGACAGAGTCAGTGTGAAGAGTGAAAAGGCTCAGACGGGGGGGGGGTGTTTGTGTGTGTGTGTGTGTGTGTGTGTGTGTGTGTGTGTGTGTGTGTGTGTGTGTGTGTGTGTGTGTGTGTGTGTGTGTGTGTGTGTGTGTGTGTGTGTGTGTGTGTGTGTGTGTGTGTGTGTGTGTGTGTGTGGTGGCGGGGTGTTCAGGGGCGTCCGCCCAGAAATTAAACATTCTATTTCAGCCAGAAAGCTTAGAGCGGGGGTGCACCCTGCTGCTTGAGTGAAGAAAACTATGTCTCAATCTGACAGTGCAATTTATGATGTCACTATGACTGCAAATCCATAAGAAATCCTCTTTTAACTGCTCTGATAAATCTACCCAGCTACAGCCCTGGGGTCAGCTAACAAAACCAAGACACACATATGCAACAGAACCCACACGTGTGCAAAGGCGAGTGCAAAAAATGCCAGGAATGAATATGTATAAATAAAAACATACAGGCCAAAAAACACAGCTTCACATGTCTTTTTTTAATGGTCCACAATGCTGGATGATTTATTTATGTTCCTCGTGATTTTACTATTGCTTTTTGTAATAACCATAACAATGGGTTTTATTTAATGGGCTGGGGAGAGATCTGGCCGTGGTCCTGGTTGAGGACCTGTGGATCTGGCCCCGGGCCACTGGCAGGGCCCCCTGGCGCCCTTGCATGCAGGCAAGAGGTGGTTGCAAAGAAATAAAGAGGTCATAAAAATAAACTCATTTCAGCTCTCCAATACTTAAGAGCAGGAAAGCGGGGGTTAGTTTGATTTGTGCTCCATCAGCACGCAATGACATCACCTCTGGCAGTGAGGGAGATGAGAGGGGAGGAAGATGGAGTCAAGGGTGATGGAACGGGGGGCTGCGGGTGTGATTGACTGCACCGTGGAGGTCACAACAGTAACTGGACACACATGTATGCATATGCACGTTCACACACACACACACACACACACACACACACACACACACACACACACACACACACACACACACACACGCCCCATACGCAGCACAATGTGCTCCATTGACACCTCATGTGTAAAGCCCTCAGCAACCATCAACATAAACAAAATCAGTGTCAGCAGCAACAGTAGTTTACTTTCTATTTTTTCACCGTCGTCATGCATCTGTGTTATATTACCGCGGCAACTCAGGCATAAAGCTCCGAGCAACAGGAAAGTCTGGTCATTTACCAACACATACAGTCAGACACAAATGTGGTTTTGGGTGGAGGTGTGTGTGATGGCTCAGCATACCATAGTATGCGTGTATGAGACTTATTTGTGTTAAGATGCAAATGCGTACCTACTGTATGATGGCTGACAGATGATACGTACCGTACAGCCCGCTCCGTGAAGAGGTCAGGGTTGATAGTGTTCAGCCAGTGGGCGACGGAGCCGCTGGGTTGAAGTGGCTCTGACGCTTGTGGAAGATCAATCATAAATACCCTGGAGAACATCAAGATTTTTGAGGGTTTTTTTTTTTTAATTTTGTCATTTTTTTGTAAACAAACAAGTGATAGGACTCATTTTCATTAAACTTTCCATTCTTATTCTGATTCTGGTTCTGATTTTGATTCATCAAAAAATATGCAAGAATTTGAGGCATAGAGGATGGATTCAGGAATCATTTTGTTGATGGATAACACTATTTATTTATAGCCCATAATGAAGCATAAAAACAAATGTGATTGGATAAATAAAGAGTAAAGAAGTGAGTTACTTTGCTATGACCATTTTCTGCTTTGGGGATACCAACCTGTGCAGTAAAGACAGGGGAGCAGTGACGACAACTAGGACTGTCAGGAGCTGCTCACACAAATTGTGGATCTGGTTCAGCCAGTCAGATGGTCCTACTGTTATTGCATCTACAGAACAAGGACTGGGGTACACCAACGCCTCAGGACTTTCACACAAACTCCACATCAGCTGCTCCACATACAGCAACACTGTCGTAATGTCACACCTTAGAAAGAAAGAACCAGGATAAAAAAGGTAAAAGATGACACACTGGGTGATATCTGAAGAAACGTAAAGAAGAATATCACTGTCATGTTAGGGAACATCCCTGTCCTCAAAGGTTAATGTTCACCATTACCTGACATAACAGCCTCATTTTGTAGTCAGTCATATAACAGACCATCCTGGTGATTTTACAGCTGAAAAGTTAGGTGTACCTCAGGCTTTGGCTCTCACTATAAAAGTCACTGCTTTCACATTCAAACATGCTAAATCTGTCTCCTCAATTTGTGGGAGAGAGGTGTTCATCATCTCTCATCTCCTTCTCCTCGCTCTTTCCATGAACTAAATCTTTATTAGACACATAAACACAGGGGCGGACTGATACGGGAGAAGTGAGGTAGCAAAAAAGGACCCATATGAGCGCTATAGGAAACTTGGAGAAGCTTTGAAAAGCCATCTGTTTAGTCTAGCCTTACACATTTCAACTTCTCCTCCCTCTAGGAACACAAGACTCTCCAGGCAACATAAACCAGGCTCGGTGTTGACATCATGCGGCGCTGCACATGTAGAACGCACTTCGTCTTCGCCACTCTTTCATCGTCTAAGTGTGTGTTACAGTTTAACCTGTTCATTGTCACAATTTAGCAGTGAGGAGGAGAAGGACAAACAGAATGGATGGGACGACCCTAGACCCTGAGCAGGAAGCGTGACTATGACGCACTGATGGTACACTTAGAACTCATCAGACCCAAAGGAGCTGCATGAAAGTAGGCCAACGGTGAGAGAGTTCTAATGAAATTTAGGATTCTATTACGCACAGCCAAGTCTCTATTTATTATACCAGCAATGCTAAATTCATGTAGGTTAAACACGTAAATATATGCAAGAGAACGGTAATGGCTGTAGCCATAGAGTCTTGAAGATTAATAACTCACAGGGGATGCACACAAGATCAATACTCATTGATAATGAATTATATCAAACATTTAACAATAGTCTCACATCTTTCCCAGAATGGAGAAATATATTAGCTCCATAAAATGGTTCAAATAGATAAGCATCTCTGCACCTCATCTATACAGCCTTTATAGAAAAAAAAGACCCATATGACATTGAAACGTCTGTTTGCAAGGTTAGGAATAAACCTTGAAACCCAGGACTGGAGATACTTTCTATTCTCCCAGCCCTCTGTATAGAGTAGAGTAGAGTACTCTACTCTACTCTATACAGAGGGCTGGGAGAATAGATTCCTAACCTTGCAAACTGAAGTTTCAATGTCAAGATGAACTTTTGCATCCAGAATAATGAGGAGGTGCTTAAAGGAACAGTTCAACAGAAAATCGTGTTATTTTCATTGGCTGATTGGTACCTGACTTGTAAGTGCCTCTTATATGAAGGACGGGCCCCAGTATATCTTTGGACGAGCAGCTGTAAGGTCTCTGATAGCACCTGACCAAGGACTTCCTTTGCAATACCTGCTGGAAGCACCGCCCACAGATCGCTACGGAGACCGCACAGGAAGTAGAACCACATCTGCACTGAGAAGGAACAGCGCTCGCCCTGAGAGAGGAGAGCAATGAAGATGTGAATGAGGGATGGATGTTGGCAAGGACAAAAAAAAGTGAAAATCAGAAAGAAAGAGAGATTTAGAGAGAAAACATGAAAGAGGAAACAAGAGATTCAGAGACACGTCTGTCAATGCCAGAACATCTCGGTGGTCATTCCACCTGTACGCTGCATATGGTTTTCCTCCCCAATGGGATTTTAGAGCGCTTTTAAGTCCTGAACTGGAAAATACATCACCACGGGTGAGCACTCACACATACACACACACACACACACATGCATGAACAGAGGACGAGAGATGGGAGGAACCGAGCTCGGATGAAGTGGGCTATGAAAAAACAAAGAGAAGAGAACTGATGGAGTAAAAGAGACTTTTACACTGGCATCCTGCTGCTTTATCGGAGAAGACATAAAATAATTCATTAATTAAACCTCTCTTTACCTCTACATGCCCAAATTCCTCCGACAATAAACTAGAGATAATTACACATCCAAACCTACCCAACTTCCTTCTCTGTCAACCCATCACACGCCTCACTGTCTTCTCATTTAGTTTTACATTTAACATTATCGTTCTAGCGTTTGACCTCTCTCCTTCCCTCTCCCTTCTTTTCCTCCTTGGGGCCAGTCATTTAGGGATCGGTAGTTGACGGGGAAACGTGACTGAGCTCCAGCGTCTGGGATTAGACCCAGAAGAACAAGTGCAGACACAGATCTTGGATCCAAGCCAATGTGGGTCGGACTGTTTTAACAGCTCATTTAAATAAAACTTAATTGAAACAATGAGGTTAAACTGAAAGAACTCCCATTAAGGATGACACACACCAGCAAGGACTAAATCTGGGATGGGTAACTGAGGAGGGAATAACCTTGGAAGCTTTTATTTTCTCAGTCAAGGTCAAGCTCTAAACTTCCTTTGATTGCCTTTAGACTTCATGCGCTGTTATCATTTATTTCTCTCCCAGCTATTCACGTGTCAATATCAATATAGCAAAAAGAAACTCAAGCGGTAAGAACGTCTCCTCGAAGCTGCATTGAGCTGTGAGAGAGCTGGGACATAAGGTTAGGGGGATCTGGGAAATGGAAACATAATGCATACAACTACACATATGCCACAGACATGGAAATATAGACACACACATCAAATGAAACGCTCATCCGGACCCACACATGCATTCATCTGTACAGATGCACACAGGCTTGCTTGAACAAAAGCGCACACCTGCGCACAGCAGGTCTGTCTGACACCATTGACCCGGAAAGGAGGGAGGAACAAAGAGAGAAAAAAGGCAAGAGCAGAGTAAAGTAAGAAAGAGAGAGGAGGTTTAGATTGGTTTAAGGGCATAAAGGTAGGGGAGTTTCAGGGGCCCTATGCTGTTTCCAGACAGTCCCAGTGTAGGCTGCAGACTTCAGACAGTGGATTCCCTGGAGCCCCCAGGGCAGCATGGAAGCCACAGATGTTCTCAGGGAGCTCAGAGTAGAAGGCTCGGTTGGAGAAGGGAGAGTGGGTGGTAAAGGTGTTTTGTGGGAATGAAAAGAAGAAGCGAGAAAGCTCCAGAGTACGATTCATAGAAGTTCCTCGAAATTCTGAAGACAAAGCCTGCTAAGATAGGGGGAATTAGAATTTCTACATTTTTTTTGACTATAAAATGAATGAAATTAACACCAAAAAGACTGGAGATGTTTTATTTTTTAATGCTCAAGCGGGCTCCATTGATATATCAGACGTGCCAGAGATTTAAACATGTGCAGACAATTAAATAGACTTTTCCAGGTAAGAGTTTAACGTGGTATGACTGATTGATTTTCAAGGTACATTAGGGGGGAAAAAAATTCAACATTCAAAACTTTACCTCGTAGAAGGGTTTGGGGTCGGCCCATTGGTGACTTTCTTCATCTTGAAGGATGCAGGTTGAACACACCTGGATACAGTAGCTGGTTAGCTGATCTTTCAGTTCCTCCACTGTGTTCTGGCACTTCTGGATAGGCAGCAGAGTGAGGCGTCTAAGCATAAAGGAACCAAAAACAACTGTTAAGTTAGAGAAAGGCATCAAATATAATATATTCCATTTCCTAAGAAACAATGAAAGAAAAGGCAACCGTGGTAAAGAATGGAAAGTCCAACCATGGAATCCTAATAAATAACTACTGTATATTCAGGCAGCTATCAAACTAACACAAGGCAAAATTATGACATGAAAGAACTCATGATTTACTCAAAAAGTTGAGGGTGACATTTTATATCCTCCAAATCTGGCTGCCTTGATACTTTCCAGAAAGAGGCAAGAGTTTAATAGGGGTGCGGGAGGCTTAAAAAGAGGGGGGACTGGATGGTGTCGAGAGAGGAAAGTGCTTTATGACCGGAGGGGGGCACGGTGCAAGTGCAGGTGGAGGGGTGCAAGGGGCCATAGGTGAGACAACAGGAGCAGCGAGGGCACCGGCAATGCCTTTGGAGGGGATCTGTGGGGAGCAGGGGTTAAGGGGGTATTACAGGGCATAAAAACTCACCAGATGTAGACACAATATGGGTGCTATTACCGCCTGCCAATCATTTATATTCTTTTTTAACTCTCCCCCCATGTCTTACAATGTACAAGTTTCTGCCTCTGTCATGATGAACCAGGAATTATTTTATTTGCCCCTCCTGTCCATTGTCTTTACTTGAAGTTGACTTCCATCCATCCATGTTCTTGTAGACGAGACGATCACAATCATCTGCTTCTGCTTTGTCTGCTTCTAGTTATACGGTGAGCTCAGTGACGATAAAAACTGTTGGCTTATGTCTGATCGTTCATTTTGACGTAGCCTGACACAGTACAATCCTCATTTGTTAGAATGACCTTCATCGTCACGATTAGTGCAGCAAAAATTAAATCAGTCAACAAAAACAATTCTCTTTTAAATTTAATAGACGCTGGCATGGAAATAAGGATAGATTAATAATCAAATCCATTCCCACCCCAAAGAAACAGACACAAACAGGGAAGCGCACAACTACCCCTTACACTTGAGCTGCAGCCGTATTTGAATCGTTCAGTGTGGCGTGGTAGCTCTCCAGTCGTTGGCACACATGAATGCAAGTCGCCAGCAAGGCAGGCAAGTTCTTCAGCGGGGCAGAACACGGAACTTCCATGGCTCTTTCCTGCAAACGGTCTAGCAATGCGAACGCTGCCTTGCCACACGCCTCCACGAAGTTTGATCGCACCTCCAGGAGAGTGTTGTCCCTGCAGGCTGCAGCCAAAGGTAGTAGAGCATCCAGCTCTTTTGTGATTGCTCCACAGAACTGAGCAGAGAGGGAAGGCACAAATGAGAAAAGATTATTTCAATAACAAGGGGAAATCGTCCGGTAAGATGAAAACAGGAAAAAAAAAAAAACATCAGAAAGAGACCTCATTAGATATAAATAATGGAGCATTTGCAGGAAGTAATCTGAATTGAAGTGAGTACGCATTTTTCTCTAACATTGTGTAAGCAAAAAATACAATATGAGTGCAAATGTAGAATACAGATGTCTAAAGATGTGACCTCCACATCAAACTTGCTGCTGAACATGCATAATTTGAATCAGGTCAAATCAGACCTGTACTTCAGAGGATACATCAGCACTCATCTGAGGAGCGTTACATTATATACAGTAGGAGGAGGTGGGGGAATGAGATGTGCTGAGAGCAAAGAAAAAGAAAAGGTCAGGCAAAGGTGAGAGATAGAGAGACGAAGGGGGAGAGAGAGCTGGTTCAGCAAAGTACAAGACCTACAGCTTATTCTATAAAACTGTCTGAGCAACAAGCAAGACTTATCTCATTTATCCACATTGAACCTGGGAGAAAAGCCTACAGGAATAAGGCATCCTTCACCTTTCCCACTCCAGGGACTGGAGGGCTGGTTCATCAGAAGGATTTAAGATAAATGAGGTAGATGAGACAGATCCTGGTGCTAAGAAATTTTATGTTTTCAATGAATAGAAACACGCTTTGTTCATTAGCATAGTGGCAACAGGGTGCGTACAATGTGTGCGATTATACTGACACAGCAAGTATGTACTGTATTATAGTTTCCCTAGTGACTGCTACTTGGTTTGTTCCCCTTTTTCTCTGTTAGCATGATTATACAGAAGCTCCTTCTTCTTCTTTTCCTTTCGGCTCATCCCCTTTGTGGTCATCACAGCATGTTGTCCTTTTTTCATGTTTTCTTCATCCTCCTCTCTAACACCAACTGTCCTCATGTCTTCCCTCTCTACATCCATCCACCTTCTCGTTGGTCTCCAACATACTCACGTTCTCTCCTCGTGATGTGTCCAAACCATCAAAGTATGCTAACCAACTAACTTTGTCTCCCAAATATCTCGCCTAGGCTGTTCCTCTGATGAACTAACTTCTGATCCTATCCAACCTGGTCACTCCTACAGAGAACCTCAAAATCTTCATTTCCGCCACTTCTAGATCAGCTTCCTGTCTCCTTTTCAGCGGCACTGTCTCTCATCCATACATGATGACTGGCCTCACCACTGTCTTATTATGTTTGCCCTTCATTCTAGCAGAGGCTCTTCTGTCACATTATACACATGCCACTTTCCTCCACCCGTTCCAGCCTGCTAAGATCAGTTTCTTCACCTCCTTGCCACACTCACTGTTGCTCACAGAAGCTAAAGAACATATATCCATCCAGGTTTGTGGAGGATCTATACAGGGGCCCAGATCCAGCGTTCTTTTTACAACTTAACTTGGTATTGCCACATTTTTCAACATTTTCCATCAGAAAACTATCCATAAATCATGATGTAAAAAAATTGCATATATTTATGAGTATGTCTAGCATCTAGATCAAAATCTGGAACTGCTGGATCCGCATATGGATTTGTCAGGGCTGCTGTACGGTAGGAGCTAGATACGTATGGGATTGCTCAGCCTAGGCTGGTATGTGCTCTGCTGAATGAAACTGTAGTATATGCACATGTAAAACCTTCAAAAAGGATCACAAGCCCATTCCTGCATGCTGAAACCATCAAATGCACGCCTTAACAATTCTACTGCCTCATGTGCTTCCTATTGACAACAAACTGGGACCAGTGAAGGGTGATCAAGTACGGGGAAGTCACACATGCTTTTGAACTGACCTCCAAATGTATCTAACAACACAACCAATTTCATGCGAGTTTCTTTTTTTTTTACAATCTATCTTTAGATATCCCAAAAATGAATTTATTCAACTTTACTTTACAAATCATATAATCATAATATCACCATATTATTATCACGTGCTTACAGAGTTACATACTACACTATTTGACTTACTGGAACCAGTTTGACATTATGTCACATGAGGGCTAAACCATGTGTACACAATTGACAATCTCGCAATCTCTCTCTACAATTTTCTCCTTAAAAGCCTCCCATGTGGCTTAAAAGGCCCAGGAACAATGGCAGTCCAAACAATTAAGTCAATATCTGAGTGCATGCTGTCATTATGAGCTTAGCTTTGAAAGGGAGGAGGCAGAGGAGACACTCAGCATTACCAGGGTGATGGAGAGCCCCTGGAGAGGTACCACATACAAGTAAGGAGCGGAGAGTCATCCCAATATCCACCCTAGCACAAAAACAACCACACGCGTGCATCTGTATAGAAGTCAGGCTGAAACCTTAACCAGCTACGATCAAAGCTCCCAATCCCTGCAGGACTATCGAAGCAAGGTTAAAGAGATTGGGTGAAGATTATAAGTGTTACAGCAGTACGTTAGCGTGTGCAGAATTTGGAATAGAGTTCTCTGATGCCTGATCGTAGAAAAAAAGCACTATAATAGAGATGTAGCATCTCGACGAGAGGCGCCCAACCAAATGGATGAAGCTCGAGCCGATGTTCTGACAAGGAGGGTGAGTTCCAGCTGTTGAATGTGGGCGTTTGGCATTCAATGCATAACTGGCTGCCAGTTTTTAAAAAAAGGACACTACCTAAAGTACTCTGATGGATGAACAGTAACATCGTAGTCCGCGTATCTATGGAAATACAGACAGCAGAGTGGGGTTTAAAAAAGTGAGGGTCGAGGTATGAACATATGAATATAAATGCGTGAAATATTGATCTTTCATAATGCTGTGAACCAGCCATATTTCATGCTTATGTCTTGTATAGTAATTTGCTTTCTGCTCAAACACTAGGGCACGTGTCAAAAAGGACGGGTGTAAGAAAATATATATATAATATCCCACAGTCTTCTCTTGGACGTCTGTCTGGCTTGGTGTTTTTGAATGCAAATGCATGCATGTATAACCTTTGGGTTGAAAGGCTCTCATCTTTGAAGCGTTGACCTACACATAAATATGTTGTACAGGTCCTGAGCACAGACAAATTCTGACTCTCGTTAGCAATGAGAACCACGAGGAAGGGGTGGGTGGAATGGGGGAAGAGGAGAGATGTGGTTGTAATGATAAGAGTCTGAACAGCGCAGAGGAGAGCCGTGGGTAGCAGAGGATGTCAGAGGAAGACGGAGGAGTAGGAGCTGGAGAAAGTTTCCGTTGAGTTCGGTGGTGAAAAAATAGGTAAGAAAGTCAAGACAGAAGACTGAAAAAAAAAACAGAGTAAGATTAGAAATAGAAGTAAGCACATGGTCCGGTCTGGTTTCCAGACTGAAGAACCTTTGTAGAGTTTTACTCTAAGCCTGGTTTCACATCAGACACTGGTCTTCTTCCTGAGAAATGTCAATCTCTGGTGTGTACTTCACCTCTCCCTGCCATTTCCCAGGCCCTTTCTTCTCATCTCTTCTTTCACAGTAACCCTCCTCTATCCTAATCTCTACCCTGGCCTCGTTGCCTTTGTGATACATCCCTCTATCATCTCTACACCCTACACTTTGACCCGATTCAAGACTTTTGTTTGACCACCATCCAGTCGTCCTAATATCAGCCCTGCCGGTTCTTGGTCTCTCTTTTGTCCTTAGAGCCCTCCCTCCTTGAGTAACTCTTCCCAAGGCCCTTTCTGAACCACGGTGTCAACTGTGTCAGGTCCAAATCCTCCGGGCTCTGTATTTATCAAAGGCAGCTTCCACTAGCGCTACAAAACCATTAATCTCCCAAGGTGCAGGTGCGTGTAGACCTGAATTGTTCAGCTAGCTAGTAATAAAGGAGGATGAAGAGGGCAAGAACAGAGGTGTGCAGCTCATCCACAGGGCAAGGAGTGACAGGTTAGAGTTATATTGTTTAATTGAACTGTATACACCACTAATGTTTCAGGCATGTGTGAAAGTTGTGTGTGCACATGAGAGCACAGCTTGTAATGAGGTCAGCGGCTTGCAGTAAAAGCACACGCTGTTACTGTAAGCCACATGAATATCAAGGCGATGCATGAATATCGGGTGAAAAAACAAAACAAACTGTTTAAATACAGTTTAAAAGACAAACTGATATTTCCGATTTAAATTCTTTTGCCTCAGAAGTGCCACCCACTCTGTCACTGTGCTGTCAAGAACATAAGATGATTTTCATACATTTGTTTTCTCGGTTGAATTCTTGAAATTTATTCGAAAAATGTCCTTTCAGAAATAAAACCTTTCTGGTTAAGTAATACAAAAAATAAACTGTCCATTTTCGAATATGTGGGGGTAACCATACTTGAACAAGCACTGGAGCATTTGGTCACATTGTCACTCAGTACTGAAGCTTTGTAAAACCACTTTATTCTTCGGATTATGTTTCACGATCGTGGACAAACGAAACGGCTAATGATGCACTCCCACAATGATCTCACTCCCCTCTTTGTTCCAATGTGTTTCTCAATGACCCACTGTAAAGTTTTTCCCACTCATATCGTTGTCCTTAAAAGTAACTATAGCATAATTAATAAAGAATTAGAAGATTTTAGTTTTCCTGTTGGTATTACAGACTGTTCTCTGTCAGGGCTGTACTTGGGTAGGTTTAATATGTACAGTGCCAGTCAAAACTTTGGACAAAACTAAAGTCAACTTTTGACTGGTACTGCACAATATGAAATATGCAATATAATATAAAAATGTAATATATAATATAAAATTTCATTTTAGGAATTCTAAATGGTCTGCTGGTGAAATGGCATCAATCACCTTTAAGGAAGGATACATTTTGGTCCCTCTAGCTACAAAAATAATTCAGCAAGGGTATGGATATAAATAAAAGCCCCAAGGTTCCAACACCTCACCCCCATCAAACTGTACTCAGACCGATACCTCGTCAAAGGTTATCACTCCATAATCCTGCAGTACCTTGGCTATCATTCTGGGAGTCTCTCTCTCTCTGCAGGTGAAGACGGACTCTTCTCGGAGACAAGCGCTTCTGGCGGTAACGGTTGTGAGTTCATGAGTGAGGCACAGGGTGACGGAGGTGTGTCCCAAAGAATGCATGGCCTCTTCCTGCTGTAGGTTCTTGGCACAGGCATCGTCCAGCACCACTTTGACACAATGTGCCATATGAGGGACCAGTTCCCGAAACGCTGACCTCCAATCGAACTCCAGAACCTGTACCTATGATACAATAAATCAGCCAACGGTCAATGTTGAAAGGAATATTTCACAATCTCTTACAAAACTAAGCCTCACCTCTGCTGTGTGGAGATGTGTCTCGGTTGTGGTGTTTTTGCCATGCGTCATCACATGTGAATCCCCTCTTCTCTTTTTCAAGATACCTTAACAGATATGACATTGCTCTCATGTTTCACCCGTGACCAAAATGACATGCAAGGAATGGAGTGTAGCCATTTCCCAGTAAATGCTACTGGAAGTGGCTTTAAAAGTTTAGCTTTGGGGCATAAATTTAATGTGATCAATCATACATGGGGCAATTCCACGAGGGGGGAGACTGTGGGAGGTTGGAGGCAGGAAAACAAGCATACAGGATGTTAGCTTGCAATTAAAAATCACGAACATCAAGGACACATTTTCTTAATCAGAAGGCAAAGAGTGAGACCCCAGGCGAGGCAATTTAGCCGAACAAGACCACATGGAATGGAAGAAGGAGGAAGCAGTGAGCGCATCACTTTTTGACCTTTAAGCCCATCTGATGAATTTCTGGTAATTAAGCCGTTTGATTGCCTGGAATTAATGATTTGGATAACTGCCCTTTAAAGGCTGTTTACCTCTCTGTAAATTGAGCCTTTCTGCAAGTCTTGTTTTTGTAAATGTAACCTTTATGGAAATTACTCCATGCACCAAAAGCTTTAATTTAACATCTCTAAAGCAACGGTTCAAAGGAGAGAGAGGAGAATGATACTAAAGGCTTATATAACACCCAAGATAATTCCCTACTAATATATAATTTCTTCAGATGCAACTGCGACTTCCTTCTAGGACATGTAAAGATGCGTGTATTTGTGTATATCTGTAAACCTGTTTGTGTCATGTACGATGTAGAATTTAGACACTGAGGCTGTGAATAGTCCTGAGTCTGTCACCCCATAATGCTCAAACCAGTTACCAACACCTCACGCCTCAGGAAAAAAATAATAGAGCATGACTTGTCGATCTCACAGGTCGATACAGCCTTGACTGCGTGTTTTATATGTACGTTAATGTGTGAGTTTTGGAGGGAAAGACCAGTACCTTTTACACAGGATGACCCTCCAATACTTTCAGCGAAGGTCATATTGGCGAGCAGCTCCTTCACAATCCTTTCAAACTCCAGCAGGGTGCAGGCCAGCTGGGTAAGCGCCCTCAGCTGGTGGGAGGTCAAACTGAAACTCCTATTTTTCATAGGAAGTTCCATTGGTGCTGTAAAGGAATGGGGAAAAAAAAAATTTAAAAAGTAAAGCAGAAAAAGTAACCGTGACTGACAGAGGAGTGAGAGCAGCTCACACAGTTTACAGTTCAGTAGAGGAATAGAAAATTGAATGAAAACAAGTTTGCAACCAAAACTCCCAATGTGCATGCACTCATCAGAAAACAGCCCCTCCTCAAGTCTCGCTTTCCACGGCACCTCTTATAAATATCGACCCATTCATGTTTTCCCAGTGCACTCTACAAACAAAAAGACATGGAAAAAATATGCAAAACTTTGCTCCCTGAGAAGTCACACATGCACATCTCTCTCTCGGCACAAAACTTTTCTCCCCCTAACCCGCCGGTGACCCTCTCGGCAAATATGGATTTCCCATTTTGGAGGCTGCCAAAGCCATCACCCTGGGGATGTTCCGCATTAAGCTGGAGAATGGGCGGCTGGGAGATGCGTTGCCATACTCCCAGACACATGCACAAATACTTTTGTGCGTCCCGTTAAATGAGCCCCTCCACTGCAAAGACATTTGGGAATAGATGAGCTCGGTATTAGCCTTGACTCTGAAAGCACGGAGATGATTGAGTGTTGAGGAGAGAAGAAAGAAGAGGGGGAGCCCTTTTTCAATAATTGTAACTTTATTGCCTCTGGATGTTAATGCAATTTTACTACATTGTTAAACCAAATCTGACAATATGACAACACAGTCCCTAAGGATGCCTGTGTTAATCATGCATGAGGGTGGACTACCTCTGTGTGTAGGCTGCATGCATGTTTACGCGAGTGTTTGCGAGCACCAGCCTACGAGTTGTTGCAGGTTTGTGTCTACTGGGTGTTCTCACGTGTGTTTGTGTGCATGTAATGCAGGCCATTATGAATAAACTTGATTTGTAGTTGTACTTTCACACACATTTGCACATGTCAGTCTTGCAGAATAATTGCCACACAGCACCCTTACTCTATGGTCACCGTGGAATATATTCTGACCTCAAGTTTGTTTGTGTTTTCAAGTCCAAGTGTGCGCATGCATTTATGTACAAGTGTATGTGCATTAATGTATGAAATCACATGCGAATAGCTTTGTAATTACTTGGTGTGGGTTTTGTCTTTTGCGTGCATGCATTTGTGCGTATGTGTAATTAAGCTGCATGGGTACGAAGCCCAGCAGCTCCTCTGTAATGGGGTCCGGTGGGATTCGGCGCTAGAGAGACCACCTCGTCCTGCATGTGTAGATGCTTGACCTGGCTGACACCCACGTGCCAGGCTTGTTCTCCGGCTTGCACATTCAAGCATGCACCAACAATCATGTCGGTTCCTGAAGACACCAGCAAATCAACAGAGCTCCCGTGCCTCGACGGACAGCTGAGCTAAAGCTGTCGACAACTCAAGAGTGAAAGATCTAAAGCAGATCAGACATATTAGGTGAAGCTTTTATGATCCCCCCCCCCTTAACTTTTCCGCCTTCTGCAGGGCATTGCACCCTTTAACCGCCACATCACCTGGAGCACCACCTATTCCAGACGGTGGCCTCCATCTCTCTCATTCCTAACCATTCATTCTGCCAGGACAGACCCCATAACTGTTTCGCTTGCTCACTAAGTCACACTGTACATACTATTAGCAGCACATGACCTTGATGTTTAGTAATGCTGCGCCACAGCCCCTCATTGAGCTCTTCCGCCCAGGCTATATAGGTATTTATAGTCGTCTCCCTAGCCAAATAGCCCTAGAGCCATAGCAGTCTAGTACACAGCCATCTAAACCTCATTATACCTTTGTCACAACAGTGAGGCCAAATGGAGGCTCTCATAGCCGGTTGATGGAGAGGGTGTGCTTAAAAGCACCCAGGTGTGTCATATAGCATAGTGCATGGCATGTTTCATAGAAGAGAATGTGGAGGGGGCACTAACAGGCAGGAGGGGTTCAACCAAAGGTCAGAGCACTGAGAATCACTAAGGGAGGACTGGTTGCAGAAAGGTGGAGCTGTAAGCACTTTGAAAAATTATATGTTTATAAAAGAGCTCCTCCGTATGACATTACAGCGTGGAGGAGGTTCCTCTACACTAAAGGAAAATCTATGGTTACCACACACACACACACACACACGGTAACGCATCTCCTCCTCAGCAAACGTGCACACAGTATGTCAAGTAATATGTCATTTAACAATGTGTGTGAAACACAAAACTGCACTGTGTGTGTGTGTTATGTGTGTGTGTTGTTTTTCATATGAAAGATTGTCTGGAAAAAATGTCTGGAAGTACCAAACTCCTGGAGTCTACAGTGGCCAGTTCGCTTTATAGTTTCTAACAATGACAACAATGTAACACAAAAGGAAAAAACAACAACAACAACAACAACAACAAACGGAGCAGGTATTTTTGGCGAGCCATCAGTCTTTTCCTCGTCTGTCTCTCTTGTGGATTCTGCCATCAACTCCACGGTTTCTCCCTCTCTCTCTTTCTCTCTCTCTCTCACACACACACACACACACACACACACACACACACACACACACACACACACACACACACACACACACACACACACACACACACACACACACACACACACACACACACACTCTACACACATCCCTTGACTGGCAGTGAACAGAGGGAGAAAGAGAGAGAGACAGAGACACAGAGAGTGGCGAAAGGGGAGAGAGAGAGCTCGGGGAGGAGAAAGGGGGTGGTGGTGGTGGTGGTTGGGGATGAAAACATGGGGAAGAGAGGGAGGGAAAGAGAAGGAGGGGCGGGATAAGGGAATTCCCTTAGCAGTTGTTATTGATTCCGGTGTTTACGGGCGAATAGTTTAGTGCCGTTTACAAAACAGAACAGATGCAGCCAGTGAGCAAAAAGGTAAACAATTGCTGTGTGGCGGGCTGCCAAATCCCCAGTCTGATGTATTAAACTCACGGTGAAGAGCATTTCCCCTTTGGCTGCACTTATTGCCACTTCATTTCCTCTCCACTCACATACACGATCCCTCCTTCTTGCCATGTCTTCTGTGTGTCTCTCTTTATCTCTCATTCCCTCATTTATCTGAGGATGAGGGGGGAAAAAAAAAGAGGAAGAGAAAAAAAAAAAAAGGGGGTATGGCGCTTTTGACGTCTGGTTATTTTCTGTCCTCTTCTAACCCAGGAGGCCCGGTTCTTCTAAACAGAGCCATTAGCAGGGGGAATTGCATGTGTCTGACATGGCCGAAAACCAATTATTAGACACTTTCCATCAAATGATGCCCACGTCTTTGGGGAATGGGCAATCATGCAATAATTTAACCGCTGATTTAATTTCTCTCCTGAACAACATCTGTCTTTCACCCTCTGTCCCTTTTTATTTCCTCTCTTCCTCTCATTTTGTCTCTCTCTAGTGTATCTCAGACCATCAGATGGGTGGTCGTCGGCCTTTCCCTCAACACTTCCAATCCAGGAGGATGAACTTTCTAATGTTTGCACAAATGTGCGGTTAAATATTTGGCTGATCGGATCCATAGGGATACATGAAGGAATTCCGAAGGATATTAGCATAGCATGATTTTTGTTTGTTTGTTTGATTGTTTGATTGCTTGCGTTGTAAATTGGAACAACGATGTTCCGAACCATAACCAACTGAGGTGTTAAATAAAAATGGTCTGCTCTATCCTAACTTTGCATGTGTGTGTATTTTTGGGGTATTTTCTTTCTTTGGGTTTGACTGTTGAGCACTTTTGTGATTCTTTTAGCCCCTGTCTTTTTCTGTGTACCCATGGGTGTCAAGCAGGGTCATGTGTCAGACTTGGGCTATATCTGTGCATTTATGTGTGTGGAGCCGCTGTGGACCTCCCGCAAGGCCCTGTGACAGCCAGGGTCCTCTTCGTCAGTTGCGGCCCACTGCTCGCTTAGACAGCGTTATTATGGAAGGCCTCCTGCTGTGATTCACTCTCACACACACACACATACATACACACTCACACATAAATGTTCGTTTCTTGTGGCCCTTTCCCTGGGTGCTGTCTGACCAGGCCACAACAGGGGTCACCTACCCTTCACAGAAGGGAGAAACTGGCAATATTTGACATTTCAATTAAGTTGCCTTATGAAGACAGAGGTGCAGCAGTGATGGCGTGGTTGAGGTTTTGTGGTTACTTTCCTCCACTTTAGGTTTCTTTATCTATCTTTTCGTATGTCTGACTTTCTTTCCCTCTATGCGGTTAATATTTCAATATCATTTATGACAGATTCCCCACGCTTCCTCCACAAGCTTGAACCCAGCAGCCTGGAAGAAGTAGAAGGACACAAAGGAATCTATTGACTCCATTGGATTGTTTCATTAAAGCCTATTTATTTAAGCATCTTTGTTTGCAATATTGTTTTGAAGCTCTCCGCAAATCACGCCGACTCTTCATCAGGAAATCCTGGCCGCTCTGAATAAGGGAGACATTTTCGCTTGTGCTTTCTCAGTTGAAGATGCCAGGAAAATGTTTGTATATCTCAGAGCTTTTAAAGCATGATGCACAAAAACTATTGTGACCAACTGGAAGACATGCAGACAAAGAATAAATTTCAAATGCAATACACAATGCTCAAGGGCCATTTGGTGATTTGACTTAATCAGAGGCGTGATAAAGAGAAACACAAGACTGATACAAACGAAAGAAACACAACTCGTTAGACTTAGACTGGTTGGACCTACTTTCTTAGATGGGGCCTTTGCACTCAAGACGGGAAAAGAGCATCTTAAACTAATAAACCTCCATAAACTAGAGGCAAACATACATTCTCGCATGTATACAGCCCCCCACCCACCCCACCTCCCTCCAACCTGGTCCCCTAATTATTTGGCGGCATGCGGGTGCACATCCCCAGCTGACAGTGTGTATAAACTCAGGCAGAGATACAATCTAGTGAGGAGCTGCTCTTAATAAATATTAAAAAATGCCATTCCCAAGTAGCCTCAATCCCCACAAGCACCTCCAATGCCAGTCAGAGCCACAGCAGAGCTATCTCGCGTCACTACAGAACCTCTCTCCCCGCTGAATAGACTGCTGTGCCTTCTTCTAAGAAAGAGTTCAAAGAGCCAGAAAGGGCGACGGGAGGCAGGAGGCGGGTAGCGGTGAGGGTGAATGTGTTTGCTATACATGCTCCAACTCAATTCTCTGTTATCTATAGGGACTTACCAATATCGTCATATGGGGAAATTAGAAGAAGCGGAATTTAAATCAGCGTTATCAGAACAGGATTGCGTCACGTCTGAACAGAATTTCACAACCCCAGCTTCACCTCCATGTTCGATTGTTGGGGAATAAATTGCATATGCACATATTTTTAAGAAAGAAAGCTTTTGATGTAAAAAAAAGCAACAACCACGTATTGCTAAGCATACAAATAATATCGCTAACAACATATAGAAATTTAATGATGCATTTTTAAAGGGGAGGAATTAAATGACTCGGATCACACAGGTTTCCAAGCCTGCAATTAGAATTAGCACACACAGCAACAGCATCACAAAAAAAATATGTGTGTTCCACAACCACCTCCACACTCGTATGCATACATTAGAATTGGTAGAACTGCACCATAGCATTTTGTCAGCTATTTCTGCACTGGAGTTAGCTGCGTCACTTTTAGCAATGCATTAAATCCAACTTTGTTTAACTTGAATCCCCGTCGATAAAAACTGTATCAACAAAAGCAACGACTGGTTAAGTTTTCCAGAGAGTATGTAGTTGTTTCTTTGGGATTACCGCTCAAAATTTGTCTTTTACTGTGAAAAGCCACGAAGTTATAAAATTTGGGTAATTGCTGGAATGTATTAAGAGTCTAACCTTTACTCCGCCATAAATAAATGAGCCAATTACATCGTTTTAATTTTGAAAAATCCAACACTCACACATGCATGTACAGCAAGGTGCACACGCAGACTAGGCCCCCACAGAATCATTGAGGTGTGTTAGTAAGGTTTAAAGCTTGTATTGTTCCTGACCAGCCAACCTGTCTAGCACCCCCCCACACACACCACCACCACCACCACCACCACCACCACCAGTTTCGCTGCTCAACCTGAAAACTAGTGGAAAATGTGAGGAAAAAAAGAGAGGAGATAAATGCTTCGGACACTGGAAAGATAGAGTAAAGGGGGGAAAAAAGAAGGTAGTGGGTGGAAGGGGGGGTCTGAAACCCTTCACATCTGTCTTGGTACAATGTCAGAGCCTGCCTTTGAGTCGGCGGGGTTAAAAGAAGAGGCAGATCTCGCTATGAACGCTGTTAAATGGTTCAGTGGTTTGACACGCTGATGCCACAGACAGTGCTGCTCCCCCGGGAGGCTGCAAAGACTCTCAGGCATGGCTCTTATCAAAATATACCTACTGTCTTGCCTCTGCTGCAGAAATAAACAATAACGCAGCAGGGACAGGATGGGGGGGAAGCGGTGCTTAGGGAAAAAAAAAACTCTTTTCTACCACTGTATTAATTGTGTTGAAAATCATGGGCGTAGCGTACAGTGGAAACAGTAAAGTGTGAAAGCAGATTATGCATTAATGTTCGAGATTTGGCTCTCAAGGAGCCACCGGCGTTTGGGTGGTGGTAATGTGGTTCTAGAGCTTTGTTTGAGGGGGGACTTAAAACATGACAAAAATGTAATCCCAGTTGTAGCCCTCAAAGCTGTGTTGCAGCTGATAGTCTCTCATATGCGTGTGCACGCACACACGCACACACACACACACACACACACATAAAACCAGCACAGGCAAAACTGCTCCATTTTACCATCATTACACAGCACGGGTCCCCCGCTCCCTTTGGAGCCATGTTCTGCCTCCGGTGCTACATTTGACGGTTTGTTGAGCGGCACGTAGGTGTGTAGCCTCCGCCGCGTTACGTGATCAAACAACCCAACTGACGCATGGCCAATTATCCTGACTGCCTCCTCTCATCTCACATTTAAGGAGAGGGAAAGTAAAAACCAGAGGTGGAAAGAGAGAGGGAGAGAGAGAGAGGGAGAGAGGGAGGGAGGAAGAAAAAGACACAAGGCTGGTGGTATGTTTATCGAAGAATGGCAGATGTAAAAGGCGCTCCTCCCTCGGTTTCCTCCGGGGAGGCTGACATGTGCACCTTTTTTTTTTTGAAAAAAGTAAACAATGGCTCACAAACTTTGCATATTTTTTTTGTTGTTGTGAATCTTTACCCTCAGCGAGGCGTAAATGGGCCAATATGAAACAAACAAAGAGAATCAGATATCAAATGTGACACAGAGCGTTAAGGTCTGTGCTCTTCTCTTGTCTTCTTGTGCATGGCTCCACTGCCAGCCCCCATCACAGTCACACAGCCTGCAAATGTGAATGCAGCTCTGCGTCGTCGCAAACATATTTGCCACGTTTTTGCCCATACTAACACAAATGCGTATCAATATGTCTGGATTAAAGTTGTCTTAAATTACTTTTTTTTTGTATCAGAGCTCATCTCAGTCAGCGATAAAGTACGTACAGAACAGTGTTTGGAACTTGTTACAAATGAAGCCTTGACTCAGGAAATGCTGCTCCTCTATTTGTTGGTAGACAAGAGAGTGAAGTGGACAGGAAAGTAATTACAATGGGACTAGTAGTTACTGACAGGCTCTTACTGAGACCTGGCTTCTGGCTCAGATTGCTGCACACTGCAGTTGGAAAGTAAGAAGACAGGAAAGTGAAACTGGAGAGGTGAAATAGTTAGCCTTAACTGGGTACCATAAGGGGAGAGAGAGATGGCAGACAAGTGGGGCAGAAAAACAACCGGTATATACTCTGAACACTACAAGAAGACAACGTGAATAAACAGGCTCAAACTACTAGATACTAGAAATGATTTTAAATGAGTGCCTTACCTACGGTTGCCCGTGACCTGGCTGAATATTTCTTAATCTTGCCGCCAAGTGTGGTGTTATCCCTCAGGGCCGTCTCGTATTCCTTCTCCATCAAGGTGGCCAGTTCTCGGGCTACGGTGCTGAGGTAGGCCGTGTTAAGGAAAGCCAGGAGGGTGTGCAGTTCTGTCAATCTTGAAAGGACGTGGAGTTCATCTGTGAGGGCTTGGGTCAGCACAGGGACCACAGAATGAAAGCTTACGGCCAGCCTGTCAAAGCCGGTTTCACCACCTGGGCTTGAGCTCAGGGCGGAGAGCAGACCCATCACGGATCGGATTCTCAGATGCTGCACAATTCAAACCAAATTGACACATCTTTATGTCTAGAAATCAATAAAACATTAGGTCAAGACTAAACTAAGGAAAATAGTGACAAATATTGGAACACAAATAAGCTTTTTATTGATGCATTCGCAATTTCATCACACCTGGTAATGTGTGAGCACCTCAGACTCAGGGTAAAGAAAGAACAGCTGCTGCAGACAGCGGATCCGCTCAGGGACGGTCAGAGCGCAAACATGTCCGAATCCGGGATGCTCAGGGCCGCGGGAGGACAGCCTGTCCAGCAGGTGGCGACGCAGCTGGAGACGCACATCATCCCACGCCTCCTGGATCTTAAGGAAATAATAAAATGAAAGGTAAGTGATAATAAACAATCAAAACAATCCTCCCACGCCAATGTGCATATTTGAAATACTGCTGGTCCCTTTAAGCATTTGTTCCTTCCACACAGCCACAGAGAGATTCCTTTTTTAGAGCTTATCCATCTAAATTAATCAGGGTTAAAATTAATTGTCACAGACAGTGAAGTAGTAACTTTGCTGTTTGCATGGAAGGGAGAAACTAGTAATGAAGTCCACTTGACCAGTAAGGCTTTTGATGTTTATCAATAGACACATGAGCGAAAAATGCAAACCTAACCTTTAATCAATTAACTGATTACATAATTTAGGTAATACTTGAACTAATCTTCACTTGTATTACCTCTAACGATGCATCGTCCTTGACTGTATGAACCAAGTGGATCGAGGAAGCGGACAGTTGAGGTTGGAGAGAGGAGGGAGATGAAGGAGTACGTGGAAAGCAGACCCCACACTGGGCAGACACGTCCAGTAGCAGTTGAAGCGTGGCTTCCTCCTTCCCTTCCTCTTCAGACCTCAGGTAGTGTTGCTGAGCGGATCAGAGGGGTAATGTGAGAGGAAAATGACCTGAAGTTATGAGCTATAAACTACAACATGGAAATGAACTGAGTGGCTTTTCTAGAATGCAGTATGAATGGTTATTTCATTAATTGAGAGGTAACTTTGTAGCTTGATCGACAAAATTAGATCAAAGTTATGAAAGTAGTTTCTAGTCAAATATTATTTTCACAGGAGAGGCCTGTATTCTCACACCTACAGGTCTTTTGGAATAAATAGGTTTGATTGTCAGCGATGTCAGTGCAGATTAATGAAACTGTTAAGATCTATTATCTGTCTGTCTGCAACAATGTGGGAAACATTCAGAATAGACAGGACAATTATTATTATTAACATCAGCAAGTAAAGATTAGCCGTTATTTGCTCTAATCTGATACCAAAGCTGTGAGGAAGTCCATGAGTTCATCGTGTCCCGTGGCAACGGGGCTGAAGCAGTTGTGGATTCTGAGGTTGAACCACCGCAGGCAGTCTGAGGGATCCGTTGGCGGACGCACCCCAGCCCGGGAGTTGGTCATCTTGTTCTGGAGCTCCGTCAGCTGATGTTCAGCGCTGACATCGCTGAAAAAGAAGACGCAGGGGAAGTCTGAGAACCATGAACTAAGAATCATCAACAGGCATCACAAGAGCAAAAGCTCATTTAATTATTGTCAAATGTGGAAAATAAGTGGAAAAAGTTTTCCTAACGGAGTAAACCGTGCAAAAGGATGACATTTTAAGCCCATATGATATCCTCCTACATGCCATGTTTACCAGCACGCAGCTGTTCCTGTTAATCTAAAACTGTTTGACTGTCAAGATCTCCCGGGACAGTGTCTTCATTTTTGAAACGAGACTGTCAAGATATTCAGCAAGAGCAAGTCATTCAAACACACCCGAAATGATGACACCTCGACGCACCGCAAACTCCCTACACCAGCCGCGTTACAGTCACTCACACAAACAACGTGCTGAGGATGCACATGGGCCTACACGCAGAGTCACGTTCAGTCTCTCTCTCTCTCTCTCTCATTCAGTGTCCGTGAGGAAACAGATACAGAAGCGTCAACGGTAATGAACACAGACATCGATATATCAGTGTGTGAGTGTGTGCTAAGCATCTGGTGTGAAGTGGCGTTACAGGCATTGGCAGGCGTCTGAGACACACGCTTCTTGCCGTCTCACGTCTTTCTTTTCCCCTTGACGCACGCACACACACACACACACACACACACACACACACACACACACACACACACACACACACATCAGGATCAGCTATTTCGTTTCCCCTTTAATATGACAGATTAGAAATGACATCCTTGGGCTCGACATAGTTAGTTATTTCCATGCAAATCGATGCATATATATCCGGCCATCTACGGTTGTCTGTAAGCGTGTGCGTCTGTGTGTGTGTGTGTGTGTGTGTGTGTGTGTGTGTGTGTGTGTGTGTGTGTGTGTGTGTGTGTGTGTGTGTGTGTGTGTCTGCGTAGATTTACATACCTGCATAATTAAACATTTTGTGGTGCTGTGGATGCTGCTCTGGCATTGTGGCAATGCGTGTGTGAGTGAATGTAGTCGACAATTTACTGGTTGGTTGACAAAAACAAGAATGAATTAATTATAACATATATTTTATACACTCAACTCCTCATCAAATATTCAAGTAACCAGTAGGGAATGAGAATATGAAAAGGAGGCAGACTTATACCTGGATCTGTCGTCTAAACTTCCATGTGTGGGTCTTTGTGTTTTAGCATACCAGTGCCATCCCCCCCCATCAGACAGCTCATCCCCTACCACAGGCCTATAAACTGCCTCCTGCCTGCTCCTGGGCCATGAACACATCCAGATGTCTTACAATGGCAACACATTAAATAACCGTTCAAACTGACACACTTTCGTTTCAGAGGGGGTAAAAACGCAAGGGGATAAAATGTTATAGACTGTTACGAACCGCTATCCTCCAGGTTGAACACTATCATTCTCTCTCTCTTTAACAATCTCTTCCTCTCTCTGTCTCTCTCCTTCCTCTTTTTCAGGCAGCCCAGACGATGTATCTCACTTTATTCTCTTGACACTGACTTGCTGACTGACAGAAACCTTGATTATAAAGCGGCGCGCGTTTGATGCCAGCCTGTATTGTTTATGCGCAACTATCAAACCCTTCATTTAAGTAGACCTTTATCATGGCTTTTTAAATACTCCCCGCATGCTTGTATGTGTTTCTGTATTATTAGAACATCGTATAGGAAGGCTATTGCTTCAACTTATGATAGATGGTGTGACGAGTGCAGAAACCCTTAACTATACTTTGCCCAAAGCTAGCTAGCTGTATAAACACATCTACGGCAAGGTCGAACCATAACCAACATGGCTCAGGGTTGTAAAATTAACAGATACCACTTTAATCAACACAAAGGCCTATTGAGATGCAGGTGCATCTGCAGCCTCTTGACATTGCTTTGGAGAATATAGCAATGACTTTCTAAAAAATGTAGAATGCTTTGGAATGCAGTATATATTCACAAAAACCAACCAAAACAAAATACAAACAAAAAAAAAAAACCCTCACTGAGAAAGTGCAAAACCTAAAACAGAAGAAACAAACGCTTAAGAATCAATACAAAAGACATTTTCCAAATTTAATTTCTAGCATGGATTCCTGTCATATGCCATGCCTTGCAATAAAACCTTGCTTTAGATTAAATGGCAGCACAGAGCACTGTTATAGTGTGTCATAAACATGGTTTGTTCTGGGCTCCACCCCAGGACTTCACAAAGACAGCAGGTTTCAAATGGGCTCCCATCTGTGGCTCACTTTTCACAGAACTCTCCCAAGTTCATTAAATGTAAGTGGACTATGCTGTGTATATAAACTGGGTGGCTTTTGTCTTTTTTTAAAAACTCAGTTTGTTAACACAACTGACGAATTCTTCTTCATCCATCTCGATAGCCTTGAACAATCTTGGTGACTTAAAGAGATCATTGACGTGAAACCCATACGAACCCACAGACCCAAACAGCAGAATAATTCTAGGCTTCATACTCTTTCTTTATTTCTACTCCCCATCATCTCACTCATGCCTTCAGTCAACAGAACTATGGACTCTAATGGCCACAGCAATAACATCACCCTCCTCGGATACATTTTCTAGCCGTTTTTTCCTCTCTCTCCATTTCCTCTTCCTCCTTCCTCTCACCTCAAAACTCTTTCCTAATTTTCTTTTCTTTTCTCTCGCCTTTCAATTACCTCTCCTTAGGGCCTTGTGCTGTAAGTTATAAAGTCAACGTGGATGGTCTGTGTCAAGAAGTCCATCCAGCTCTCAACAATGCTGCGACCTTTTGCCCGCTGGTGTAAAAGCTACCTGCAAGCCTAATCAACTTGGCGGGATTAGCTCCGAACCTGATGACTTCCAGTGTCGGCAGCTCAGACGCCGGGGAAAGAGATAGAAAGGGAATGAGACGAGAAGAAGGTAAAAAACAGGTAGTAAACAGAGTAGTCACCGAAAATAAAACCATTCAACTTTCGGATGACAATGGACAAACCTGTAATGGCAAAAACATTGGATCAGAACTCAACAAAAGACCTCAAGAATGAGAAAAGAAACAGAGGAAACTGTCAGGAAAGTGTTCTTTAGGCCTCTTGACAAACACGTCAATCATCTTAACCTAATTTTGACAAACGCACACTTTCAATACTGATGTGAAATTTAATTGTCTTTCAGACTGGTCTCGTTCGATAGTCGACACCACAACCATGCACCACCCCCCCTCCCCAAAAGATTCACCACGGCTGAAAGAGAAAGGGAACAACTGGAGGTCTTTTATTAGATATGATGGCACATTTCACAGCTCCCTGACTTACAGAAACCCAATCCCACGATTAGTCAGCGCTTTGACGTTATCTTAAGTTCCTTGTCAGAATTAATTTAGTGTGGGTGGGCTGCTGTTGAGCTGTCTGTCTGTTGCGCTCCGCTCCCCTCCACTCGCTTACAAGAGGTGGGGGTAGGGGCGGGGGTTGGAGGCAACGGGGGCAGGCAGATCCTTTTCAAATAAGCCCTAGCTCCAGTCGGTGCCAAAACAGCCGCTTGAGAACTAAATATCTCCTCCATCAAAGGGCCCCATTCTGCAGGGAGAAACGGAGCGAATGGGCTTGAATGAACAGACTGAAAACAGATTCCATCCTGGCCCAGCCTGTCTCCCACTTAGTGCCCTTGTCCTGCCCCCCCCCCCCCCCCCCGCCCCCCCCGCCAACCAATGATACCAGAGAAGCGATACAGCTGATATACTAAGTTAACACACGTGTCACGCACAGCTAAACACAAGCTCAGATACATACTGCAAGGATTAAAGACCAGTATTTTTGCCCATTGAAGAGAATCACTGATGATATTTAACTCTGGAGGGACAAAATCCTGGGGACCAGAAGCACGCACGCTTCCACACACATTCAGTCACATTTAAAAGAACTGATACCGCATCCTGATCAAGAGTGGCAGACAACTAGTGAGGCCATTTACCTCGCCAGCGTGAGTCTAGAGGCCCGTCTGCATTCCCCAGGCCTTTGTCGACACTTCATTAGAGGTCTTTTACCGGTGGCCCACCACTCTGCGCCCAACTCTGAACCCCACCACTGATAAAAACTGATGGATTACAGAATTTCAATTTGGGGGAGTAAGCTCTTGTCAACCTATCTTAATCTTTTCAATTAGGCAGCAGCTCTTAGGCAAATCCCTGACATCTGAGAACCAGGAGCAGGCCCATTGCTTTGACCCACCAACAGGTTAAAGTCCCTCACAGGTGTGGGCACATCTACGTCTCAGCTTCCCTTTCCTCTCCTTTACTTCCGTAATTTGTCCCAGACATTGATAAGTCAATTAGGCAGCAGGTGAGTGAGCTGTGGATGTGTGGATGTGGTTGTGAAAATGTCTGCAGCCCACCCTGGTTGAGGCAAAAGAGAATCCTCACATGATTTTGCCCAGATCAGTCCCGACAGTGAAAGGACTGTCCTGAAGTAGTCTGCGAGGAAGTTATCCACAGCCTAACAGATACTGACCAGTGGTCCCCCACGGCGAGAGGAGGATTGCCTTATTTTTAGCCCCATTCTCCATTATCTGGACGCTTTGTTCTCATAATGGTTATCCCTCTCCCATCTGCAGGAACACAAAATAACCCTTTAATGCTTAGAAAGCAGAAAAATGGCCCGGCCTTCGGTAATAAGCCTTGAATTACCTACCCAAGGGTTTTCGTTTCAAGATGTGGAATCTTCAATTATTATGTTCCCATTTAGAAGGAGGAAGGAAAGAAAGAGAGAGAAGGGGTGGGGGACAGAGAAAGAGAAAGTAACGAAGGGATGAGTCCCAGACACTAATGGTGCCAGAGTGAGGCTTTGTTCACGTGCTACATTTAGCCTGTCCTTCATCATCTGCCCTCAGCCTCACAACGCCAAAAACGATAAAAGACCCGAAATATAGATTTCTCTTTTTCTTGTCCACCCCATCCCACCCCCGTCCTGCCCATGTCTCAATTTTTATCAACCTATTTGTGCTCTCGCTCTATCTCCCATCCACCATCAGTGGCAGATATCCATTTGCTGGAAAAATTTAATTGAAGTCGCTGTTCTTCAAACAGAAACGAGGAGAGGATGCTCCAGTAAAAATAGACTATGCAGCAAAGTAAGAAGGAAAATATGTTGTTAAATACTTATCCCAAATGTCAATACTATGGTATGATTATTCCTTGAATTTGTAAATCTCAAGCCAATCTCAAATCAGAACCACCATGAAGACCCAAATGAACCCATTTATTTAAGTTTCAGTGTCGGGTGGACTTAACTGTTTTTCAGATGAAAGAACCCTTTCACTACAATGTCATCCTTTCTTCTATACTACAGCCGAAGCAATACTTCACTGAGATCCTTGTATCGCATGCCAACATTTTCATCCTAAATATTTGATTCTATTAATTTTTTTGCAGGAAAACTAAATTACAGTAAGCTTTTTTTTCTTAATCCCTTTACTTAATTTACATCTCTCTTTTTTTCATACCTTTAGTCTGTCTGCATGAATTGGATATAAACTGAATGATGTTTTTTTTTTCCTCACGTAAATATTTAAGCAGTTTCATTTTGGTGATTTAGACATTTTCATTCAGGATATCAGCATCACTGAAGTGTAAGGAATGATTGGGAGGAAGACGGATGCAATATGCAAGGCTGGCATTTCTCCCAGGGGAAACAATACTAGTTGTGTTTTTCTAAATCATTTAAAATTATCCTTCTTGTGTCTACACACAGTCAGCATAAAAAAATCTTGGCTTGTTTTCCGACTTTGAGTTATCTTTGAATTGAATATCCGTACAGTACAAGTGACTCACAGAAGTGAACACTCTATGAATTAAAATCATACGCCTGAGCTCTGATTGCCTAATCCAGCTAACCTGTTGGAGTAGAGGTTGGGTTTCTCCTCTAAGTCTTTTTGTAACTGCTCAAAATCCTTCTCATTGGAAACGCCTGGAACCACAAGATCCATGAAGGCCTGGTCTTCGGGAAAATTCCCTGGACTCTCCATACTGCGGAGAAAAAGAAACCGGTGACAGAGGTGATCTCACTGCATGTAACATGTATGACTACAAAATCAAAATAATGAGATGTCAGGATTGAATCAATTTAGAGTGGTGCCTAATAACAAGAAGTGTTTCTTCATCACAGCTGTGTGTCAATAGAGTGGAACACACACACAGACACACAGACACACAGACACACAGACACACACACACACACACACACACACACACACACACACACACACACAGGCACACACACACAAAATCAGTCATGCGGTCTATGATAATCTAAAATTTCCTCAAACAGGAGTCTTATTAAGAGGCAAAAATCAATTGCACCTGAAACGCTTGAGAAAAGGACGCTTATCATCAACAAGCCGCTTCTTCCAGTCCTTCCTCATCTTCCCTCAGAAAAACCATTTTAGGAAGAAGGACCTCTTGATTAAAATGCATTGCCTCAGCCTCTAACCACCTCCACCTACTGACACTACAGCGCGTTACAACAGTGGAAGAAAATAAATAAACAATGAGGTGAGATGCTCTTCATTTGAGGCTTTAAATAAACAACTCATCCTCTTACATCTCTGACAGGGACCCCCCCCTCCCTCACCCCCCGCCCCACCCCATCACCACCATCAGCCAACCCTGTGGTGCTTAACGCTCATGCTAACAGCCAATCCCACGCCGTTGCAGCGTTTGCTGGGTCTCATATCAACATTGTCATCAATGTGAGTCAAGTGGAAGGTAATGGAGAGTGTCTGTGTCAATTTGGCTTTCTCACATCCCGCCTCTCGCCCCTTTTCCTCGTCATCTGCTCTGATTTTAATAATCCCTGTCAAACTGGAAACAGCTCCCCGCACTCCGCTCCGCTCCTTCGCTGCTGCATGCAGCCTGTGCCACTCTCCCTGACAGGGCAGACAGGGAGCTCAACATTCATTTAGCCTGCACAAAGGGAGGCCTGTCCAGCTGGACAAATATTATTTTTCTCTGCTGACAGCCTCACCAGTTAAGCTTGTCCTTTATTATTTCTCGCTCTCTTCTTCTTCCCTCTTACTGTTTCCCCTTCATCATGGCGGTCCCGCCGTGCCACCAGTCTGAGGAGGGGTCCATACCGCACCGCCATTGTTTAAATAGACAAACTATGATATGGGCCAAAGTGAGTGTATGTGAGCACGACTTTCATTAGTCTTGTTTTTTATGTGGGCCTTCACAACACCCTTCCTTTGTTAATGTGAGTGGAAGACAGACGGGCAGATGGACGGAAGGCCTGAATGAGCGTTTCCATGTCTGTTGGGTAGTCTACCTCCTGGTCTGCCAACCTATCATCTGTTATCTTTAAGCATTTGTGTTTACATGTGAGCGTGGATGTGTCAGGATTCTCCAAGCAGCACAAAGGGCCTCATTAGTACTCGACTTTAAATCATCTGGTCTCCATTGTCTTGTCATTAGCTCTTTACAAAGCAGATGTTGGAGGAGCTCCTGTTCCGTCTCCAAGCGTTGCAGCAGCGAAGACAACTGGGGCCAGGCATTGAGACACCGCCACACACGCACGCGCACACACACACACACACACACACACACACACACACACACACACACACACGCACACACACACACACACGCACACACACACACACACACACAGGGTTCCCACCTCTCTCGCCTGCTGCCACTTTAAGCTAGCTAGGCTAACACACAGGTCCATTTACAGTAATGAGTTTGTCCTGAAATATTTAGCAGCGCGTCCCCCAGGCCGCCGCTTTAAAGCCACTTAAAGCATGTCAAGTTAAAGTCAACATTAATTTAAAGGGTGTACCTTACAAGCCGTGGTATAAGAAACATAATAAATTAAATAGGGTATGATTCTAAGATCACATGAACACTGTCTCATGCACGCGCCCGGGGAGGGCGCCTGGCTGTACTGTTGCTGTGCCAACGTGTGATCCTGCTGCAGCTTTTGACTGATGCTCCCTCTTACAAAGAACGCTGTCTTCTCAGTGATGGGCTTTATTCTGATGAGAGTTGATATACTGATATTTTTGCTCTATTTAAGAGGCACTAATCTCGTTTTTAAAAAAAGATTGTTTGCCTTCTTCCTTCACTACAGGGAAATATGTGGACGTAATATTTTATTAATACGTGTTGTGTAAAAAAAAAAAAAAATACTGCTCAACAACTTTGCATCACCGTAACAAACACTTATGTAATTAGCCTCCACAGAGGGAATGAATAAAACATGACTTAATCCTAATATTACTTGTCATTGCTGTTTAGTGGAATAATCATGATCATTCAGCAGAATTAAATCACCTTGAGCAAGGAGTCAATTGCAGCTAATGAAAAATAAGACAATACTGTGTTGTCACAGTGGAATAGTTGATATTATGTAGATTATTGCATTCCAACTGCCATCACTACAATAAACTTAAATGTGCTTATGATAAACAACTGACAACCACACAGACTTAAACATAACAAAAATTTAGTATATTATAATTGTTAACTGCTCATAGGGATATAGTTAGCACTCATCCACCTTCTGTCACCACTTATCCTGTGAAGGGTCACGGGTAAGCTAGTGCTTATCCCAGCTGGCGATGGAGGAGAGGAGGGGGACACACTGGACAAGTTGCCAGTTCATCACAGGGCCACTTCTAGTCAAGAAAAACAACCCACATTTACACCGACGGGCAATTTAGACTCACCAATTCAGCTATATTGTTGACACGAGACACAGAGAAAAGTTTGTCAGATGGATCTGAGAACCTTTTGGCTATGAGTCAATGGTATTAATCAGTATCCTAAACTACAAATTACATATATTTTACAATATCAAGAATGTGATCACGCTCTTAGTCTGTAAATGCCTAAAAATTAAACTCCTGAGCAAATTTGTATAAACATTTTTTCCATCAAAAACCCAGATGTATTTGACTTAGAATAAACCAGAGTGATATATGCAAGAGTTCTCTTTTAAATTATGTTGTACACTGTGTATGATGACAATAAAATCATTGTATTCTCCGTCCATCCACGGAGAATAGAATGATTTTATTCTATTCTATTCTATTCTATTCTATTCTATTCTATGTTTAATGCTGTAAGAAACATGTCGGGAGTTTAGCTGTTAGCTTTAATGTGTTGTTCAGGTTGGCTGTGTGACTGAAGCAAATTTCTGTCAATCCACATGAATAGTTTATCTTTGTTGACTCAATTAACAGATTAAAATCTTTATTCCTAACAACACCACCCAGAGTCAACTTGGGACACTGTGAAAACTGCAAATTAAGACCTGACGCCATTCTCCTATTTCTGTTTCCATAGACTCACATGTACTTTCCAGAATTATCTGAATATTATAATATTACTGTCATAATATTTTTTTCTCAACGTCCTTCACTGTGTATTCTGGTCTTGATCTTGAACAGACATGTTCACATTCAGGTCCATTGATAACAAAGCATCACCATAGTATATAGTATGTAATAACATCACATCTTATCTTTTCCAACATGTAGTGAATTTGCATTGCACTAATGATGCATATACAATTCCGCGTTAGAACAGCGCATGATGAAACTTGCACATCTTACCCCGACTGAGCTCCTTTATATTCCACTTTCCAACATTTTCAATCCATTGTGTTGGATATATATTGGACATCATTTGTGTTCACGTATTGCTGACATTTGTCTGCAAAAGCTTGTTGTAGTACTATCTTGAAGGCAAACCAAGTCGATGCAACACCAAGTATTTTACTATGTAATAACAAAAATCACTGCGGATGAAAACTATCGCTGTCACTGAACCATAACTAACAGATGCACCGATTATTTCTTTGTAAACAGCTCACGCGTAGTGTCACTGTCGGCATAAAATCATTATGATCAATTGATAAAATACTCAATAATATCTGTAATCAAAGAGTGATGCGTGTTATCCAGTTTTGTGGGTATTTCCGGGAGCAGAAAGCGTCCGTAACAACAACCCGGAAGTATCTTCATAAAATCTTCCGCTTTATGGAACATTCCAACTGAATAAAAAAACGTGGGGGTGAAATAATCTTATACGCATGAGCAAAATTAAAGAATTTTCTAATAAAGTGTGAAAATATTAGAATAACTTTTTTAATAATACATTTTAATATAAAATATAGAAGTTTAAACATTTGCCATGCGTAGAAAAATTATCACTCACTGAAAGGACTTCCCCTTTTTTTCAGAATAGTTAGCTGCGCCACGATGCTGTCAACAGTTCGCTGTTGGACGATGAAGTAGATCTTATATATATGTAACCCTATTATAACCATTACTGTATTGTCTGAAGTCGTTACGTGTGCTTGTTCTTAAATCTGAATTGGTTTTGGGAGGTAAAAGCTTAACATTGCTAAAAATCACTACTCACGTTATTGAATGTTGGTGTCATCGTCGGAGTTTTGGCGCGTCTGCAGGTTTCGAAACTGCAAGGAAACAGTAACCCTACGTGGTATGAAAGGTATCATCAGCTTTGTTAGTTCTGATGGAATACCGAGTTAAAAAACTTATTTAACTTTACTCAACTCGCATAGTATATATGTGCAATATAATTCAAAGCTCTTCATTTATGTGGTAGAAATTGTTGACCCATAGTGTTTTGGTAAATTGATCGTCATGCTTTTTATTGCGGAAAATACCAATGTTAACATTTTTCCCCCAACAGGTTTAATCTACTAATCACACTGATTTTATTGTTGTTTTCCTTAGGTGGATGAAGTTATGTATATAAGTTGTTTTTGTTTTTTTAATTTATTTAATCTTCTAATATTTACTTAAGTCAATTCATAGATTTAAACCTGTGTTTTCAGGATGGCGGGCTGCATACCCATTTTCCAGATCTCTGGGATCAAGAGTCGTGAAAAGAAGAAAGTTTTGGTTCAGGGAATACAGCGCCTGGGTGGGAAATACATCGGTGGCTCTGTGAGTACAGATTGCTCAATAACGCACTCAACAACACCACCCTAAACTGTGTATGTAAGGTGTGATGTCATTATTATTCAGGATTTGGGGTGTCAAATACTACAAATCAGCTCTTTCATTCATAACCGGTCTCCAAAATCCTGACTCACCCACCAGCAACTAAAATCCTAAATGAGGAATTACAGAAAAGATTTTCCAGTTTGAAATGCCCATGTGAAATAATAATTTTCAGGAAATTAAACAACATAATGTCACGGATGAATAATACAGTGAATGTATAACTTGATCAGAAGCCGTAGTGTCTTTACCAATTTGTACTTTATATCTCTTTGTTGTAAAAACCTGTTCCTCTTGAATGTGCAAGATGATGCACCAGATAACGCCCTGAATCTCCTTTTCACTTTTAACGTGCATGTAGCAGCAGTGTCAGCAGTGAAAGGTGATTCGTGTTTATTAAGCCATCATACGCAGCAAAAACAAGGAAGCTTTTCTCTTTCCAACTTGGTCTGAAGTACGCCTGTCAGGTCTAGTGGTAACTTGTGGGTGCTTTACCTTTACAATGACTGATGTAGCGATCCTCTTCTAGGTCTACCAGCACGACAGCACCCATCTCATAATCCCTCAGGTTTTGTCCAGCGAGAAGTTCTTGGCAGCCTGTGCTGCAGGTCAGTCATGTTAAATATCGTTTTAATGATGATGGGTGTTAGAATAATGAATCAGATCAAGCCTGATTATATCAAGATCGCTCAACTAATTTAGCTGTTTCCATTACTTCCCACACAACATGGATATGCATTTTTCTTTGATGTTTGCATTAATTCTACCCCGTTGCTGTTGCTTCTCCCCAACAGGGAAGTGGGTCCTGACCCCAGACTATGTGTTGGACAGTGTCAAAAATGGATCCTGGCTTGCCGAGGGACCCTATGAAGTGTCTATTTCCACATGTGCCACATCTAGCTTCTATCCGGTCAGACAGTGGAGGGAGAAAGTGGCCAGTGGCAGAATAACGGGAGCCTTCCAAGGCTGGAGGGTTCTCCTCATGATCCAAGAACCCACCCGCAGGGCAATGTTCAAACGGTGGGAGTCGTGAAACTATTAAGTCACTGATAATAAACCTTTATAATCGCCAACATAACATTTTAAATAAAATTTCCCAAATTATGTCACTTTTTTCTTTCCCAGGCTCCTGACGGCAGGAAGGGCTAAAGTATACCCCAGCCCCCCACCCTCTCCTGCATCTGTCACTCATGTCATGGCTAAACCCATAACAGTGGACTCAAAGTCCCACAATGCTCCTTGCTACCCTGTAACTCACATTATCCAGCACCTTTTTGGGGTAAGTTAGACTTATTTTATCTATAAAAGAAATTTGAAAATTCATTGCATTGACCATTGTTGTGTCAGACTTTCATGTGAATTTTGTAGCTTGCTTTTAGAAAATAAAGGGCTTTACTCAAGTGAAAGTGAAATATGCAGTCAAGGTCTGTCATGAGTCAATCTCCTATTATTTGACCTTTTACTTCCATTTATTAATACGCAGGCTTGAGTTCTGAATATTAAATTATTATAATGCCTTATTGGTCCCCAAGCACTGACACACATGGTTTCCAGCAGTTTGCAAATTTGTAAAATAAATAAAAATGAATTTGTTTTTTTTTAACCAGCAAATGTACATTAAAAACTATAAAGGTCATAAAAAGGAAGAATGATCTGTGTTGTTGTTTGTCTTTTTTTTTGCTTGGTTATTGAAATCTATTACATTGAAAATGCAGTGTCAAAGTAGGAATGTTGTCTTGAATTGTTAATGTTCGTGTGTGTTTTTGCAGAGTAATTGTGTTGACATGAAGTTCAACATACCGGATGATGGTTCACCTGAGGTGAAGAAGCCCAGTGGTTTTGATCTAGCCAAGTTGGAAACAGAGCTCAAGAACTATGTGGTGAAACATGAGGTGTGTATTGAGAGATGTAGTGAGTCTTTTTGTTGGTAGGATTAAACAAATACTTCTGCTTTTGTTTAGTGTTGTTTCTATCTGCCAAAAATAATGAGATCTTTGTTCTTCAGAGTCGTCCAAGACTGGTCTTCCTTGAGTTTTTGGGTTGTCATGACCCATTCTGTCCACAGCCTCAGGTATATTTTTATATATATATATATATGCATACAATTGTAACCCCCCCCCCACACACACACCTCATCACTGCTGTAGATCTCTAAAATAACTGTTTCATCTAGAAGATCAGGTCATTCAATTTCCTTTACGTCATCCATTTCAATGGAAAGTGACATGAGAGCAAGGACGCGTCATACTCAGGTCACCAATTTAACCACCGCTGTCGGCTGATCTGAGAGTTTTGATTGGCAGGCCTATTAACAATACTCCTCACTGTCCTGTTCATACCTCACCCAAGTGGATCACCATCAGATTGCTATTATTAAATGTTCGTGTTTTTTCCATTCTGCACTTTCTGAATCCATATGCTTTTTTCCCATAACAGACAGTCAGAAATGACCCCCAGGAATTCTTGATGCCCATTCACTTCCTATTTCCATTACCCCCTTTGCCCTTGCTTTTTTTCCCCCCTTCCTTCTTTCGCATGTCCATTCTCTTTGTCTCTTTGATTTTAGTGTTTTCTCCTATTTTCCATACAGCTCTTACATTCTTTCTCATACAAAATTGCTTTTTTTCCTCCCCCCCTCCAGACCAGTGAAACGGACTTCAGCAACGTTGGTATCATGATAGAATGTGGGCTCTTTGGCGAAGCCTTGGACTCAATTAGAAGCGCTTTGTTCCCGGGCCTGTTGCCGCCGGTGTCGTATCTATCCTCGCTCCTAGAGTACGCACAGCAGGTAGAACCAGACTTACCAGACCCCAAAATTCCCCATCTGCAGGCACTGCATTTGAAGTCTGACCTATTGAATTACAAAAATTATATGAGCTTATTTTTTGTGTTATTGTTGCCTTTATCACAAGCTGTTAGCTGATTGGATCAACTGTAATTTAACTTGTCATTTAAATACACGACCGCTCAACCATTTAGCCGTCTATCCATTGTGTTACAGGGAAATGCCACATCTGCGTTTATAAAAAGTCTTCAGAAAGTCTTGTATAACCTGCTCATCAACAACCCTCCTTGGCTCAGGCATACCTCGGTGAAAAAATATTTCACTCAGATTTTACAGTGTCCACGCTGTAAGACGGGCTTGTGGCCCTTTTTACAGACCACCATCAGGTAAATCTATTTCATTTAAATGTTCCATAACAGTTACCATCCAATCATTCCCACAAATTCTTTTTTTCCTATTGTGTTAGTCAATAGAGATTTTATACCCTCTTTTACAATAAACATAACCCCTTAATATTGGTAGCAAGCATCCGCTGAAGTTAGCAAAGCATTGAAACGGGAATAAAATGTTCACACCAATGTATTGTCGCTCTATTTGTGTACATTCCTCTAGTTACTGCCTCTCCAGTGAGCTCACCTGTCATCCATTTCCTGGACCTGCTTTGCCAACCCTGTTACATTTTCATAGTGGCCTCCTGGCATTTTTCCTCAAGGTCTTCCAGGGAGAGCTCCATTCTGTCACCACCTGGTAACAACTTGGCTATGTGCAGTTTGGGAGATGGACGGGGGGAGGAGGGCTTTTTGCATTCTTGTTTCTGTTCATCAGCGAAGCTCTTCATTCATCCTTTTTGCATAAACAGTATGTTGGAGGGATTTTCATTGATATGATTTAATCCTTTATAGAAATCCCAAGGAGATCATTTTAGTTTCAACCGGTGCAGCACAGAAGCATTGGAACATGTTTATTGTAATTCATAACAAGGAAGCCTGTTCTTATCCCGCCGCTGCCTGGTGTATTGTTAGTAGACTCCTCAGTTTGCACTGTGCAAATATGAAAATCATCAGGCTTCAAGTAATTATTGTCTGATATTTATTTAACTGCTTGTTACATTGACAGCACATTGCCTTGAATTGAAAACAAACATATTAAGGTCTTACCACGAATTTCACAGAATAAAATATTTTATTAATTTGTTAATTTTTTTCCATTACTGTCTCTGCCTCAGGGATTTTGTGCCTCATGAGGGAAGAGGAGTCCCACAGGGTTCGACTTCAGGATTTCTGCTGTATGGAACCTTCTGGACCATATGGGAGCGTTCCACACTGTTGACTGGAGCTGTAAAGCAGCTAATCCAGCTCTTACTTCAGGCTGCCATGAAGGTCAATACTGCAGGACCCAACAATTGTTGCAGTTGGGTCAGATTTGTGGTGGCTTGCTAACGTATAAAATACTGTTATTCCTCCATGAAGGACTACACCTGCAAGGATGAGACCCTGGATATGTATTTGGCGGACACCTTGCTTGACCTCTTGTCTGTGTTGGTGGAGTTCTGGTGCCAGCAGAACGTGAAAATCAACCAAAAACTGGTGGACAAGGGTTTAACAGACCTAGCAGAGCACTTTGCTGTCATCAGTCATGGTATGTAAAACAGGAAAACTGCAGTAGGAAGTTTATCTAGATGATGAAGTTCATTCATCAGTTGTGTTTTCCTTCTGTTTTGTCCTCCAGATGTGTCTCCGGTGGTTTTAGCTGAGCTTGTTGTCAGGATTCACTCCACCAGACTGAAGCTGGTGATTGCCGATGCCATATTTAGGACTCTTTGCTGCAGGAATGGATTCACGGTCCTGGATGAACCTCTGTCTCTCAAGAAAATGGTGCGTTTGTTTCTTCACTCATAGGAAACCTCATCGGGTACATCGGTCTTGTGTTCCTGACAGGCTTTGTCACGATCTGAATCATTCACCCCACCCACAACCATATGCTGCATAGATTAGTGAGTTAAGCAGAGAGTCCAGTAGGCCGTTCATTTAGGTTCATGTGCTGGAAAAATCGGTTTTCTTCAAAACCAATTTTGTCGAAATTAGAAAGAATTTTGATAAAATTCCAATCGCAGAAAAATGTTTGCAAAAAAGAAAATTATTGGGAAAAACAACTGCATCGCTGATTGAAAAGATCGTTTTTAATGGCATGAAACACAAATGTTCTGCATAGTTCTCGCTTAGAGTCAAAGATGGGCGATAGTCTCTACCCTTCATATCATGTAGCCGTAAAGATATCTGTCTTTCTTACCTACACTTTGTCTGTGTGCTTCATCAGTCTCTCAGTCCACTTTCATTATAAAGGCTCTGTGTTTTTATGTGATCTCTGACAGATGCTGTCTTACCTGCCTGCCCTGGGGAATTTGGCCCTGAGTCCCACCGGCCCTCACCTGAAACCTGGACTAACCAGACAAGGGAGTAGCTGCAGGTTCGTTGTGCACACATCTACCCTCTTTATATACCAGCGCTAGTCTCTCGCAGCCTGGGGGAATAGAAGTGAGAATGTACCTGCAGAGAAGAGTGCTTCCCAACGGCTAATAGTTTGGTGTTACACTCCAAATACATTTTACCCTTTCTGATTTGTTCAGGTGTTTCAGACACCAACACCAACAGCCTTTAAAGTAGATGGCTGAGGAAAAAAACCCTGAGGTTTTATATTCCACTTTAAACAACCTTGTTTTCATGTCGCAATCAAATCCAGTCTTTATGTTCTCGTTATCTCCATGGGACGTGGCTTGTCCAGAAGTCTTGGGCGTGCACCAGCACAAACGTCACTGATCAGATTTCACACAGGTTGTGCAACAATGTCGTCTATTCTCTAATCCTCCCAAATGAACTGGATCTCCTTCATTTACTTTGGATCTTTTTATTTAGCTGTGTGCGTGTGTGTGTGTTTCAACCAGGAACCTGCTCTGCCTGTATTATCATGTGTCCACCCATAGATTTCAGGGCAGAGTTAGCAAGAGCTACAAACTGTTGAAAATGTACAGAACTGATGAGAAATGTCAGTGAAATGGAACAAAGGAACACCTGGAGGGAGGATAAGTGTGTGTGTGTGGGTTTGTGGGTGGCTTGGTGGGGGTGGGAAGCAGGGATGCATGAATGAAGGGACTGAGGGAAAAGCAAGAGAGAAGTAAATGAAGGGCAGCTGGAGTGTGAGGAGTTGGCATGTGATGGGTCATGCCCAGGTCTCATCCTATCAGTGTGTGTTGGCTGACAGAAGGGGTGCAACGGGAGGCTACACCCCCTTCTCACACACACATGCACACACACAAAGCGCTGAGTCTGGTTTGGACAGGAAGCAGACAGATATTCAACGATATCCTATCTGCTTTTGTGTCTTCCCTTACGACCACCAGCTCTCAGCATTCATCCCCACTCTTTCTTTACTTCTCTTGATCTGCCGTTGCATACTAAATCACTCGGAATCCAATTACACACACACACACACACACTCTCTCTCTCCATGGTTCATATCAGACATTCGCTTTTCCCGCAGCAGGTAGTTGGCTTATGGAAGGACGGAAGTCGCCAGGGAGGCCGGTTCAAATGAAGGCCACCGGTTCATGCACTGACTGAGTCCTTTCCTTTCCATCCATCCATCCATCCATCCATCCATCCATCCGCTGTCTTTCTACTTTCTGCTTTCCCCACACATTTCAAGGGTTCAATTTATTTTGACATAGACATGAGAAGAACTGGAGGGAGAAAAAAAGGGAAAGAGTGCAATCTGTGCGGATGAGATAAAGAAATGCCAAAGGGCATGTAAAATCGTTTGACCTTAAAAGAATGAATGACATCAAGATGACAAAGCCTGTGATAAATTGAGGACAGAAACCAAAAGAAAATCTTGTTTCCTCATGTTTCATGGTTGGATTGATGATTACGTATTTTCAGTGATGTTGACTCTGAAGTATCGAGTCTGACACACTCCTATCTCCAAGCACTTTCAATGCAATTATTCATGTTTTTGGAGTTGCTGTGTAGATATTTTATGCGGGAAATCATCTATTTTTATTGTAGTTTTACTCCGCATTAAATGGATTTGATTATGACGTCAATCCGTTTTTCCTCCCTGAACTTTAAGTCTGTTTTATTTGCCTTCTCAAACTACAAGGAAAAAATAACCTGAGCAAGTCATAAAGGTGTAGAGAAGCCACAGGAAGCTGTTGTATTGTGACTTAAAACTGCTTTAGCCGGACATGTAAGAAGACAAGTGTTCTCTGACTGACTGGCTGCCAGCAGGACAGATGCCAGAACCACACCAAGCTGACAGACCAGCTGATTGACTGACTGTTTCGATGACTGTCAGACTTGCTGGCTGGCCTGGTGGTGATTGCTTTTATCAGTAGAGTAGACATAATTAAACTAAGGGGTCACGCTGCCTTAATCAAACTGTGTGCATCACTTACACTTTCAAATCATTACTGGATTTCACCACTCTAAAGCTGCTGCATTCTGCAGCAGTCGCCGCCGTATTCTTTTCTAGCAAACTCCATATTTCAGGGTGCCTTGAGGGAATTTCTCCGAATTTTACACATAAAGTTTGAAGGTAAAGCGTCAAGGTCACTGTGACACACAAAACATGATTTTTTTTTTCCTCCATAACCCAAGAATTAATTCTTTAAGTATGACAAAACTTCACCCAAATGTCTAATAGGATAAAATGATGAAGTGATGACATTTTATATCCAAAAGGTCAACTTCACTGTGACATCATAATGTTCTGCAAAAACACTTTTCCGGCCGTCATCCATCACCGTAACTCAGGAACGGAATGGGAGATTGTGACCGTATTTCACATTTGGATGGATTCTGAATTGGTGACACTTCTCCTGAGTCCCACCTTGAAACTGTGGCGATGGTGCAGATCTGCAGCGCTACATGGCCCGAAGTAGAAGAAGACAATGAAACAGGTCCACATTTTTAGAATTTGCAGTTCCTTCTGAATCTGTTTTGTATTACCCAAGAAAGTGAAGGAATTCAAGGACACTGGGGGTGGGGTGGGGGGTGGAAACACTGATTCTTGATATGGGCATTGATGGCGATAGAACGAAAGGGGAAGAACTCAATGTGCACGATGCACAAGGTGCAAGGCGTGTCTAACTAAATTAAAATATTGTGAACATGAGGAACAAACATGAGGAAACACATCTCACAGTCCCACTCAGAGTAAATAACCAGTTTAACTCACTGTCAACCAGAACAAAAGAGTCACTGATGAGCGGTTCATACCAACTGTTATTCATTTTTGCAAAAAATTCCCATCGTTGGTCATTGACAACAAGGGGCTTCGTGCTTTAATGTACTCTTTGGGGATGTAAGGTGAGGTCTTGCATCATTCAATCATAACCCTTGGAATCGGAACCAGACTGTAAGAGATTCCCATCCCTAAACAAACATCCATGTACTTTCCAAGATACAAAAGTCAGCATGGAGGCATCCACAAGGAATGTACGTCTAATTGTAGATGTTTGCTTTCTTGATATGATTTATTGCTTGTAGAAAATTTAATGCACACCATGGCTTTCCCTTGCTGCAGAATTCGACTTACACCCCCCCCCCCCATCACCACTTCCATTATTGCAAACAAGTTTCTTGAATGCTGGCCTCCAAGGGCACGGGGCTGCCCCCAGGCCTAGAACTGATAGCTGGGCCACTGACAGCGAGCTGGCCCTCCTAAAGTAGACCACGAGGGAAGGAGAGACCTCAAAGTATACGAGCCAAGTACCATCAACCTCCTCTGCCGAATGCCTATATGGACTGGGGGGGGGGGGGGTGGACACTTGGGTGAAGTGGCTTGAGATTAGAAGTGCTCCTCCATTGTCCCAGACACTCTTATGGACTGATTCATACACACACACATACACACAGAGCTGATCTCATCTCTTCTCAGCCTTGTCCCTGCTAATAACAAGCAACGTGACAGGATGCGTGTTTCCTCCTCACTGCTGGGAGCTCCTTCCTGGCTTCTGAACAAGCCAATTACCAGGGAACAAGCCTCTTCCCTGTAATACGGATGGCACTCCGCTTCCGTGCGGCGCACGCGCACATGCACAGGCATATACACTAAAGACACCTGTCAGGCTTCATGCAGGCAGATCTCCCATACCCACTCATAGGACTAGTGACAGCCCACAGCTATTAGCACGCCACTACTTTGAAGAGGCTTCACTTTCTTTTACTAGTTATTCCTCCTAATGTGCTTGCTCACATCGAATTCTCCGTCTGTGCATTTGAGGCGTTAAGTGGGAGGAAAAGCGCTTTGGAGACAGGAACGGAGGGTTGGGTGTGTGAAACGTGTGTGTGGCCAACACAGTAGGGGGTTGACAGATATTGTCAGATTTCATATGAAATGATGCGGCACCACAAGGAATTCATTTGCTAATGGCGCTTTTCACAGTATAGAAATGCCCGGTCAACTTTCTGTGGCACTATGTCTCCTCGCCGTAATGCCAAAGCGGTCACTCATTGAAACTTCAAATCCATTCATGTCTGATTGGTTTAGATTCAGTCAATTGCACAGCGCTGTGAAACAGTTCTCTATTTATGTGTGATCCCATCTTAAACTGTTGTCTTTTCAAACTAATTTAATTGAATGAACCAAGGCAAGTTTTGAATGCATCCCCATGTTACGCTGGTATAGTTTTGTTTTTGTGTAACGTTGTGTTTGGTTTATATGAGATGTCCTCCCTACAGTTCAACCTCTGACCCATCAGTCATTAAGGCACTCTCCCAAAATCTTGGGAGATGTTACAGATGCCATTTTTATCCAATCTATTGGAACAGTTGAGCCACAACCACTGACTGGCCTGAGTTTCACCGTATAGTACCAGCTTTACGGACCTCAACTCTTGCTTCCTGTTTTTGGTGGTAGTCAAACCCGGTACCTGGTGCTACCTGTTTTCGGCCACCTCGGAATTGTGGTTCCAATTCCGAGATGCAGGATAGTATGTGATACCAAACCGAATTGAACCGGTGCTACCAGTTGACTTGACTTTAGATACACATGAGCATAAAGGAAACCAGAAGTGTCTCCAGTACATCTCTACAGCACCTCACATATTTCCTCGTGACCCCTTTGATCACATCCTTTGTCTCCACGTAGTGTTCAGAGCTCTTTGGTGAATGAAAGAAGCCTGGAGAAAGAGAACATCCCCAGAGGGTTGAACAGAGTCAACGCAGCAGGTACACACACACACACACATACACACACACACACACACACACACACACACACACACACAGATGCCGCTACTTGAAATTATAGCTTCACATTTGCAAGGAGCAGACTTTTAATGGACTGATGCACTGCACTAGGTCATCAGTAAAGAGGGACATGATAGCTCTGTCATCACTTTCAGTTTAATGAAGAGCACATAATGTATGGAGAGAGTGATTGATTCGCATCCGACCACGCTTCCATCCAGTCAGCTGTAAGGGCAACTTGGCTGCGTGAGTCAGCCTGTCGACTGTGTTTGTGGTACAGGCTACCCCCCCCACCCTCCGCCCCATCCAGCATTATGCCCCCTCCTTCACTTTTTTGCTGCACTCTGAAATGTAAAAGTAATACATAAATATGTAAGTGAAATTTTCTGGCACTAAACAATAACAGGTATTAGTACGCACGCTGCGCCTCACATCTCCGTTTTAGGGATATTAAATGAAGCAATTAGGATACTGCTGCAGAAGCTGCACTGGTGGAACTCCCCGCAATTAGAGGCATGGCACTCGGTGTGAACTCTCCAAGGTGTCAGAGCTCATATCTCCCCCTTCCACCTGATCAGAAAGGCCCTCTGCTGGTGCAAAGTAAGGGTGGAGGGTGAAGAAGGGAGGGAGAGAAGGGAGGGAGGGCTGAGGAAGGAGACTCAATGCTGTTGGCATGCGTTGTTTTTCCACTACGTGATCTCTATACCGATGCGCTCGGCATTAATTTTTGATGAACCATCGGCACCGCATCCTCCTTTCTCGCCCTCTCATTCCATCCTATCTCACCCCATTCTCTCTCTCTCTCTCTCTCTCTCTCTCTCTCTCTCTCTCTCTCTCTCTCTCTCTCTCTTTCTCTGCCTCCCCTCTCCTTCTCTTTCAGGCTGGTTCACCCACATAAGCTTGCTTTCTTATATGCTGCACTGTTCTGCTTTGGAGCATCTGTCTCGCCTCCTGGAACCTCTGTATTTTTTTGTCAAAGTAGCTGAAAGGGGTTGGGGGACTTGGGATGAACTTCTCTTTTTTTTTTTTGGTTTCCATATTTGCTACTGGAAGCTCAGCAGAGGTTTCAATCAAAAATCAGCAAAAATATACCCGATGTACATATTGAAACAGCAACTACTCTGTCTTTCATAGTTATAAAATCTGTTGGAAGCTTCATGCCTTCTTCAAACAAATCTGAGAAACAGTTTATTCTAACACAAACAAGGAAGAAACCACTGAAAACTCAAATAACTGATGTTGGACTGTATAGCAGCTCAGAACAACTTTTTCAAATGCTTTCCTGAGGGGTGCGTCCTTTTTTTGGAGGTGTGTATATGCATAAACAATTGAATGAATAAATGGACAGTGTTGTGAAGAAAGTCCTACATTTTTCAGAAGAATTTGCTGGTAGAGAACAATTATGGGAAGTCATCCCGGCACTGAGGCGACCCTGCTTCCATCCCTTGTCATTGTGCTTTATCGAAGGTATAGTTTAATTTTTGTGGAAAGCTGTGTTGGGTTTAAAAGGGTTAACAGAGGTTTTTGCCTCATAACTCTCACACCTAGGGGAACCATGAATCTCAACCCCATTGAGATGCAGTGGCGGGTCCTGAAAAGAGGCGTTCATGCTCACAGTCCCAGCAATGGTACCGCGCTAAAGTAGTTCTGAAAGGAAAAGTTGGCAAAAATTTCACCACAGCAGTGTCACATGGAGTTTTACCAGCGTTATGGCTGCTAAAGGTGGCACAACTTCTTTTTGATGTTGCTTTTTTAGAATTTCAGATTTCGCCTTCATTTATGGTAAATTTTGGTTTGAAGATTCAAAACAACAAGAGTCCAGCACTTTTTTTCACACCACTGTACAAATTAAGGTGCATTGTTGCATATTTCCAGTGCTCCTTGGGACCCCCTGGTGGCCGTAAGCAGCTTTTTAGTTACCTAATGTATTGGGCCGGTTCCATGAAATACTATTTTACTCTATATGGTAGGACTATAAGCAAATATTTTTTTTATTTATATATATAGCAACAATTGGAAAAAGGAAATAACATCAGTAATCTGAAAAATTCTGATTTATGTAAGTGACAATTGGAAATTGTGTTGTGATTTCTGTTAAAATCACATAGCAGGTCGACACAACATTTTAAGTGACACAATTACAAAACATCTTCTGTTTCTACCCAAAGATTTGTATTTTTTGACTAAAATTAAAGAAACATTGAGTGTGTTTTACTTCCTGTTTACGGAGAGGATTGCTTGGTGGGGTTTTGTGTACCCCCCTGACTGATTGAAAGGATTTTTTTTTTTTTTAAAAACCATTAAAACCTTCAAACTGTTTTTTTAAAAATGATATTCACATATATTAATGTCAGTACATTTTTTTTCTGGACGAACTGTGAAAGCAGTGAAATCTTGATTTTGGGCATATTAACATGCTGTTGCCAATCTGGGAGCCAGCCAGCGACAGCAGCAGCCTTCAGAAATGTTTAAATATATATACAATAACTGGCACAGAGTACTGTTCTAACACATTCCTCACAAACAGCATTGTTCCAGGCTTCCAGCAGCTTTTTTGGTCCAGGGATCGGCGGGCCAAGCGACACTTTACAGGAGTGCAGCGAGCAGACTGAGGGATATAAAGACCAACACATACATTTAACTTTTCTATTAAAGTGTGAAACAGGGGATTTATAGAAAAGGACAGGCGGATTTATCCTTTCCGTGCTTGTAAATGCTGAGCATGCAATTACCCCTATAATAGAGGCGTTGTGTCCAAATTGGAGCCATTAAAGTGATTTAACAGTATGTGGATTGGCCCTGGCATTTGCGAGGATGTGTACACATGGGGTGTAGTGGAATGGGTGTTTAATCACAGCGTTTTAGAGCCTGGTAATAGCAGAGCAGCCCGAGTAGAACACCGTGGTGTCACACACTACAGGGACTGTAGTTTGGACAGTGCTACACCTTCTATTGGGATTTTGGTTTTCACATCAGTGTTGTAATAGATGCTGATGCTATCCGTCCGCTAGCCTGTCCAATTTTTGATATGATCACAAACAAATGTTGATTATATATGTGTTTATGTATATGTGTGTGTGTGTGTGTGTGTGTGTGTGTGTATATATATTTTTATTTTATTTTTATTTATTTATTTTTTTGCAGTGAAATGCATATTTTGTGAATTAGATCTGGAGAAATATTACTATGGGACCGTGTTATTGATTATTGATGAGGATAATGATCTCAGCCTTGTATCTGTGGATCATTTCGAAAAGTGACTAAATAAATGCAGGCCAGTCTTTTATTTGTCCGAGCAATAATTCCAGGGTTTGAAGGAGAGACTTATCTGTTTGATCAAGTTGCTGAATGGTAGAATAAAAATTACATTACACCACGGCCCTACCGGGGATGATATGGTTCATTAACTTCTATTGAGGTTCAACATGTCAGCCACTTTCACAAACACAGTTGGCATTACAGTATGTACGGTTAAATGCATGTATATATAGACCAATGACTGTAATCATGAATGTAGCAAAAATAATCAATCGACCAATTGAAGCAGTTCCAAAACCCAGTTTAGCATTATCTTTAATCCAGCTGACTCCTGTTTTTTAAAAGGGTGAACATAAAAGATTCTTCTACTCCTCAACCTCTTTTCTTTGTGTCGGTGGCATTTAATGCACCCCCACCCCACCCCTCATCCTCAACACCTCCCTGGAAGAATGAAATTCAACAGTTTTGACTGGGATCTGACATTTTCAATATTTCCCTATGCTTTGAAATGCCTTCCCCTCCGCCACCGCTTCTTCTTCTTTTTTGCCCTGTTGTCTCCCCCCTTTACCCCCCCACCCCCACCTCTCATTTGCCCCAGTCTATGCGCACTGAAGTGGAGCCCCTGTACAGGTGTGGCATCCTGGGGAGAACCAGTAAAGCATTTATTACAGGCTTTGCAGTTCTGTATTATACTGGCGTGCACAGAGCCACTCATGCTTGGCCTTTAACTTCCCTCTGAAGTTCACCGATACATGAAAGAGGGGGCTCCGGCCCGCTAATGTATTCCTGGTTTAATATTATATCAGGAAAAAGTGAGAGATGGGGTGAAAAAAAGGGGGCAAGAAAATGATGCTTAAAAATGTAAATGGGTATCCTTAAGAGTTTTGGGGGGGTTTTTTTCCATGCCTGTTCGCCGGTGGTTCGCTGATTAAATATCACATGGTGACACTGGCAATGCCCAGAGGAGCTTTTTGAACCCAGGATCTGTGAAGAATCCCTTTGGAGGCTTTGTGCGGGGGCTGTCTACCATAACTGTCTCTCAAGTAACAATATAGGGACGAGCGGACAGGAAGCTGGACCGCTTTCTCGCCACCAGACTCATTCAGTCTCCAGCTGCCCCCGTTATTAACTTTGTTGGGCTCAGGAAGTGAGTCGAAAATCTGTGTCTATCAAAGGAAAACAGAGCGAGACAAATTAGCTTTTAACTCTCCATCTTTATTTTTTTTTTCCTCCCATTTTTTTCCCTAGAAAGTACCCCCCACCCCCCCTTCCCATTCTCTCATCACTCTTCTTAAATCGCATCTTCATTGGCGGGTCGTACAGTTTTAGGTCAGGCTTTCTTTCTTTTTTTCTTTTTTGGTGTTTGGGGACATTTCTGTGGTGTTTTATTGGCGTGTTCACCATATGGCGAGGGAGGGGGTGGGGGGGGGACAATGGGCAGGACATCGGGCACACCCTAATGTTGGAGTTCTCTCTTTTCTTCCGCTTCTTCTCTCTTTTTCGATGCGCTGTCCGTCGTGTGTCCCGGTCGAAGGAGAGACTCTCCTCCACAGAGCTTGCAAACGGAACCAAGTGGAGACGGTGCTTCAGATCTTGGCGCTTCCTGGCACGGACGTCAACATTAAAGGTAAGACTTTTCTCGCTTTCCGTATTATTCTCCGCAAAACCTCAGACTTCCTGTCATCTCTCTTCACTTGCGATGTTTGCTCTGGGGTTTGGAAGAGCTGTTAACACCGAGGAGAGGCAAAAAAAGAAAAGAAAAGAGGAGCATGGAGTGTTTATGCGTCATCATTGAGGTTAACCTTCAGCTTAAATGTAAAGGGTGTGTCTAGAAGGAGCGGGGTGTGTTTGACGGCTCAAATTTCGAGCTTTATGATAACTTTGCAAAGTTCACTGAATGGCTTTTAGTCGTTCAGACAGTTTTTTTTCTTTTCTCTTTAGGTCAAATGTAATGACTCGCTGTACTGATATGGAAATGCGCTTCAAAAGGTTTTTCCCATTTTGCAATCAGTGTGATCTCGCAAAGGACTAGGTGCTAAAAGTTATAACAGTCGCTGCTTCGTTGCAGTTCTCCAAAACAGGCCCGCATTTCCAGTTGCAGTACTCTGATAACACAATTTTGTATTTTGATACTCTCTATTAATTTTTTTATTATGAAGTAGCATTTTAATTGTGGAAGAGTCACGGTAAAATGTATTAATTTAGGCTTGTCAATTTGCATGCAGCTTTTTGTGCGGCGTGTAAGTATGTAAGAAATGGATGATGGTTAGTTTTCAACATCCAAACAAGTTTAGAGTCTTTCATGAGAGTGGGTTAAACTTCAGCAGCCCATGTTCAATTTTGTTTTCTGCAGATTGATAAGTCATTGATAAAAAAAAATCATACTTGCATGTAAATGATTTGTCTCATGTAAATAGTGGATTTGTTTTAAATGGCCGTTGCCATTTACATCATCTTTTAGAACTATGTTCACTTTTCGTACAGTTTGCACTTCTTGCGTTCGGATTATCTGTTCGTGGAGTTGTTAGCGTTCAAAGGTAAGAGGTAAGTGCGTTAGCCTGTTTACACTACAGCAGATCTGTGATCTTCATCTTTGTACGTGTGTGTGTGTGTGTGTGTTTGGTTTGTTCATGGTATAGACCACGCCGGCTGGACGCCTCTACATGAAGCCTGTAACCACGGCAGCGCGGCGTGCGTGGACGCTTTGCTGCGTCACCATCCCACCCCCATGCTCAACAGCCAGGTGGGCGGAGTCAGCCCACTTCACGACGCCCTCCTGAACGGACACGTGGACATTGCCAAAATGCTACTGGAGCGCGCAGGTAAATGGATTCTTACACCTTTTGTATGCAGGCGCACGCATTTAATGCTAATGCTGCTAATTTGGCTTCAAGGGTAGACTGATAACAGATTTGTCATGATTTAAGCATCCATTCTTTCTGGAGTAACGTTTTAAGTCAATTCTATTACCCTAACATCGGTTTGGGTGCTTTATTTCGTCGCTGCCATTACTCAGACAGGCTCAATTAAAAATTGCTGTTCTAACTGTATGTTACATGTTTGTATTATCTAATTGGATGGGACACACTCAACTGTATTCATTTAATCCGTCTTCCCCCTGAAACAATTCATTAAAACCAAATGGTCCTCGTCACACTGATGGAATATATAATGTCAAAATAAAACACCTTTAACTTGTGTCGCCGGTCGGTTGCCAAGAAAGGTAATATGTAGGAGTAGCAATTTAGCTAATGATTTACTGTGGCGGTGGGCGGAAAGTCGCCGCTGCTGCGGCCAAGACAAGCTTTCTATTTAATGTAACCAACAAATACAGCGGGGGCTTGCTGACAGATTGAAAGCTCCTTTCGACCTTATTAGCAGGGCTGGTTTTATCTTCGCTGCGCCCCCCGGCGCAGACAGACCTGTTGATGGCGGGGCATCGGAAGGGGGTCGCTCCACCTATTTACACATCAGGTTCGGTTGATTTGTCACCTAGAGTAGCGGTCAGCCCCGATTATGTTATCAGGAAGTGGCGTTTGGAACATTTATGTGGATGAAAGGATTGAAGGTGTCTTAGTTTGCATTCTGGGAAATGTAGTATAGAAGATTTTTGAGCCAAGCTAAAAGTTTCATGTCTCTGTACTGTGCCTTTAATAAAGTTAATGTTGAGTATTATGGTATGTAGCCTCACTCCATTAGGTGTTAAACATTGTTTCGAGCAAATTTGAGGAGTGAGGAATCTGTCACTCATAAGTTTCTGCGTCTTCTTGTCAATCTGAGCTCCAGAGGGTAGCGTAAAGAGTATTTGATGTCCATGGGCAGAGGGAACGTGTGTGTGAGTGTCTGTGTAGGTGTATGTGGTTTTTGGGTGTCATTTACCAGCTCTGAATAAGTCTTGCTCATAACGTGCCTCTGCTCACCTCTCAGTTTGACTAATTACATTTAATTTGATTCGACTTTCCCATTAACACGTGTGCGTATTCCGTCCTGAAAAAATAAATTAGGCTGGGATTGTTTAGTCCCGCAGAGGAAACAAGAGAGCCCCCACACACACACACACACTTTTTTTTTTTTTTCCTTTTTCCCTCCCTCAATCAGTAACAGGGGGGAGAGTAAATTAAAAGAGGTCAGAGGAAGAAGCCGGTATCTGTATCTGTAAAATTAGAAGACAGAGAGTGTATGTTTGTGTGTGTGTTTGTGCGCCGCAGACGTCTGGCCTGTTGTCTGGGCCGGTTCTCTCTGCAGGGACTGAGCGTAGCAACAGGAATGAGAATACTCCCAACCAGAAACACCTGGAGGTTTTTACATTAAACTTCTTTTTCTCACTCGCGCTCTCCTGACTGTTTGCTGTTCTTCTCACACCTTGATGGTGGGTTATCCAAAGGCCACAACAGGAAGTCCTGCTGACTCCGGGCTATACCGTCTCTCTGTGATCCATGATCTCCATCTGGTTACCATGGACACCACCGAAAGGCCAGGCATTTTTTGTAGATTTTTTTTTTTTTTTAGATCTTTAAATCCACGTTTTATAAATGTGGAAAGTTTTAGCTTTGGGGCTACATCATGCTCCGTTATCGCAGCCATATTTGTACTGCTGCTCATTCAAGTTTTCACTGTAAGATTAAGCAGGACGTTTGTGCTTGTGGCTGCATTTCTAACACCCAGACTACTCCTTTTAATTTTTTTGCAAAAGTCCCATGATAGGAAAGCAGGCTGTTGGGCCAGATGCATCTTCGTTTCTCTCTCTGTCTTTTATTATATGCCTGTGTTTTATTCTTAGAAGTGCCTGCTACATCTCCTGAAACTGTTTTTCATCGAAGCGTTCGCCCTGCTGTCCAAGTTGTTTCCAACAGACAGGCTGAACCTAGCTGCCAAGGTTTTGGAAGGCCAGCGAGGGCAACTCCGATACTGGCACGCCAACAAAGCCTTTATTTGAGCGTGATCTCACCCCTTTGTAGGCCTGTCTGCTTGCAGGCCTGGGTACGGTGTGTGTGTGTGTGTGTGTGTGTGTGTGTGTGTGTTAGGGGTGAATTATAGGGGGGAGGAATGGATGGATCCCACCCCCTACCCCCTCTACCTCAGTCCCTCCAGGCTTATAGAGCTGGCAAAGGAATGATGCCATGGCTGAGGGCAAGGCTGACTCTGCTCCCCTCCCCTCTTCTTCCCATTGCCCAAGGCTGCCCCACATGACCCTTTGTGTAAGTGTGTGTGTGTGTGTGTGTGTGTGTGTGTGTGTGTGTGTGTGTGTGTGTGTGTGTGTGTGTGTGTGTGTGTGTGTGTCTGTCCTAGGTTTGTTTTTATAAGGTATGGAAACGTCCTTGGTTATATGTTATTGGTGTATGTGTGTGCATGCACAAATATCTCATATGTGGCAATGAATGAATGCTTCAGTTTGCTGGCTTGCAATTATGTGAAAGTGTGTGTGTGTCTGTCTCTGTGTGTGTGTGTTTTGCTGATGCTTCCTGTGGCCCTTCCTCAGCTGGTAAGAGTGTTTAAATTTTGCAGGGTGGACAGGGCAGCCGGTATCCCTGATTGGAATGGAAAATGACCTGGAGCCTTTAGCTGTGAAGTTCAGAGCTGGCAGAGACACACACACACACACACACACACACACACACACACACACTCATGGGGAGGAGGCGTGTCAGTGAGAAAAGAGGGTGGAGAAATAAAGAAAAGAGCCTTTAAGCTGTCACCTCTCAGCGTAATGGCTGATGGCGTCCTCTCAATGCAGCCCACCATGTTAGTAAGCACAGCCAGTCCACCTCGATGTGTAAAGACACACACACACACACACACACACTCATTTAGATGCTCGGAGGCGACACAGTTTAGCACCAGGAGAAACTGCTCAGGTGTAAAAGTGTTTTGCTGATCAGAGTTCAGATCTGGCGACCTCAGAGACCACCTCCCGACCGCCTCTCTGTTCTTTTAGCATTCTTGTGCGACACGGTTAACGCGAGTCGCTCCTCGGTCCCCACAGATCTTAATGTGTTCGTAGAGCAGAACGATGTCGTGCTCGGCAGCACAGGAAACACACTGCCCCCACGGACGGTTGTAGTCGGTCATGGTTTGTCTATCTCTGTCTGAGATAGACAAACATACCTGTCTCACCAACAGGTAGAGCTTTGGCTCCTTCTTTGTCAACACGATAACGGAGGTTCATTCTTTGGCTCAGCTGACCCACCAGAGGAGGACCAGGTCCTTCTTGATTTCACTTGTTTTTTTTGTGTGTGTTGATGTTTCAGCTCTCCGTTTCTCCAGGCGTCTATTCCTGGGAATGTTTTGAAGAAACTCTCCGTTCTCCTCTCTTCCTGCTCGTCCCTCTCAGTCCATCCCCCTTTTTCCAACCCTGTCTTTCTGTGTTTCGGGGTGCTTGCCAGAATCAACTCTGAGTCCATCCGGCAGTCTCGTCGGATGTTCCCTAATGTGATCCAAGATTTTTTTTAGGTGTTTTTTAAGATAACAACTTGTTTGCAAAAGGCTTTCTTTTCGGTTTGTACCAAGGCAAACAAACACATACACATTTTGCCCAAGCTGAATGGTTGCGGCATTTAACCAAGCACAAAGGCCGTGAGGAACTAGCTCCAGTAGCTCCAATGAAAAGGAAAGGGCAGAGGCCAAGGAACATCCAACCGTTTTTATATAATTTCTTGTCCTCTTACTCAAACGAGGTTCAGCCGGAGTTTAATGCAATAAATTTCTTTGCTCCATCTATAGAGTAATTGAGAGTTGTGAATTTGTATGTCGTGAAAAAACACGCTCTTCCATCCACACACATAGCTGAGTCTCAAGGTTTTGGAGCATCTATTTGTTTGCTTGTGGGTTGATTTAAAAGATAAAAAGGTGGTCACGGGCCAAAGAGGATTTTATATTTTTGCAACCCTGAACTTCAACTATTTTGCACTACATGAGGAACAAAAAACAACAACAACAACAAAAAAAAGTCAGCCCCCGCAACAACCGTTCAACAACTTTGGAAGGAATTTAAACCTATTTTGAAAAAAAAAAGGAAAAAAAAGAATGGGACCGGAGAAGACTTTTCTCTCATTTGAAAGTCATTAACAAGATGTCAGCGCCGTGTATCGAACGGCAGCGTTGGTTGGTGGTTGAACTTTGGTGGAATGGATCATTTAGTGTAAGGAAGACAGTCAGCAGTACTTAAACTGTTGTTTGCTCAAATCATTATCTCAAAGAGGCGCTAAACCCCGCAGCGGATGTACGGTGTTGTACTTTTAAAGAGTCGGTTTCAGCAGTAAGAATGGTGTTTTTCTTCAGCTGGGTTGTCGAGTGAGTCTGAAGTTCCCACGTTTGACTTTGCCAAGTTTAACTTTGCGTGTCTAGCCATGTGGGAAGTGTTTTTTCTGGCAGGACAAGACCAACATGTTGCATCACTTTTTGGACTTTAGTTCATATTAAAATAAAACTCATTTATGGTAAAGTTGTGTTTCTACCCTTGAGAGCTTTGAAGACTAAAGCTGGAGGCATCTTTAGCTTGGTGGCACGGTGGGTAGCATCAACAAGGTGCTGGTTTCAAATCCAACCGAGGTCCCGGCTCTAAATGGTCAGTAGTTTTTCTTTTATCATCTCTGATCTTCTATCAAACTTGATCCAAAAAGTTCAAGTTTATAACAAATGTGGACACGTGTGTTCTAAGAGAAGGCTGTGTTGTGTTGCATGTGCATGAGTTAACAGTCATTCCTAGTGATTAACTTCGTCTGGTTTAAACCAGTTAAAGAGTTCATTTTGATTCTGATTATTTAAGATGCTTGACGCCCGCCGCTGATCTGTAATGCGTCTGCAGCATCCGGTATATCAGTATGATTATTGTATCTGATGCCTTCTCATAAGAGACATCTGAGTTGGGGTGGGGGGGGTGGGGTGAAACACATCTAGCAGTCACTGACTCTATCTACCCCGGCTCATTGAGGATGATGTGTCTGTAGACTGAACCCGGCCCAGGAACATAATCACTGGCTGCATACAAATATGGACAATTTGATGTCTCCCCAAAGCCTGAACCTCTCGATTTGAACCTCTTGAAAACATCAGTGGTTGTTTAGATGCTGGGGTTTTAGCATATTCATGTCCGACATGACGGGCTTTTCTACTTCCTGCATGTGGCGCCTCTCCTCCGGCCGATTTGTTGCCTCACTCCGTCGGCCCGGTTTGTTTTTGCTGTGGTTTCTCTTGTCGCAAGCTAGCAGTTCCCTATGGATTTGTGATGCCGTGCCCCTGGCTGCAGTTCACACACTCGCCCTGCCTCTCTTATTCAGGCAGCGAAGGGGTGAGAGAGAGAGAGAGAGAGGATGTTTACCACGCTGTGGAGCTGCCTGCTTCCCAGCTTGTGTGCCTCAGCCCCAGCCTGAGACCAGAGACATGGGGAGAGGGAGGCATAGGGGGAGGGAGCACTGCATCTTTCTTGCCTTCCCTCCCTCCCTCTTTTTGCGCCAATTTTCCCCTCCTCCCCTTTCGCTTTTATATTTCTTGTCTTCGCCTGCCCTCTAAAGGCTAAAGGGCTTTGCATGCCGCGCGTGTGTATGTGTGTGTGTGTGTGTATATATGTGTGTGTGTGTGTCCATGTGCGTGTCTGGCCGGTGCATCAGGCGGTAGCTTTTGCTCGACATGTGCATTTTGCTCCCTGTGCTTTATCCTCAGCGCTGAGGTCTTAGTGGGGCATTTTCACATTGGTACATGTGCATACACACACACACACACACACACACACACACACATAACGGCTGGTGTAATTACCCTGTGCTCTCATGTAATCCCCCAGGTGTTGTATTTATCTCCACTGCAGCATATCTGACACTCGGCACCAAAACCTGGATTCACTTCAGTCACCATCCCTGCACCAGAACCATTCCTCAGCCTCTAGTGTCATGACTGTGTGTGTGTGTGTGTGTGTGTGTGTGTGTGTGTGTGTGTGTGTGTGTGTGTGTGTGTGTGTATGTGTGTGTGTGTGAGACGTTATAAGCAGTGTATTGAATATACTTTACTTTGCACTAGCTATGACCGTTGACCTCTTAACCGTTCAGCTCAGTGGGGGGGACCAACGCGACCGATTCTCTGGAACTGTGAGAATTTCTATGACTACTGTCCAAATCAGAGCTACAAAACACACAAACTTGGGGGGGGGGGCGTGGTAAAACCTGACAATTTGCACAAAGACATAAAATTGGTTATAGAGGCTTTCCGGTGATCCGATCCCAGGGCGGCGCTGCCTCCCTCTTGTCCCCCCAGCGCCAGTGTCATCCCTCTGACTTGGAGCACGTCTGTCAGACATGGGTTAGACATGATTAACTTGGGGGTAGGGGGGTGGCAGCAGCGTGTCTGTTGACAGGCATAATGCTACCAGAGACGGAGATAGGTTGGATCAGATGCAAAACAGATTTGTGTTAATTTTTCTGAATATATTTATTTTTTTGGTGTCTGATTTGCAGTTTCGTCTAATTTTCACAAAGGAGTTCGAGGAAATTCAAGATGTGTCTCGAAGGTTCTGTCGTTTTTTTTAAGTAGAAATGGAAATCCGACTCATCTGAAGATGTTTTCTGTTGTTTTTGCCTCAACAACAAGTCATTTTCCCACCGGAATATACTATAAAAATTTGAATGTTATGTAATAGTTACTCGGATATAAATTTACCTAAATACATCTCACGTGTTCCTTCCCCTCTGCTCGTTTCTGTTCTGTTCAGACTGATAGCAACTACTCCCGTCGTAATTACGGTGAAGAATTCCGTTGGAGTGGGAGAGAGATGTAAACCTTGTCCTCGATTTTGTCCACATCTTGTAGGAAACACTTACGATGCTGCCCAAGTGTTCCGCGGCGCCTTAAAGGCCCCCTCGCAGAGCTTGGCGCAAGGTTGGTCTACTCAATAGACGGCCGTAAAAAAAAAAATAGGGGTGCATTGTGAGGAAGAAATGGCCTCGGTTGAAAAAGTCTCTCTCAGAGCTCATCCAAAAGGGACAAAGGCAGATCCTTTTTTTTTTTTTTTTTTTTGCGTGTTTTTCTAAAGGTTTCAGAAAGTCCAGGTTGTGTTTGTCTCTGCCTGGATGAACGACAGCCACTCCTGCTGGATGAGGGTAATGGCACGGAGAACTTACTATTGAAACCTGGTGATTATAACCTGCTGTGAGCCAACCTCCCTCCACTTCCCTTCTGCCTTTCTTTTGAAGCCACTTTGATCAAATCTGTGCTCTTCCGTCCTTGACTGCTGCCCCCGACGCCTGACCCCTGCATCGGAAATTTTCCCCAGCCGATGTAAAAGTGTATGTAGATTAATGCCACAGTTTATGCAGATGCAGTTTTTTTTTTTTCTCCTCACCACTCAGTCTTGAAGCACTAAAAAGGCAGATGAGCGCTGACCTTCCCGCTAACAGCTACGTGAGCTCTCGCCGATTATCTCATAACTGCTGTGCACCGCGTCGCTGCTGTGGCAGAAGATGGAGAGCGATTTCACAATTCAGGACGTTCCATTTTTATTTTTTTTTTACCTTTTTATTCTTAACTGGAGGAAGGGGGGCGGCTGTCTTTTCATCAAAATGGCGTTTGGCAAGTGTGGTTTACCTCACAATACAGAACACACATAGACACAAACACACTTTAAAACACCATCCTTCCTGCAGCCCCACCGAGTCTGTCAAACAGAATCAACTGCCAGCGGTGGAATCAAGCAGCCGTCTTCGCGTCAGCCGAGTCTCTGCAGAGCTGTAAACTCGCAAGTGGCAACAGCCGCATCGCCAAGGTTGAAGAGTCAAGTGCCATCAAGAGCGGTTTTCCATAAAAATGGGTCTATCTGAAAGCAAACATCAACAACAACAACAAAAAAAAAAAGGCTCACACTTGACTCGACCCGTTCCGAGTAGGGTAAGTGTGCGAAGGCCCCAACTGACACTGGAAAATGGCTTTCAATCCGAACAGACAAAGCAGACTCGCAAAAGGGGGGTGGGCGGTGGGGGGGGGAGGCGTAAATGTCGCTGTTATAAGTTCTCAGGGAGGAATAAAGTGTTTTTGTTCAGTGGTGGCTGTCAGTGTCCGGTTTGACTGAAGTGAAGCAGGGTGAAAAGGTCAAGTGTGTGTGTGTGTTTTTATGTAGTTTGAGTAAATAAGCACAAGATGATTTCCATCCATCCTCAGCGTCCTTGTTTTCTGGATGAAGAGTGAACTTTTAGTCATTTCCTGATATCCCAGTTTAAGTCCACTGGGACACCCCCCCCCCCACTATTCCCAGTAGCTCATTCTGTTACACTAAATGATGAAATCATGACCTCAGCATTACATTAAAAAAAAAAAAACAGCCAGCAAAGCAGAGCTTCAATCAGGTCGCTAACACTCAGCGACTTTTACACAAATTCAAAGTGCCCCCCCCCCCATCACACGGTTAAGACGAGGTGTCGGCTGAAGTTATCGCCAAAGTGAGCTAAAAGCCACGGCTGGCACCGAGGCCCGCTGGGAAAACAGCTGTTCGCTTCCTCGCTGCGCTGCGGGGGGGGGGGTGTGGGGTGTGGGAAAGTTTGGATGTACTGTACAGGATGTGCATTTGTGTGCGTGTGTGTGTTGCAGTGTCCCACCATTGACCCCCCCCCCTCCCTTGTCTTTATTCCTGGATTACTTGATGATGATGATGCTCACTAAGGCTGCACTTCTGCGCATCATGATGTTACCGCCGGTACTTCAGCTGGCTGTTTACATCCGACTCGTCGACACCCGGTGTCACAATCTGCCATTTTCAGATCAAACATCTCAAATATGAATCGAATCCCACAATAAATATCACAGCTTCTCGGAAACCACAGGTGGATGTTACTTAATATTATAATTTTTAAGTCGCATATAAACGCCAGCGTTAAATGTTCTCCATGCTAATTTCACACAAGTGCTTCTGAGTGATGCCTCTCATCCTTCATTGCTTTGAATCCAGAAGGCAATTTGGAGATGAGCTTTAGTAACTGAAGAATATTGGAGGGGAGTAGATGTCAGAAGAGTATTTATGTTCAAGTAGCATTTGTATATATCTCTGTGTGTGTGTGTGTGTGTGTGTGTGTGTAGTTTGCGACATGCTCGAGCGTTGAATGCATGCACCTCTCTTGTCCTTGTGCTTTCATGCTAAGAGTTGTCTTTGTCGAACAGAACCATTTGCTAATCCTCTTAGAGACTCAGTTTTTGTCTTACAAGATTGACGTAGCGTTCGGTGCTGATCAGAACTCATTTTTAGTTGGAATTTAAGTGGAATTTTTCGTGCTTCCGCAATTTAAAAACAGAATTCAGCTGTTGAACTTATCAAAAGTAGCCACGGGGTGAACGTGTTGTTCTGTCTCACTGCAGCGTTTTAATTCATCCATACAATCTTCTCAAGCAGAGGCATTACATGTGATGTTATCTATGAGTCAGCAAAGGTTGTGTGGTCTAATCCTGTACATTTCTGCCCCCCCCCCAAGGGTCAGTCCTCCTTCAGCAGACGAATCAAAATGGGCAGACAGCGCTGGATCTGGTCTCCTCGTCAAATCAGAGGGAAACGCTCCTCTGCAGCGCCGAGGTCGGAGAGGCCGCCATCAGAAATATGGCGGCGGCGACCGAGGTCTCGAACCTTCCCCTCCTGGAGCTCGGATCCACTCTGCTGGCCCACCTCATTTTCTCCTACCAGCAGGAGCGGGGCCTGTCTGGCTTCATGCATCTCGGCAGCAGGGCCCACGGCCTGATCAGGGCCCTCGAGGCGCAACCCCTCCAGAAGGTGACGTCGGGTTGGACGGACCAGAGGGCGGTGAGGCTGGCAGAGGACACCCAGACGCTGTTGGAGCTCGGCAGAGGAAACTATCTGGGGCAGTTATCTCGGGCGGTGAAGGAGTGCAAAGGAGAGAATACTCTGTTCTTAATGGAGATAGTGGAAGACCTCAAGTGTCGTGGAAACGCGCTATTGGCTGACCTGTGACCTGAGATCAAAACACAACTGACAATAGATTGGAAGCACTGCTTGTGACTAAATCGTCCGAGTCACAAAAGACAACACGAAGTAAAGTCATGTGACCGTACATTCAGCAAAATGAGGGAAGTTGTTAAGATGTCATTGACACTTTGAAAGGTTACACTTTTTTTTTTGTGCTTAATTTCAGTTTAAAATGTTTCTACTGTTCAAATATTTCTAAAATGTATTTATTTTATTTCTTGTCGCATTTTTACGGCGAAACCCAACATTTCTTTCAATTGTTTTCTACCTCGTTTTTTTTTTTTTTTACAGAATGTTCATTAAGGTATTTTTTCACACTGTTAACTATTAAAATCGATGAATAAAACAAAGGTTTATTCCATCGTTTTAATAAATAGCAGCTGTGCTGTAGCAGTTGATAAATCAAGGTCTGCATCAGCGCACAAATGTATGGCTGTCTAAAAAAAGTCGGGTCTCGCAGAAGATGTTCTGAGATTTTTGAGGGACTGACGAGGATTCCGGGATGTCAGCCCGAGTCCCCACTACGCACCGAGTCCGACTTGTCAGGATGTATAGGAAGTAAAGGGGCGGGGCTGGGAGCCTGTTGATGCATCACCAATAAATTTTATAATCACAAGCGGAAGATGATAAAAAATATTTAATCTCATGTTGTTTTTTTTTCATACCCTTTTCAAAATAAGCCACATACATTTTATGCATTTCATTTCTTCAACCAGAAAATATACGTCACATTTTCTTTCTATCGCCCCCTGCTGACCGGCCCGTGTCTCAGCCGACTTTTATTACTGAAATGTTATTGGTCAGAACTGGACACATGGAGATGAGGTCACAGACAGGCAACATCGCAAGCAGAAAAGACATCTTATAAAATGAGACAGGCATACACCTACATGACAGTATCATCACCAGACCATCAACAGGCATACAGTATAAAATACACAATAATTAATAAGTAGGTAGTTATGTACAGGAGCATTTTAAAAAATAAATAGTCTCATTTCAACTTGGTGCAAATTAAAGTGCTCTTTTTTTTTCCTTTACAGCTGTCGTTCTGATACATTCTTTTTTTTTTTTTGTATGAGTCATTTTCTCTTTCATACAAAATAAAAACACTTTGGTTCGCTTCTGAACGGAGCCACAAACCCGATAATAAATGACAAAGTAGTAAGAAACTGTATTTGGATGCAATACCACACAAGAGTCACCACGATTTGCCGTAAAATAACTACATACAGTAGTAGACACAGATATCAGGTATTCCGGCGGTCCCTTCAGGCATTATAAAAAGCCATCCTTCAAAAGCCACAGAGTGTTTGTTGAGGAGGCTGTAATCAGTCTGCGACGCCGCTCTTGGGGGACAGTCTGTTATTGTCTTTCAAGTGGATTCCTCAAAGCAACAAAACAAAATCAATGGCCCTCCGGAGTGACAGATCTGAGCCCGTTGATATTTAAGCATGGAGATGGATGGGTGGAGAGGGAGGGAGGGGGGGAGAAGGAGAGGGTAGAGGCGAAGGCAGGCAGGCAGACAGGCAGGGCGAGAGGATGACAAAATGGCAGCGGAGAGCGCCGGCTGCGGTGGGGTTTAGGGTGATAAAGACGGAGAGACAGACAAAGACAGGAAAGGGTGGGGTTGGGGGGGGGTGGAGGCATGGATCAGAAGGATGAGAGGAGGCCTCCTCAAATGTAGCCTGAGCTGTGATCTTTCAACAGATGCTCAGCAAGAAGCCCAGGAGACCGTCCCTTCAGACAGGGTCGCAACCCCGCTCACTGACGAATGAGGGAACCGCAGAGAAAGGAAGAGGGTCCTGAAATAGCATAAAACACACACACACACACACACACACACCCTTCCATTCCTGACATATCAGGCCTAAGTCCCATCAGAGCCTCGTCTTGTCATACAGTGACTCTCTGCTCATCTAGCTGACGGCTTTCCACACCAGCCAACTCCACACCAAATAACAGCTGGCACTTTTGCTCTACACACACACACACACACACACACACACACATGCACGTTGACTGTAAATTCGCATCAGTCTGCAGCTGGAGGGGAGATGCAATTGTAACACGTACCGACGCCGAGCAAAGCAACACGTCTTTGATTGTATAAACACGTATACGCAAACGCTCTTACACGCAGCGCTCCTCATTGGCGGAGGCTGCGTCTCTGGGAAGACGGATCAAAGTTGAGCTGTGGGCACAGGAGGTGGGGCAGATGGAGAAGGGCGGCCAGCCCGGGGCACAGCATCACACAGAGCATGTTTGTGCGAGTGCGTCGGGCGCGCCTGAGAGGGAGAGAAAGCGCCTGCTCAAATGGGATGTCATGCTTTCATCTGCGAGCAAATAGGTACAGAATGTGTATGTGAGATGTATTAAAGTAGAAATGTATTCACAAGAGAGGATGTGGTGGGGTTTTTTTTTTTTTTTTTTGGCTTTTAGTATCTACATACATGCTTGCTTGTGTGTGTGTTTGGCTCTCTCACGTGACTGACTGACTGGGGGGTTTGACATGCTTGTAGGGTGATAAACAAGGCCGCTGTTAAATTATCTGGACATTTAGTAAACGATTAACACTCATCTGCTGCTCAGTGTTCCTCTGAGTATTATTTAATGATGATTATGTAATCATCTATTTTAGGCAGAAGGGATCCGCTGTGTTTTGGGTTAGTTTTTTTGGGGGTTTTTTTTGGTTTTGGAGATTTGGTTTTGCATTTAAGTGGAGGGTTATATCCAGAGGCTACCATTGTAGCTGCTAATCAACTTGTCTGCACTCACCTAGCTGAGGTCAGCAGAAATTGGATATAATAACATAACAAAAAAAAAAAAGCTTCAGTACAAAAACAATTAGAAAATATTGACTATCAACAAGTTACCAAAATTGCACGACTCCATCGTGATCTTAAAAAGTGTAAAGTCTACTGCACGGAGATGCAGAATGCTAAGGCTTTTATTTTGAAGGATGGATGCGCTTGAGAATGTCTTTATGGGACGTGGGCTTTATAAATGTTGAAACTCTTTTCGCTCGTCGTGTGACACCTGTGGGCAAAGCAAATGGTGAGAGACGTCTGAGCTGTCAGAGTGATGGAGGGACGAAGGAAGCAAACCGGCTCGCGGGCTGTGAAAAAAGGTCATCCCACCCGTCCCCGCCACCCTTTAAAAAAAAAAAAAATTGATCAAATGCGTAACAGCGACAGGAACGATTTGAGATTTTTTTCATACAGTAATTACACTTCTGGAAACTACTGTACATCATGAGCAATTAAAGACAGGAAAACAGGGATTCAGAGAGAAAAACAAAGGGGAGGGGAGGGGTGGGGGGCAAAGGAAGGACAGTCAAGCCCAGCTGGTCTGGAGCCATGTTCCTTGACTCCTCAGCGTCCGGTGATAGACCACGAGAAGAAAAGCGAAGAAGAGAAGACTTGGTGGGCGGACACAGTCATCTACCCGGGGTTGTTTTTCTTCCTTTTATTTGGACTGGGATTGGGATCCAGTTTCAGCTCTCGGTACTGCACCTGATAAAACACACACACACACACACACACACACACACACACACACACACACACACCACCCGGTCAGGTGGAAAGAGCAAAGGATACTTGAATAGCACAGAAACCCTCCAGAGGCTCTCTGAGTCCAGCTGTGTGGAACAGTGGCCTCAGGGATGGGATTACACACTGATTACAACACACACGCACGCTTACACACAGCTGCACGTGAAGACACTCCTGTGTATGCACACACACGCACACACACAAATGTGTTCAAAGCTCCAAATGTGCTTGCGCACAAATATAAGTACACACTTTACTTCCACAGATGTGGGACAGTGGCCTGAGGGAAGGGATCACACAAACAAACAGAACAGGGCAAGGCCTCATGGGAAAGCTTGGAGAGACAACAGAGTCATCTCAGCATGGCGAGATGGTGGAAGCGAAAGGGCAGAGAGATGGGTAGGAAACAGAAGGTGGGAATCAACCCTCTGTAACCCTTTCCAAACCAAACGCCTGAATCAGGGTGGTAGCTGTCGTACGGCGACCGAAGCGCGGATTCAAAATGTTCATTTAGAATGTGTGCTATATGCAGGCCAGAGAGATTTTCACCGTGTTTGCATCATTCATGGGAAAGGGGAAAAATAGAAAAGATAATTTACAATCTCTGCTACAGTCGTGTCTTTACACACAAAGTGCAGTTAGCCATCAGAGAGAAGTCTATGTCGAGCTTTCAGACCTGACCTGATCAGGCTCCTGTCTAACTGAATTAGGTGCACAGCTTCAGGTTACAATATTTCAGTCCAGCCACAAACAGCTGCAGAAAATCCACCATTTCTAGTTTTCCTTTTTGAAACTTGAAATTGACTCAAGGACAGCTGAAGAAAATACATCGACATTGATATGTCTGACAAGTTTGCTGCATACTCTGTGGCCCCACTTTAGCCGAAAACTCACAGTTTGGAAGTTTGGGGAAAATTCACTAACAAGAACAAGTTCTGGGTTCATATTCGGGACTACTTCTTGATATCCCGGATTTTTTTTTTTATGTTGAGGTTTAAAGTTCATTCAGTTCACACCTGTAAACAATTTGGATTCCCAAAGTCACCTGTTGCATGACTGAATACCCAGAAGGAACCCACAGAGACACGTGCAAGCATGAAAACTCTTTAAAGGTTCCAGGTCTGAACTGGAACCCAAAACCTCCTTGATATGAACCCACAAACCAACATGCAACCCAGTAATTTTTTTTTGTGTTTGTAGTGCATCAGGGGCAAATTTCACATTCATAGTTTAATTAAACAACACAAACTACAGCAGGTTTCAGAAGATCAGACGAAGAGCAGACCAACAGGCAAAATCTCAAGAAACAAACAACATCCCCCCCTAAAAAAAACCTTAAAAGTAAATTGTTGTCTTGAGAGTTGAAGAGAATCTGGAAGCGAGCTGAGGTCTGAGCAGAGCTTAAATAAGATCGAGCGTGATTAGAGATGGGAAGCAGGTGGCTGCAGCAACACAGGTGACAGGAATGAGTGGAAACAAACTGGAAATGGGACCATGACCATTTTTTATTGATTTATTTATTTGCTCAAATTGAATAAACTATAAGCTGTTTCATGTTATTTATAATTTGTAAAGCTAAGTTAATTAGCATCTAGTTAATCCTATAATTTACTAAAATGATAAAAATCCACTGAAACCTCCGGTACACCTATTGCATCACCAAAAAAAAAAAAAAACAACAACAACAAAATAAATCAGAATTCATTCAGCAGCATCACTGAAGGGGTGCCACTTGCTTCTCCCAGAAGGAGTTGATTCCCTCCTCATGTGAGACTTTGGAAAGATGGTGAGCGGAGCTTAGAAAGAAACTGCGACTGCATCACAGTGGCTGAGCATCAACAACCAGAGACTGTCACTCCGACAGTCTCTCACTTTCAGATGTACACGCAAGTACAGTCGCCAGCCTAGACAGTTTGGAGACGTGGACAAGCGCTAGCCACTGAATCAGAATACTAATAATAATAAAAAAAGCTGCAGCACAATAGAGGAGACATCAACCGTAGGATCTCTGTAAGGCTGACGTACTGCAGGCTACTCCGCCTGTCTGACTGATTGACACTCCCTCTGATTCTCCATGCAGAAAACAAACTGACGTCAATATGGTTTGTCTGTTCTGTCTAGCAGTGGGTCTGTCTGCTGTGGACGACGGCGGCGACGTCTCTCAGCGCTGGCTGGGAACGAGCCTTTATCATCCATCATCCACTGGTTCCTGTCTCTTCCAAAGCTGCCTTCCAGTATCCTCTGCCTGCTACGCGAATCTGAGATGCAAAAAAGACATCTGAAGCGACAGACATGTGACTGCCTGCAAAATGAATGCATGCACGTGTGAGAAAAAAAAAAAAAGTCTCGTATCATTAAAATCCCATACAAATCCACACTCGGCACACATGCAGGTGGGGGTATTTTGTTTCCTGTCTCACAGTAGTGGTCACCAATGTCCCGTTACGGTGCTTACAGAGCGGTTAGGCCAGCATGTGTTGCTCTTTACGCCTCACTAGACAGACTGCGACAATTCAGATCGGGATGGTCCTCGGTGTGTCCACAAGGCATTCGCATATCCGACCCAACATCTGTGCAAATACATCCGGTTTGTCGGATACAGCGAGAGAGAGAGAGAGAAAAGAGACCAGGAAACACAAACAAGGAAATGATCCAGGTGGAGAAAACAAGGGAGGAAAATAATGATGTCGACAGACATAGACAAAAAAAAAAAAAAAAAGATGAAGGGAGGAAGGGCAGTGAACGGGACAAGAGAGCGAGGTAAACCAACAAACAGAGCGGGAGAGAAAACAATTGGAGTGAAGGGGAGACCCGGTGAGACGGAGGGAGATCTGTGGACACTCGGGCGATGACAGATAAGGTTCTCATGTGGGTGTGGATCCTTTTATAGAGCTGCCAACTAAAGCAGACAACGGAGGGAAAACCCAGGGGATGGAGCCGGGTTTTTATGCCTCCATCTGTGTGTGTGTGTGTGTGTGTCATTGTAGGACCATGACAGTCCTGGCAGAGTGCCCACATTGACAGCGATCAATGACGGAGGTGCACCCATGGATGAACAAGTGAGTGAACGGTGGAATGATTTAATTCACTCGAGAACGAAGGAGCAGTCGCACCTTTGCAGAAGGCGAAGATATCTGGATATGTGTGTGTTAGCATTCGCAAGTAAATTCACAGAATTTATCCAAACGTTTTCTCCATACGCAACTCGTTCTCGCTATCGTTTTGCGACCGGCTTCAAGCAAGCGAACGTGGATCCGAAAGTAGGACAGATGTTGTTTGGGATCACTGGCTGTTAGCGGTCCCATTAAACGGCCAAACGCCTACAGCAGCACAAAACGAACAGGCAATTTAATTCTACGCCTTGACATTCCTGTCCAAACACAACTCTTTGTGAGCGCAGACAAAGAAAAGTTTTCATGTCAGTAGAAAAGTAGGGTTTTGTTCCTCATGAAGAATAGTAAAGGGAATCAACAAAAAGAAAGGGTGCAAGGGAAAACAATCTCTCAATCAAACGGGTTTTCTCTGTGAAGAGCTGCCAGTCAAGAGGAAACGGGGGGGCTCACGCGTCATAGGTTCAATTCCACCTTGCAGGTGACAGGCCTGCCTGATGCTATACCCTTGGCTCCCCCGCTCACCTTACCTGAATAAAATTAAATAAATGAAAAACAAAACACACAGCGAACACAGAAGCGCACACAATCGCCGTTCCAACTCAAGAAATAAGAGCTAGTTAAAGTCAAAAACAGGAGAAAAGTCGGAGGAGGCGAAGAGAAAGTGGGACATTTGCAAAATAAAAGGAAACCGAGTCGGGTGGAGGTAAAAAGTGCAGTAATGCGGTGAGCACGTAAGCAATTTGGTAGTGAGAAAGGAGCTGAAAGGGAACACAGACAAGAGAGGCAATGAGAAAAAGACCCAACGATGCTCAAAGCCTGCTCCACCTCGGTTCCTCTCCCCAAATGTCGACAGTACAAGCACACAACAGGCTTTGAAGCACGCCCTGTCGATGGGGCGCCGTGTAACACACATCGAGCTTTGTTGGCGACATTGCCCACAAACCATCCCGGGACCTTCACCTCTCTCCTCCCTTTGCTGCATCCTGTTCTGCCTCTCGCCCAATGAACCTTTGACAGTCGTTTGATGAAGCCGATGTGGGAAGAGAGACAAGCTGAAACCAAGGTGGGTGACAGCGAGCCAAAAAGGGAGAACAGATGAGTAAATAGATAACGTCGAGAAAGGAAAGGAAGCAAACATTTTAATGATACGACTGTATCTCTTCAGAAGAGTTCTAAACTCCGTGGGTTTCGTCTCATGTGACACCTAATGGAGCTTACGGATTATTAAATGTTTCCCGGAGAAACTCTCTCTGATGCCCGTTCACACATCGGCAGATTCAGCGCTCGTGGGCACTGATGGGAAAGGAAGAGAATGTCAAGATGGCATCAATGAAGGGTTAGTCGATTAGCTGCATGACACAAACTGAACACTGACTAATTGGCAGCTTTCTCATGACACGTTTGCATTTGTCGTGAAAGTAGAGTAGACAAAGAGAAAGAGATGATCTCTATAGATGCCAACATTTGAACCTTTATCTCTCCTGCCTTTGACCATTCGGGTCCAGCGGGGTGTCATCCCTAACAGAAGTGTCTAAAAATATCAACCAGACTCCTCTCTGCTGCTCATTAGGTGCTAAATTGGAATCCATGCTTATTTTTGTACTGGGGGTTTGATCCAGATACTGCACGCTGATCGTAAAGGGCCACTTGGCATGCTAATTGCCTTAGCCCTACTTATGCGCTCCCTGACTCACATGGCTAATGGTGTCGTAAAACATACTAGTGCGCCGACACCTCCCAAACACCAGGTAGGGAATACTTGGCACTATAAAAGGCCTCACTTTGGCCTCGTTTAAGAGGACATGAAGGATTCCCTGATAATGACCGTAACGATAGCTTTTGGCTGGTGTCACATCCAAACCAGATAACCATGAGTTGCCAAGCGGGGGGAAATGACTCTTTGATACGTACATGCAGGACATACCGTTCCAGGCTTTTACATCGCTGCTCACAGAGGGACGTAATGATTTAAGTAAACAGTTCAGGTGGTAAAAAAGGTGCCTCTGCCTGTTGCCGCTTCCAAGCAGCCTTTGGGTTTTAGTTTTTAAAGGGTGTTTGACGGTGCTGTGAGGGTCTCAGTGTCATTTATTTCAAGAGTCTGGTTTCCCTTAACTGTGCGGCTGATGAGAAGTGTGTTGCCGTTAAACGCAAAGTTTTGGTTTTTTTATGTACTTGCACACTGTGAGGAGAAATGAAAGATGAGAACGCCGCTCCAACGTTGCTGCACAGCTACAAAAAGCTCCGCTGGACTGTGGTCCAATGTGGATGCCCTTTGTATATAAAGTCATTAGAACCTCATCAGTTCTGGCTGCACTGAAGCACCTTCAAATGATGCGGAACATACCCCCCCCTTCCCCCAACTTGCCTCGCATGCACAACCGCTGTGAGAGCAAATATGTGTGTGTGTGTGTGTGTGTGTGTGTGTGTGTGTGTGTGTGTAATTATGTGTGTGTTAGGTCAAAGACAGGCCCTGAAATAGCGAATCATTAGTCATCCAGAGGATCAAGCATAGTGGGCCCTTGCATCAATGCCAGTGGGGGCCATTGACGTGTGCCTGCGAGGGGACACTCCATTTGGGCTGCAGTACCTCTGTGCATCATCCCCGGGCCTAAAGGGGGGTTGATCCCCACAGATTGATATGACCCAATCAGGCGGGGGGGGTGAACCTGCTGCTAGAAAGAGCAGAACGTTCCAGTTTGTTTTTAGTCGATGACCGCTAATGGTGGGGGGGGGTGTTGTTTCGTTAACCTTTATGTTCAGTAATGACGCACGTTTCAGTTTTATATCCGCTGACTAAGCAGGGAAACTGATTTTTTTAGAGCCTTATCAGACCAGCCTGTCCTGAACAATCAACCTAATCGTGTCCGACAATCAATCAACTGTGATTGGTCTTCATCGTTCTCCCCACTCATCTTCGTCTTTCCTCGGCTGAAGTCTATTCTTACTCTTCTTGCTTGGTATTTCAGCCTCATTATTCAGGAGGACTGTCAGCGGAACCTGGCAACCATTACCACCAAAACAGCTGCAGCTATAACTGTTACAGTAGGACCTACAGTGTTATACATATACTTGTATATATATGGAAGGCACAGCTGCAGCAGAGCGGGCACCAGACCGGAGCGCCATATTTGCCCCCACCTTCCTTCACCAGCAGGCCCTCATTAGGGGCCTTGTAAAGGCTTCGTACCTACCGGGCATGGGCCCCCTAACCGAAGCGCTCCTCCAGGCTCTCGGTGCGTAAGGTGGCTGCGCTCCTCCGGAGGGGACAGCTTGGCCTCATTTATGCTGACGGCTACCTGCCTGCTGCTATAGCAGGCTCCAGTAAACTAAAAAACTATAAAACTGCACGGGGCTGAGGAGGGGTTGGGGGGGGGGGTCGGGGTGGACGAATGGTGTGCGTCGGGGAGCAAGGATTATGACCCTGTAAAGATGAAAGAAGTTGTGGGCAACAAGCAAACAAAGAGGAAGTGTGTCAGCGCTGATGTGGTGGGGGATTGGTCGTATCGGTTGGCCCCCGGGGGTCGTTCCTCCTGTCGCCTGCCTGCGTGTGTGTGTGTGTGTGTGTGTGTGTGTTGGTGGGTTGGCGTGCGTGCGTATTGAACCCCTGCACAGCGGGGCTTAACGGCCACAGCGGACGCCGTTGGTGCCGGATAACATGACGACTTTCACAAGCTGCCGCTTAATTGCAGTTTAAACTGCATTGGCGTCCTGAGCGGCGCAGCGTGTTAACGTACACACATGTACACGTCTGCACACCATGTATCACCTAACAAAGCATCTGCAGTCTTCAGCCACAAAGTTAATTTGATCTCACGGTTAATGTAGAAGCAAAACCGCATGGGGCTGGTTAACTGTTGGTTTACACTCTGTTCCAATTACTAGCATAGCTGGGAAACAACAGCTAACTGTAATTGTGTATGAGTGTATGTGTATGGACTCAATCAACCTGGTTATACACTGGGCACTACACTCACTTAACCTTGTTATCTTATTACACAGCTCCAACTCTGCACGTGGAAATTGAATTAGACTAGGAAGCTATTAATGGGAAAACATATAAATGGCTTTAAAACGAAGAGATTAGACGACTGGGCGGGTAAAGCGGCTCAGGATAAAACTGCAACGGTGAGAAACCGACAGCTGAGAGGAAGAAAAACTAGAAAAAGTTAGAGATAGAAGAGCAAAAATTAAAACGTTATGTTCACCCACCACTTGTACATCTGAGGGCACTCTGGACAGAAAGTCTAGCAGCTCGTTGTTATCGATGGTGTAAGGGTCTCGCAGCTTCTTGGTAAATTTATTCACCCCTGTAGAGACAGAAATATGTAAAAAAAAAAAAAAAAAAAAAGAGATTGATTGGACTCATCGTTGGTGATTCAAGTCAAATCTGACGCAAAAGCAGCTCACCCCAGGCCAGCACGATGTATCTCAGAGGGATGAAGTAGATGATGATGGTCGCTACCCCAAGAGCCACGATGGCCAGACAGCTTAAGAAAGGCACAGTCCAGTTGAATGTGCTGCGAAGGAAGAAGCATTACACAACAAGGTAAAGTCAGTCCGGGTCGATCTTGTAAAGAAAAGCACAGAGTCGGCGAGGGGTCATTTGAATATGTTTGAAGCCAAACAAGCTTAGCTGAGATGACCCTGCTGTCAAAACCTCACTGGAACGGTTCAATCACCTAAAAACCCGAAGTCTTACATGTCTGAATTACAGGATGAATTTCTTTTTTACCTATTATGGAATAAAAGCACTTTTTTTTTTACTTTGTACGCATGGGCATCTGTGTGTAGTAAATAAAGGGTTTGTAGATATGTAGATAATTCAGTAAAGATGCTGTGCAGGGTGAAATCACAGGTGATGGACGTACAGACGGACAGCCCATGTGTTGGGTTCTCAGGGTTGGGTGTCACACTGGCAATGTTTCCTCAAAGCGGCAACGAGTTAAATTCTGTTAGGCTGACAAGGAAATCGGGGCAACCTGGCATTGTGGGTAAGAAAGCGAATGGGCCGGGCGCCAAGGAGCAGGCTTACGACTCACTTCTTTATCCTCTCGCCATAGGAGGCCACTTCATCCAGCGCATTCTGCACACTGATGCACACATCTTGAATGGCGTACAGCTTGTTCATGAAGCCCTTTCTCTCCGAGTCCTGCAAGAGGACAGATAGAGATGTAGGCGAGGGAGAGAGAAAGGAAGAAAGAAAGAAAGAAGGAAAGAAAGGGAGTGAGGGTGAGGAGATGGAGAGAGAAGAGGAGAGAAGACAGAGGCTGGGCACAAGGCGTCTTTGTGGAAACAATACATTTTAAATAGCATCAAAGATCTGGAGCGAGGAGCCAAATCACTGGATATCCCACACGAACTGACTGAGAGCTTTCATTCCAGGCCCGTAATGGAGATATAAAGTTGGCAGAACAAATCAAAATGTTTCCCCCCTTACAAAAGCTCACACAAGAAAATTTGAATATGTGAATAGAGATGCAGAACTGAACCGAAAGCCAAATGGATACATCATTCTTTAGGCGCTCTTTCTTCCTCGCTCTCTCTCACTGTTGCCAAGTCGGCCAGCAAGACCGGGCAGAGCCCTCTTTTGTTCCAAAGGGCTGGCACACTGTGATGATGTCACCATCTGTGACATCATTATCATCATTATTAACGCTGTCACCCACCACAAAGACGAAGAGCTCTTCCTTTTCAATATCCGACGGTTTAGAACTTGAGATTTTTTGCGAGTAGTTGGGGAAGAAACCACAAGTACTGTGAAGGCAGCCCAAAATGTACAATTTCCCTTTCTCTCTCAAAAACTAGCTGAAGAATTTGAGAAGTCATGCAACAGTCAACGAGCTGCCTGCTGACTGACTGACAGGCAGGGACAGGATGGATCTGGACAGAATGAGGTGACGGAGAGTGATCGAAGGCCGTTGGCTGAGTGAGGACATCAACACGCAGACTGGTTGTGGCTGGATGTGATCAGTGGGCATGCTTAGGAGAAAAAAAAGAAGGGGGAGGCATAACAAGAACAGACGGACGATCCGTTATCAGAAGAAAGTTTCTAGTGGTGCTGTCACGGGTGGTCAATTTACTACATGGGTCATTTGAGCAAACAGAAGAAAAAACTTGTAATTTAAAAAAGCATTCAGTTCCAGTTTATCCTTCCAGAATGCAGATAGTGATAGAAAAAGAAGAAAAAAAACTTGTTGATGAAGTAACAAGTCTTTTTGTTTGGAATAATGGATCTAAAATCACACCCAAGATATTCATAATTCACATAATTAAGGATTTTATTTGGCTAAGCTGGGAAATTAGGATATTACACGGCCATCTGTAATTAAGTGAAAAACCAAAAAAACCAAAAAACAACAGCAATGTTTAAACCCAAAAAAAGGCCTAAGGATTACGGCCTACGTGACCACCGATCGATTCATTTGTTAGGAAAGTGGAGTGATAAAGCGATGGCGGTTATTGATGAAGATAAATGGATGTTGTTAAATTAGAGAAGTAATCCTCGTCGCTGTTCCTGAAGAAGACGGCTGACCAGTCAAAGAGATGAAACCTCCTGGACCCCAGAGGTTTTTACCACATGTCCCTCCTTGAGGCCAGTCCCCCCACCCCACCCACCCACCCAACCACCACCACCTTGCCACAACCCTCCCACTGAGACCAGAACCCACCTTCTTTTCTACTCTCCATCCTGGATCAGATAATGTGAAAAATGAAGCATGGAGCGGCCAAGGAGACCACATGGTCTCCCCGGCAAAACCGCACAAGACAAATAGATATAATTAGACAGCGTCCCAGGGTTATTTTTCTTCGCAAATATTTTATAAGACTCCCTTTCTTTCTTCCTCTTTCTCTGCTCCTCTTCGCCTTTTCCTCAGAGTCCATCTGTTTTTCATTGCTTGCTCAAACAAATCTCAGAACCCAGGGTCCATTGTACTGGGCTTGGTCGGGCCGAGCCGGGCTGGGTCAGGCTGTTTTATTTTCGGGCTCGTACTCAGGGGAGAGCGTTTGAGGGCCAGGGAAGTGGTGTGAGCTGGCGGGCGGGGGTGGAGGAGATAGATCAAAGGTCATCGGAGTATAAACCATTGCCACATGCCCCTTGGACCGCGGTCTGACTCGTATTTCCTGTCTTCAAACACGGCTCAGGGAGGCGGGAGGTAGCAATAACACAGAGGGCCACGGAGAAGCTTGTTTTCCCAGCTTCCCCGCACACTGCGCACATATGGAGCGAGGCAACCTATTCTTATAATGGAACCTAATATGCACACAAACACACACACACACACCCTTCATCTATTAGATAAGGTTGATCTGCACACCTGGTCTTGCTGTGTGACTCTACAAATATTCCGACACAGGCCAGATTTTTGCCCTGGTGAGCTAATTTGTCTTCAACTGCAGAGTCTCACTGATAGAGAAGGAAATGATACAGAAAGATGAGGAGGGGGACGATGCGCACACCTCACTGTCAAGGTTAAAGGAAGGACGGTTAAATATTTAGAGGGCACATTTTCACAGCTTCTAAAGTGGATCCATCACACGTGCGCTTTCTGGCCCCAAGCTCGTGGATGACATGTGATGAGAACTTGGTTTTCCAGATCCTGATCGGCCTTTCGCCTCACCCGGGAGGAGGGCAGGTATTTCCATCTGTCTCCTCCTGTGTCTGTCAGGGAGACTAAGTGGGATCATTCAGAGTCCTGAAGGCACAACTAAAAAGGTGAAATCTGTGAGTCCTACTGCTTTGACCAGCCTGCAGTGTCTCATCAGGCTAACGCTCGATGTGGGCTACGAACCCCAGCACCTCTAACAGCCGTGTGCAAGAGCATCGATCCAACAGCAGCAGCGAAATTACAAGAAATCATATGACAAAAGCCATTAATTACTGAATTCAAAAGAGCATCCTTATTTGTATGCTGACAAAAGAGGAGAAAACACATTGTTATAATTAATGTTTGAATGTTTTACACCATCAGGACTCTGCTGATACAAAGCACGAGTAATTTACAGAATGCATAAAGCAGGCTGCCAATCTAACGTAAATAAAAGTAATTATGAGGTTTTTAAACACTTTGTCTCTCATTGTTATTCATTCTTTTTCTATTTTTCCTGTGTGGTACATTGCAATGAAAATCACTTGCCGTTTAATCTACAGTGCAGCAAAAGGATCATGATGAAAGTTCCCAGCAAAGTCAAAAAGCGTCGCACACGACAGTGTATGAAATGAAATAAAACTGCACTGAGACGATCTCTTCATGCACTGAATTAACCGTCTTTGAGTGCAGAAGACACTCTTTGACATCAGTTAACTCTAATTGGGCCGCCAGCAGAGATGCTTTTGCGTTTGCGTTGGCAGGGTCGTTTTTAATTGCGTGCTCGCCTTTTAAAGACAATAAATTCATCTTATGAGGTTATGTCCAAAGTTTGCATCATTGTTTGGATGCGAGGAGCTGCGATACCAAAGTACCAAACAGTTCGGCAGCTGAGTCACACTATGATTGAACGTGTGGAGCGGGATGCATCATGGGAATGTGATGTGAGCTGATCGCAACGCGTCGAGGAGGGAGAACCCTCAGTGACACCCGAGACAACCCAGGGACTCACAATCTTTCATATGCGCATGAGATGAAGCCGCGTAAGGCTAACCACACTGCATTTGCCGGTAAATTGTGGTAAACAAATGTGGTAAACTCGCTTGATTAAATATTAAACAAAGGAACACTGCACGATGCTTCTGTGTACTCAAACTGCTCCATTTCGCTCTCTCGGAAACATGGCGTCACGGCAGAGTGCGTTTGAATTCAAAAGTGCAAAGTGAGCAGTTGTAAACTTTGCAAAGACAGTTTGTTCTCTCCTGACCCGAGGCCCGGAGCTAAACAAGAGAGAGGTCACTGAGGACTTAGCCCATTACAAACGACTCAAATATCTGTCCTATATCTACTCCTAGAAAATAGAGAGAGCCATTTGTGACTGTTTTAACCTCCAATCACATCGTTCTCCCTGGTGAGATACGCCATAAAAATGATATACCTAACTGTTGTAATGTATCAGCACACGACCCATCTCACCGCAAAATGAGCCTGAACCACCGGTGGCTGCAGCTCCGTGCTGGTGAGCTATAATTGCACCTGTTTTCCTTTGTTTCATTTTTTCTTTCTTTCTGTCTTTTCTTTCTGTCTTTTTTTTTTTGGTCTCTCACTGCAGCAGCACAGTAAAAAAATTGAAATATCGTATAAAACGTGACAGGATGCTAATATGTGGGTCCCGGAGGGCATCTGAAAGCGTTCTTGTTGATTTTGTAACTGCAGAGGGAGTCACCCACCACCACCACCACCACCACCACCACCCAACCACCTCACCCCCAATTTCCATCCTATCAAAAAAAAATGGAAAAAAAAACCAGGGAAGTTGAGCAAGTGGGGGAACATTTTAGGGGGTGATGCAAATTTCATTTCAAATGTGCATGGTTTTGAAATGACAGAATAATAAATAGAGCTTAAATCTGAGAGTTGCAGGAAAATAGAAATCTATTAGAAAGAAAAGCATGAACTCATTGAGCTGTGCAGAAATTTTAACTAACTGCAATTAAATAAATGTGCAAATAGTTTATGTGTTATTGTTTGATTCTTTCCATAAATTAATATATAGTAGTATTTGTAGTAGTTCTATATAATACTAATGGGGTAAAATGATCTAAAGGTATAAGTGGTAGAAAAAGTCAGATTTTCATCACAAGCATGCTTGAAAATAGAAAAAAACTACATTTTGCACTAATATAGTTATATTTTTTGATAAATTTTCACCTCATTGGAAAAGAAAATCTACCTGTCAGTGCAAACATTCTAGATTCTCAAAGAAGCAGAACAGATACAAGCCAATTACTGCCTTTCAACAAAAGCTAATACGTATCAGCGGTGCGTTGCCAACTCCACTGGGAGTTAAGAGGAGTCCCTGAGGAAAAATAAAAAGATACACGGGAACCCTGTGACCTAGACCGACACCTCCTCTCCATCAGGAAATGACAACAAGATGAGACAAAGGCCGTGCAACCAGCCTCAGATACCACCACCAACCTGGCACCTCGCCAGCGCCACATGAAAGAAACAGATGTTCCCTTTTTTCTTTCAATTTTTCTTTTTTTTTTCGGGGGCTGCTGGTTTTAATAAATGATTTATCTCATGCAACAACTAATCCACCAGCAAATGCGGGGAATACATATCTTTTTCCCTCCCTCTTTTTTTTATCGTAAACACATAAATATCGGTTTAACTAGGGTGTTGAGATGCGCTGCGCGTTCTCCTGGCTCTCATCAAAATGGCTCGCGCACACAAAGGCCACGTTAAAATTATGAAGGGGGGTGGGGGCTGTCTGGGGTAGGAGGGTGGGGGTCCCATTACCGTATGCCCAAATGAATGGACGTGAGGAACGTTTTGTGCGTTTTGGTGCGCAAACCAAAGTCTGACGAGTCTGTTCACCCAGCCCCGCCCCATGACGAGAATAAATATACACACATGAAAAGAGACTTATACAGGGAATAAAAGACAGAGGTTGCGGCGGCTTGTTTTTGGTTTGACCTCTGCTTCCCATCCTAAAAAGAAAGTTTTCTGGTGTTATAAACACGCGTGTCTCTAATGTGTCCGGATGGCAGGAGGTTGTTTGCCTCTGATCATCGTTACCCATCTCCCCCAGGGGCCTCTCATCACCTCAGCCACACCAGCCACTCCATCAGGCTCAAGGTCGGGCCTGCACACACACACACACACACACACACACACACATTCACACACACAACCAACAACTTCTGCGCTTGATCACTTCTCCTTTCTCGCCTCCTGCTGAAAGCCACCAACCCCCCCCCACCCCCACCATCCCCGCACCCCCAGCATGCCCGATTCTCCCCCACTTCGCCTCACCTCTGCTCCCCTGCTCCTGCACTCTCCTTCTCCTGTCCTTCCCAGGATCCAGCCTGGCAGCGTATGATGAATGGGACAACATTAGTCTTGTCCTCTGTTGGCCTGGTTTAACTGCTCCAGCCCCCCCCCCCCCCCCCCCATCTGGCTGTCTGTCAGTCCGTCCTACCGGTTTGTCCTGTCTCAGATGGCCCGTCTGGGTGGGTTAAAACGCACTACGGCAACACAAATGGGCTTTTTTATTTTTAGATAAGGTTCAGAAATTGGGTGATTAATTGGAGAATAAATCACCAACATGTGCTGCGAGGTTAGCTCATAGTTTACGCGCATTCTGTTTAGCTAATTAAGATTTTTAATTGCACAACATTTCATCCTTTCAATCTCTTCCCACCCTCGCCGGGGTTAAATCACACCCGATTCATCGCCTGCGTCTGTAAAAAAATGCCTTCCTAACTTTGGTGCACCTTTAATTACACATTCATGTTCAGAGAGACGCAGGCAGGAGGAACAGCTGTAACAGCCACTGTTTTAAACTTTGTTTTTGGAAGGGGAAGCGCGAGAGTGCATCGCTATGAAGTGAAGGGATCACGTCTTCAAAAAAGTAAATAAAATATGCATCCTCTCTGTGCTCATTACAGATTTATGACTCTTGTTAAAAGAAAAGGTGGCGGCTGCCTTCTAACATGTCTTGACGTTTCAAATTCAGACGACACTTGCTGTCAAGTGTTGTGCTCCACATTCTGTCCAATGGGAGGCCGGGAGGACCAAGCGCGCGCCGTGTTCCGATTCTGATTCGGTGAGAACCTTTAGAGAGAGTTACTTTGGGTGGATGAGAACTCATCACCTACAGAGTATCGGGTGCTCATCACAATCCTTTGATGCATAGTTCATCAGTCAGAAAGTTCAGTTGGTTCAGTTGCATGTGTGTGTGTGTGTGTGTGTGTGTAGGCGTGTGTGTGTGTGTGTGTGTGTGATTCAGAACAATAACAGTTGGGGGAGAAGACATTCGCTGCATTAGGCATAATGAGCATTGGGATTTGCTCCACAATATGAAATAGTTTTGCTGCCTCTGTAGCAACTTTTAAGAAAGAAGTGCACACAAGCTCATTCGAACCACACACACACACACACACACACACACACACACACATACACACATACACACCCAATCGCATGCAAACACACACACACCCACTCACACACACCCACACAGGTCTGTGAAACTCAAATTAGTTTGTTAGGTGCTTATTATCAGTGACTCAGGAGTCATATGGTGCAAAAAACAATCATTATTAATGAGGTGAATGTAAATTAAAGCTATTCAAAATATATTTAATGGTGTATTTTTGTCCAAAATAAACAATATCTTAAAAATTAAAATAATACACCAGTGCCCTATGATGAGATTTATTCTCTGGTGGCTCTCTGGCTGCTCGGTTCAGAACTAGAACAGGTGGAAACACACGCCACATTCAAAGGTAGCACCAGGTAAATGCACTTAAACACATCTCTTCATCACTAACAGCTGTCACCTAGCAGTGTGACAAGGTTACAGGTCTACAGGGAAGTCACACACAGAAAGACTGGAGCATCCACCCATGCTGGAGCCCCTTTAGTCCCCACTCCCCCCATCACCTCAAAGAGCAGGCAGAGGCGGAGGCCTTGGGTGAAGTCGGGTAGCTGGCTGGACGTGCAGTGTGTGGATGCTAGCTGAGACGTAGACAGAGAACAGGGACTGCACACAAAACCCCCCAACAGGACGGCAGACAGAGGCCGCCGGACAGACGATGAGCGGTAGAGGAACCCGGCAGACAGTGACACACACCTTCAGGAGTCAGCGCCAGAGCCACACACACATGCCCACTTACCACCATCGCTCGTATCCACTCAAAGTGCCAGGAAGCCAGCATATCCTCAAGGATATGGTTTTTATCACGGCTGTCCTCCCAGGGGCCTGGTTTAGGATCCTTGTGGATAAATTACAGTGAAATTGTTTCTTTACAACCCAAGGAAATTAAGGTTAAAAAAAAGGGTTAAAAAAAAAGCATGTGGAAGCTTCATGTTTGGCCAATATACAGTTAGGAGGCTGTAGACTGCAGATAAGAACAGCATTGTTTCAGAACAGAAGCACCGCGCCAGAATCAGCTTCAGCTACGGAGAGAGAACTCATGATTGATTGTGTTTCAGTACTCACCTTTGTTTTAGTGCTTCAAATTAACTGTATTTCATAGATGGGTTTAAATTAGAGTCATTAAAGTTTTTAAAAAAAACAACAAACCCCAGAGTTAAAAGCGTTTAAAGGATGGGGGGGGAAAGGGGTGAAGGAGCAACCAGAAAAAAAAGGGAAAGACAAAGCAAGAGATGGTTATCTAGGGGGAATAGAGATAGGCAGAGATGATCCACCTGATGTGTGTGTGTGTGTGTGTGTGTGTGTGTGTGTGTGTGTGTGTGTGTGTGTGTGTGTGTGTGTGTGTGTGTGTGTGTGTGTGTGTGTGACAAAGAGGGAAAACAAACAATGCAGTGTATTTTGCATAGAGAGACAATACTCCTCCGTGCCTCTTTCACCCTCCTTTTTGTTTCCATTCCTCCCTCTATTAGCAAAACATGATTAAAATGCAGTTCCCACCAGCATCTCTGCTGAGCAACAATAAAAATAAAAAAAAGAAAAGGGAAACGGAAAGAAAAATGAAGCGGAAAAGTCAAAAGCGTCTTTTAAGGCGTGACGCTTTTCATCCTTCACAGCCGGCGAGAAGAAAAGAGCACAGACGTTCAAACTTTTTTTTTCTCTTTTCCACATTTCCCTCTGTTTCTCTTTCCCCATTCTCCTCAGCAGCCAAAAAAATAAAAAAATCCCCCTGATACCTGAGGATAACCCCATTGCATCACAAGCTCAATAGCCTCCCCAAAACAGCATTTCAGTCACACTTTTATCTCCAAGCACTGATGCATTTCCCAGTGCTCCCTTTCGTCCAATTACATGATGTCGTGCCTCTTTTGGAGCGATCGTCGGAGTGCCGTGACTGGCGCTGAGAGAGGAGAGGCCGGGCGCCAGGAAGGTGGCGCAGAGGAAGGACGTTTTTTAACCCTCTTCAAAAGCGTAGCCTGTGTTTTAAGGCAATAAGCAGTCGACTGATGATACAAAGAAGAGACAGCAGATGTGAGATAGAAACCAAGTTATATCATTATTATGGTTTTTGCAAAGATGCATCAAAAAAAGTTAGTCCTGTCGCATAACTTGCCCCCAAAGGAAAGGTAAAATGAGAATAGGAATGGGGTTGATTGAGCTTTTTTCGGGGTAAAAAAGTAACATGGTCGAAAACGGATATGAAATCAAAAAAATTTAAGATTTTTTCTTTTTAAACTTGTAACACATTTCTGTACTTTTATACCTATCTTTATATCTAATAATACAGAAAACTCATCTATTTTAATTAGATGTAAAATTCTGTACTTCAGTAATTTGAAAAGTTCATTCTGTGGCTCTTTTGTTTTCTTATTTGTCCACATGTCCAGGATTATTTGACTTTTGTGAATTATACTTCATAAATTTGCGGTCATGTGATCACTTTTTCCTTATGATTATCTCGATGCAGGGGGTGGCTCATTTTACCCTCTGGCTCGACTCCCCCCCCCCCGCGCGCTGATGCTACCCGTTCGACCAGGGGTTATACACTTGCCAGAAAGCAATCACTAAACACACACACATGAGTCATGCCCACAGGGAAAGCAGCAGAGGTTTGGAACGGCTGTCTCAGCACTATTGATGAGAAGGATAAAGAGATACCGGGGGGGGGGGGGGGTGACGATGTGGCGGGAGATGAAGAAACACAGGATGGTGTATTTTTGACACAACTTTCCAGTGATTCCAGATTCCAGGGGTCATTTTATTTTTATGGTTAAGGAGTCGTATGACGAGGGTCAAACGATGATGGGGCTGTTGCATTTAGGTGACATGACTGAGAAACTGAGCTGACATATGGTTTATGCATACGGAGGGGTTACGCATCTTAGTTCTAAATTGTATTTAATGCCCTGGGGAATAGCAATAATCAGATGAAGATGTCAAGAAAAACAGAAAACACTGTTTGACCACAGTCTCCGAAAAAAAAACTACATCCGACCGCTGCGATATGGAGCGACCCTCAGGAATCAGGTGAATAAATAAGAATCACAAGGACTTTTCTGTATAATTCAAATGTCACAGATTTGTGTTCATGGAGTAAATTCATTCCATTTTATAGTCACCATCAGATTTGTGCAGGAGGGAGGGAGGAGCAGGAAGTGGGGACAGGATGGTGCATTTGGTGTGTTTGTGTGTGTGTGTGAATGGGCTGGATATAGATAGATAGACACAGAAGAGAGAAAGAGAGAGGGAGTGCACCGAGTAGTAAGCCCGTGAGCAGGACATGATTGCAGTGTGTATCTTATCTGTGTCAGGTCCTCCTGAGGCTAGTGGAGCCTAGCTGAGCGGAGCACGAGCGCTTCAGTGACCAGTCAACCGTGTGAGGGTAATCTCCTCACTTCTTCACTCTGTCCCTCTCTCTCTCCCCCTTCCCTTCCAGGAGCCCCCCCCCCACCAACCTCCAACCCACCCACCTTCCGGGAGGCAGCTAAGCCACAACACCAAGATGCTCGCACAAATACAAAAACGTTTACGTGCACATACCCGTGCACGGCCTAAAGGTGATTGCTTCATGCCTGGCTCTGGACAGTGAGTCCAGAGGGGTGTGTGTGTGTGTGTGGGTGGGTGGGGTGGGGGCATCACAGGCTACATTGCACACCGAAGCACCTGCAGCAGCCAGCAGGCTGTAAATAAAGGAATGAGTGGCATTTTTCCACCATGATGTTATTTCAAGCTTTACACTGAGAAGGTCCATAAAGGAACAGACGGACACTTTTAAAATCGCTAAAATGACTAAAAAAACAACAACAACAAAATGCAGTTGTGTTGTCTATGGAGGTGTGGGGGGGGGTGGGTAAAAGGACAGGTCTTGGATGTTCTCTGTCATTATTTGTCGCAGGCGTGACTAATAGCACAGGTATCTGCTGCTGTTCATAGCATTGATCACTAGCTGCCAAATATGACGCAAAAATCCGGTAAGGATCTTGGGGCTATGATTGTAATTCTATTTTTCAAATGCATGACATTCCATAAGAAAAGATTTATGATAACCAAAATGAATCAGAAGGAAAACTGGACCCAGAATCACATTTACTGACCAAATATGTGTCCACATACCAAGAACTTGACTCTGGTTTTGGATTGCTCAGTTCCTTCTGAGATGTCATGGAGTAGAACGCCTCAATTTTGTGTTTGAATGCAATTTTTGATTACATTTACTTTGCAACTTCCACTGTATGTAACTTGGTTTAAAAAATGCCACAAGGTTAGCTGGTAAAAGCTAATTCTGGAAGCAGGCTGCACCGTTATTTACATGGCGTTGTTTTGTAAGGCGGTAATTATTGTGTTGATAGCAGAACTTTATTTGCTCAAGCAGCAGGTAATCAAACGTGACTCCTGGCAAACTCTCGCAAGATGTGAACAATCACTCCCGCGTGATTCACTTTAACTTGAGTGTATAAAGGTTTGAATTGTTAGTCATTTAAGGGGAGCTTTAAAAGTCTTTATATCCACACAAAATAAGAATGACCTTGGCGACACTAAAAGTGGAAACTGTCACGTTCTGAAAAGACCATTTTCTAAAATAAAGCAAATCATTTTCCAATCCAAACACATGCGATTATATTCCAATAAAATTTTTCTTGAAACATCCACAACAAAATAAACACAGAATTTGAAAAAAGAAGATGCTGAATGGCAGAAGTTGAATACGAGTTCAGAAACAGGTTCTTTCTCCGCCGTTGAATTATATGTGCATGCGTTTGCGCACATTAAGAATAAAGCATCGTTCCGTGGTGAAGGTCACAATGGCATAAACACAAACAAGTGATGTGGGGGAGCAGGGGGGAGGAGGAGGAGGAGGAGGAGGAGGAGGAGGAGGAGGAGGAGGAGGAGGAGGAGGAGAAGGAGGAGGAGAAAAGAAAATTAGTCAAACTTTTTTTTTTTTCACCCTTCGTGAGCCTGCTTGGCTTTAACAACTTAGCCGTCCCCATCAATTAGTCTAGATGTTGGACTTTCATTGAGATTAAGTGACTAATATCAGTGCTTGCTCACAAGACAGACACTTTTCACGTCTGCCCAACAATCTGTTAAGTCAAAGCAGATGTGGTGATCCAAGGCAAAAAGACTGCAAGGGGTCCTCTCTGCAATGAAAAACAGGTGCTCTGCTTTTTGGCCATGTAATACCCCATTTAGCCTCTGGAGCAAAGGTTATCCAGCTAATAGCTGCCTTGTGGAGCGCTGGGAAGAGCCGTGCACATGGCCAGAGTAAACATCTGGGACGTATTGTGCATACTTGCAACATATGCTTCAAGTTCAATTAAAATGAGGCCTTGGCATATTTATTAATCTTTTCCCCTCCTCTCTTTCTCTCAGTTTCCCCCCCCCCCCCCCCTCTCTCTCTCTCGCTTTTAGGCCTGTGCCATAAAGGAGGCCTCCTTTGACCCAGCCTTCATACTGACTCATACAAGCTGAAGCTGTGCCTCACATTTGCTCAAAAAATTACCTCATATCCAATGAAAAAGACAATTTTGTGAAGCCTTGAAACTTCGTTTGTTCTGCACTTAACCGGGTTGGAGGGAGAGCAAAGGGAAGGGAAATAGAGAGAAGGGGAGAGAGGGGGGGGGGGGGATAGCATGTGTCAGAATGAAAGCGGGGGGGGGGAGAAGGCAGGAAATGGGGACGATTGAGGGAAGAGTAAGGGAGAGGGGAGCAGAGAGACATGTAGGTGCAGGGAAAAGAAAAATGCCCCCTTTTCAACTTTCCTGCAGCTCAAATGAAATGCTAACAGTTGAGGGGAGCGATAGATCAAAATGTATGAAGCCAGAGTTGGTAAATTGTAGCCTTTGTGGCGGCTGTGCTATCCGGCGTTCCAGCCCTGTGTGAGCGCAGGGAGCGAGGCCCTCTTATGTGGAATAATCAGTTTGGTACCGAATCTGACAGAGGCCCCCAGAAAAGCTGCCGCTGATTTCAATATGAAAGTCCAAAAATGTATTTCATATCATCATTTCAAATGCCCGTATTTATATATTTTTTTTCTTTGAGAGGAGGTGGGAAAATGCGATGGGGGGTGGTGGTTGTGAGAGGGGTGGTGGGGTGGTGGGGGAAGGTTCAAGGTTGCCTGCTGCATATCTTCAGTCAGGGCCACCCCGTACATTTCAGCCTTGGAACTTCACAGCCATGAAAGTTTGCCTCTGCATCGCTGTGGGAAAGGATGTAATGCTCATGGGTCTTTGTGTGTTCATCGCCCGACCAGCCGCCCAGCTGACTGATTGCCTGTCTTACTCACGGGAGGGACTATTTGACCATCTGCATTATAAATGTGGGGGGTTTTTTAGCCCCTTTGTCAGACTTTGCCCTTACAACAGAGCCCTCAGGCAAAATAATTTCAAATATCAAATTGCCCGGTCAAAGGTCTTTACAATTACTTCTTTTCTCCAAGAAGATTACCAAAACAGAAAACGTAATTTACCCCATCTTCGCCTACTAACCCTCATATGGCTGGAGTGAAGCTGTAAGGCATTGAGGATGAGCTCGAGTCATTTCAGACGTCGAGTCAAAGCGATTCACGGTTTTCACATTGAGCGGAATCGGTTTGAAAGCTCGTGTTGTCATTTTTGAGACTCCATGTCTCATCATCGGGGAAAACACAACTGCACAACACAGTGGCAAGACCGCAACGTGCAACATGGTACTGTATCCTGTTCCGGAGGCTTTTGGTTCAGTAGCTGTTCCTCCGGCGCAAACGAGTGGCGGCTGTTAAGCAGCCACCTGTTGTTACCTGATACTGTCTGGACAAGGCCAGATGCTGTTTTACTGCGACATAAAGGAGCGGTGAATGGACCTAAATAGTTAACTAAGCACGTTATATGGGTGCGTGTTCCCAGGAAGCAGGGCCGTGGTAAGACATTAGTACACGGAAATTCGACATGCAGTCATAGAGAGGGGAATTAAAAAAATGATAGTGTGCCAAAGTCTGAAGCAAACAGCAAGGAAGTTGGGAAGAAGAGAGGAAACTTTGCAAAAGGTTAAAAGGTTGTAGAATCATTGTGCACGTGTTTGTGCCTCAGGCGCTGATAATAAGTAAGAAAAAAATGTAGAAAAAGGAGGATGGAGTCATTTCATTTGTCTGTCTGTGTTTCTGGGTGTACGAAGCGGTGTCAACCCCTCCCCAGGCAGTGCGCCTGTGTGTTTGCGTGCGAGAATATCTCTGACACGAGACATAATTACCTTGTCATCTTTGTCAAAATCCTCATCTTCGTCCTCCAGCAGGTCCTCCACGGCTTGCTGACAGTCCCGACAGAAGACAGAAGAAAATAGAGACACAAATAAATGTTTATGCAACAGCCAGACAGCAGATAAACATCAGATAACATGGGGTTAACATCATCTCAACAGCCAAAGAGGCGTACTAAAGCGGATTGGTTATGCTTATGCCTGCTATGAGTTCGTTAATGAGTATGGATAGCACAACTATTAGATTGGTGTGTGCTAATATGTCATGAGCTGCGGAGCGATTTAGAATGAGAATTTAATTTTAGCAACATTCTGGAATTGCAACCAAATGCTCCGGCTTTGAATTCCAACGGGCCGAAGATTAAAAGACCATTCATTCGTTCAAATCACATCGCAAAAAAAAAAAAGAAAAAAAAAAAAAGAAGGGGCATTCAGATCCAGCAAGACGAGACAGCGGCGCTCTCTCCGCCACCCCTGACCTCTTTAACCTCTGCACCCGTCGTTCACCTCTACCTCACCATCAGTATTCGTTCACCTATCTGTAGTCTGGCACCACGATGCTCCGCCGGAGGAGGGAGGAGAAATCCTGCAGCGGAGACACCAAGTCACAAAAAACAGCAACTATGTGCTTCAGTGGTCCACGACCGATGAAACCGGAGCTGGGGTAGCTCCGAATCCCCAAGATACCACCATACGTACTGTACGACACAAAGAAAAATGGCAGAGACACACTCGCACGCATACAAGTCGGAGCCGCAAACATGCGAGCTGCATGTCATCAACATATAGAGGACGCAGCCGTTCCACATGCAGCTCAGACCTTCTATCCGTGTGTCGGGAAAGCGAGCAGATACACAAACATTTGGAGAGTGTTGTAAAGCACTGGAGTTCACATGTGTAGTCTGATGCCGCTGAGGCGAAAAACCACAGATCGCTGCCGCATTTCTCATCCAGCCTCGTTCTGTCAGTCGCACATCAAAAACCCACAAGGTCATATTGTTCCTCTGAATTTACATACACAAATACCCATATCATAAGCCCTACAGCTGCCAACCTCAGCATTCATCTGCCCCTATTGTTGTGCTTGTGTTACCGACCCCCCTCCCCTCCCACCACCACCACCACCACCAACACACACACACACAAACACACACACACCCTCATCATCACCACAACCCTCTAACCAACTCCAGAGCAGCGCAAGCTAGTCTGGAGAAATCCAAAAATCATTACTTAACAAGACAAAAGCTTTTGTTCCTTTTGTTTTTTATTGGAACGGGTAGGTTGGGGTGGCGGTGGTGGTGGTGGGGGGTGTTTAGAGGCGGTTGGGGGATGGCGGGGGTTAGTGCACTATATGGCGGCTGACATAAGCTTCTTATGTAAATGCAGCTTCCCACACAAACAAAGAAGAGTTCAGAACGGCAGTGTGTGTCGGTGCGTTTGTGTGTTCGTTCTATCAATAGCTCAGAGCCACTTGGGCAAAGTCTTGCAATCCGTGTTTTAACTGTCTGACTGGGTAGCAACTGGTTATTCCCCGCTCATGGAGACTCCCATCACCGTCTAGACGAATCAGCTCGAAGGATCACAATTTGTCTTATCGATCCAGAAAACACTGACATATCGTGGTACGCCAAAATACCAGACAGGAAAAAGACGCCGTAAAGAAACCAAAAAGCCTTCTGGCACTTTTAAACAAATTACTGTTTATAAAGTCATCACGGCTCCTCCCGAAATCCTTTCACCCGTGCCAAACTACAAACATAATGGATTCCTCCATGCAGAGGGTTTAACAGGGCACGCCTGGCACACGCTTGGAACTTTAAACAAAAGGGAATGAGCGTGAGCGAGCTGGAGAAGCATGACCTAGAGAGACAGAGGGAACGATAGAGTCGTTTGTTTCCCCGCCCCACCCCCACCCCCCTCTCCAGCACTCTTGCTCTGCTCTCTCTCCTCTATCGCCGCTGGTTACAGAGAGAAGTCATGTTTCCCGCAATGAGACACAGTGTAAAATTAATAAATAAAAAGGCACAGAGCATGTCATCTGCCCCGAAGATTGCCACGGCTAAATATGAAGCTACCGTCTCAGTACAAGAGGATATAAATTACCCCGGTGCACGCCGTGAATTCCAAACATCTCTCCTTCTACCTCTCCGCCTATGTCTCTCATTCTTCACCTCTTTCTAAGACCTGTTTGGTGTATGATATCGTTTGTCTGCTTACCCCCCCCCTCCTCCCTACCCCTATTATCATGTTGTTTGAATTACTATCATTACAGCACGGCGGCATCAAATCCTCGCAGTCGACAGCATCGCGTAGAGTTCACGTCGCCTGCAGAGCCGCTCCAGTCGTTTCAATATCTGCCGAGGTGGTGGGGATTACCATATTCAGACCTATTCAAATGATACAAGGATGGCGCAGGTTGCTCTTACAGATTACACTCGTATCCCATAAATACATACAAAGATGGTGATAATGCACAATACACAAACACAAAAACGCATACATATGAGAATAGATGCGAGTACAATGACATTGAGAGTTCAAATGGTTGTGATAGGGTGAATGCATCTGTTTGGTTTCAGTTGCTTGTGGTTAAAGAGCAGATTGAAAAAAAAACAAAAACGCATTGGCTTGTATCCCAACACAAACCATACCTTTCATCGATGCGTTACATCACATTTGCCAACCTCAAGGCCCAGGGGCCAAATGTGGCCCGCCACACCATTCTATGTGGCCCAAGAGAGCATAAAAGGTCAGAGTGTCTAAAAATGAGTAGGTCAAAAGTGTGCTTTGACCGTGAACTACATTTCCCACAATGCAGTAATTCAGCCCATTTTAAGTTTGACAAATGTTTTGAACAAAGTTAATGTTCTATATAATGTTTGATACTATTTTTCTTTATTCTCTTGGATAATTTGATTATTGATTGATGGAGTTCTGTGGGTTCAATAACCTGACACATTAAAAGGATTTATGTTATAACAGAGAAACAAGCAAACATTTTTTTCTGTGCAGCTGTAATGTTTGTAACTTGAATAAATAATAAATTCAGAGTTATCATAACGGAGTACTTACATTGAGTTACATTAATTTACAATTATAAGTTACATCTGATGTGGCCCTCTGTGGAAATCTGTTCGCTGTCCATTAAAAATAAGAGGAAGAAAAAAGTTCATTATCAGTCCTTAGTCGAACAACAACTCGACATGAACAGTGCAGTTGCTGTGCATGTGTTCATACAGCAAGAAAACCACATCACAGAGCGGCTGTGAAATCATACTGTCTCCTTTAAGTAGACGATCATTGCCTTATTCTATTTGGACACTGTTACTTCACAGTTCCTCTACAACTACTGAGAGCCTGACGGCTGTGTTTTGCGTCAAAATGTCAGCGCCGGTTTACATTTTGGCCGGGCCAATCCAGTTCCAACAATCGTAACGTGCCAGAGGAAGTGTGTACAGCACTAGCTAAAACCTGCCTGGATTGAATTTGAAAAAAAGAAGAAAAAAAAGAAAGGAAACGTCAGCCAAGAAATGAGGAATGAGAGGAGGGCTGTTTGGATGTTTCACAGACCGACGGATTGGGTCAGGGTTGGAGCAGTGGATTGGTAAAGTAGAAAAGATTTCTCCAGTGCCATCTATCAGATGAAAATTGTAACTCTGGTACACATCATCATGAGATTAGGATTAGAATCTTAGGCTCAAAAGTTAGTCCACTGAATTTGTGATGTCATGAAGAATCTGATGGTGACGGCGAGCCAATGACCAATCCAGGGCAACATTTTCACCTGCATCATTTCTGCAAAAAAATGCTGTAGACCATCTCTCTTTTGCTCATGCCTTATTTCCTGCTGGTTTATCCTTTCATCCTCCTCTTATCCAATCACAACCTGTCACCTTCCCCGGCTAACCAATCATTTTCCAGCATTAGATGTGCTCTCTCTCTTTCTCTGCTGTCAAATAGCCGTCATCTCTGCACAGCAAGATCTGAAACCCATCTCCGCCTCAACCCGTGACACCTGGTCACCTCTAATCAAATCCTCCCATCAGGACTACCTTTGATGAAAGCCTCCTAACACCGAGCTTCACTCCTTCTCACCATCATCATCATCATCATCACCGGTATCTCAGCTCAAGGGGAAGTCTCTTTCACTGGGGTCGAAGCGCCAAAGACTGTTCACGATAAATGTCTAACAATCTCATCTACTGTTTGTCTTTATTGGACCACTGGACAAACGTTCTTCTCCTGAGTCGTTTCAATATAACTTCGAAGTTAAATAAAAGAAAAAAAAATTTTGGAAGAGAATGATTCAGTGTCAATAAAACAAGTGCAGACAGTCAAACCCTACAGACAGGAAGTAGAAATCTACAACCTGAAGTCATGGCTGCATCGTTTTTACCCATCCCTTCTTTCTCCCCCCTGGCCAGGCTGAGTTCCACTTCTCTCCCCTCCTAACTTTCCCGATGACAGCCGCGGGGGGAGTTGATGCCGAGGCAGACATCCTGGAGAACATGAAGATATACTTCCTCCATCTTTTTTTCTCCACCCATCCCTCTATCCTTCCCTCTATCCTCCTGCTGCTCTTCCCTCTTTGATACGAGGAGGTTTTAACCTCTCCAGCTGCTGAGATTTGGCCGACTGGCTGACTGGGGGCGGTGGTGGTGGTAATGGTGGGGGGTGGATCTCTAGGCTCTACTTGGTATGCGCTGTTCGTGAGTACATGTGTGTGTGTGTGTGTGTGGTGCCTACACCACAGTTTCTGCAAACTGAGGGAGGGCTGTGCGTCTGATAAGGGCTTCTAGCTGAGCCTGGCTGACCCACGCAGGCCCTTCACAAGCTGTCAGAGACGTGGCCCTCAGAGGGGGGGCCCTTCCATCTGCACAGCCCGAGTCAGGGCTCACCCAGCATGGGGCTGGATAGGGGTGAGGCCGGGGGGTGCTACCAGAGCTGGAGGCTGGGGGTGGAGGTGAGAAGGGCGGCTCCATATTCATGAACGCAAAAGCAATTCTGCGGTGGCTTTGGAAAAGATGGAGTCCTGGGTTGGGGGGTTGGGTAGGGGGGCAATGTAAGCATCGTTTACACTATGTACTCTTTGCTTATTTGCTGACAAATCAGCGAGGATGTTTAGTCAGAGATTCAGCAGCTGGAAGGAATCAGTTTTATTTGCTCCACTGGCGTTGAAATAATCAGTCAATAGAGTAAATTCAGCGATAAGATCCTCGTGCGTCTCAGACAGACAATTCTGTCTCATCTTATTTTAGAGCCAGTAACGTACTTGATGTGTAATCTACTGCACACAAATGCGCTCCCGTTTGTTGGCTCGTGGCTCAGAGTTTGAACAGAAGAGCTGCAAACGGCTACGGCAAGCGGGCGGGCGTACTGTACAGACAAAACAACAACAAGGGTGGAGGCAGACACCCCCGAGCTGCTGACGTTGTTAGCAAAGAGCACAGACAGTTACAAAGGTTCGGTGTGATGAAGGGAAACGGTGGGGGGGGGAGAGAAAAAAAAGACGGAAAAGGGAAAAGGGGAGGGCTGGAAGGATTCTTCAGTGGCATCGCTGATGCTCCCGATGCTCCCGTCCCGCTTCAATCCGTGCCCGTCGCCTGTCTCTCTGCCTGCCAGCCTGCCATCCTATCTGCCAGTTTAGCGGAGACAGAGAGGCAGCGAGAGGAGCAGAGAGGAGCAGAGATGAGCGCGGTGATGCCGAGGTGGCACGGGGGAAATCAGTGGGGCACAGGCGCTCCCAGTTAAAAGTGACATGACCTTTTGATTTTGTCACCTGTCACCAACTGCCATGTCTGACTCGGCGCTGAGGAGTGCCTGCCATCCGCCGCTGTTTTCCTCTGCCTCCGTCTCTCTCTCTCTCTCTCTGAATGCCTCTCTGTCTTTTCCTGTCTCCTGCTCCCACTCCATCTCCTTCCCTTCGTACTCCTTTTCTTTTCCAGAGCTGCGGTTTTTATAGGGAGAAAAAATGGAGGCACAACTGTGAAGGAGTTGAGGTATAATAGGCAGTGTTTCCTCTTTTACTTCCAGCTTTCTTAATATTTACTTCTTCTCTACCTGGTGCGACGCGTGGTTCTTAATGAGGGCAGATGTCAAGGCGCCGTGTGTTTAGAGACACCGAGAAGTTTTTTGGGTTTTTTTTCTAAGATGCAAAAATCAGGGAGTAAAGGCAGAATATATAAAAATGGCTGACAAGACTTGTTCCAGAAATGATACGACGTTCCAATAAAATCAGACGTTGTTATTGTCTTGCAGATAAATCTGATTATTTTTACACTAATGAACAATACGCCGCCGTCACACCGAGCGCTTCAAGAGCGAGAAAAGCAAAGATTAAACCACCACATGTAGAACTTTGTGGGTTTAAACAATACAAAGTTGGTGGAAAAACCTTTATCAGTTATTCTATATCAAAGGAGGGAGAAGCTTCATTAAAGAGATTCCATTTGTTTGCTTGGGATGTGGACTGGGCTGAAAGTAGTCGGGTCTATCCTGTCGTCATCTTCAGGCCATTAAAATCCCCTCTCCTGTAATGGGTTGGTTGTTCCAATGGGTGAATCTTTGCAATGTTCTGCAGAGGCTGATTCTCCAATGTCATGAAGCCTAATTACCCATCATCCTTTTACAGAAAGAGACATCACCACGTTTGGAATACATGCCCTCTACGACAGCTGGCATGGAGATCACCACCTTTGTAACATCTGGCAAAAGCCTTTCTGGCCCAAGAGAAAAGCAAAGAAGGATTTTCTATAGGGATGTGCGTGTGCGTGTGATCTGAACACACACTGTAGACACTCGTGGAATCCGGTAAACACATGAGCAAAGCGTGTATACATGCAGGTTTTGTCATGTACGGTAGAGTCTCCTGGCCTCTGGTTGATTTGAGCAAGGTAGAGATGGAGAGGTCAAAAAAAGAGGTCCTCGCTGATCCATTCCAGATGAGTGTTCCTGGATCGCGCCCTATCAGCTGTGAATGTGAAAGCAAAAACCACACTTTGCATGTACTGTACATATATTCCAAACCACAGAAAGTCCTCTCCCGTGTTTGTTTGCTTCAGCACTTTGCGGCGTGGGTCGGCTAACGGTGCTGAAGAGCCGGGGTTGGCAGGTCAGAGGGCTTGCGTGATAAAAAGAGGAGGTTGGAGACCTCGCCGGTGCATCGCCATCCTTTAATCGCTGTTCTGAGAATGTTCCGACTGCTTTAGCAGGTACCGGTCAAGGTCGGGGTGAGGGTAAGGAGCGCTGATCGCGGATCTCTTTGCAAAGCAGAATGTAACCACGCAATGCTCGATGACCCTGAGCGGTGAATTACTGCATGTAGAGAACGCGGTGTTTGTTTATCCACCATACACGGGGATACGGACTGTGGTTATGGTGGAGAATCAGAGCAGGGTCCTCACATTGAACCCATCAGATGAAGCAAGGCCTTTCGGTTCATTAGAGAAGGCTGCGCTCAAATGCATAATGTGACTCAAATGTAAAACATCCCCTTTCCTTCCACACGCGCACACACACACACACACACACACACACACACACACACACACACATACACACACACACACACACACACACTTCTCACCCTTCATAGTGAGTTTAGCCGAGATTCCTTTGGCATTAACCTCACCCCAGACTGCTGGAAAACCGTATCTCTCCGGATGCTGACCCCCTAGCTCGGCTCAGCACAATGCTTTAATTTGGTGCGTTGTTTAAAGTAATTAGGAAGTCTTTTTCCTTGCTTTCTTTTCTATTCTTTTTCTGTTCTCTGCCAAGGGTGAGAGGGAAACAGTGAGTCGTCCATGACTTCAGTTAGATAAAAAATAAAACTTGGAAGAGGAATCCGGGGGGCCAGGAGAGCGAGGGAAGAATGCAGATACCGCGTGCTCTCGCAGTTCCCGATCACCCCCCCCACACACACACACACACACACACACCCACTCCACCCCCACCTCTGCACCACGGATCTGAAAACAAACAGGGACAGGACTCGGGGGATGCTTGTGTCTAAATGTGTATGTTAGAGTGTGGGTTTGTGCAGCATTCGCCAACTGAAACACCTTAAAGTAATGAATGTTTACACAAATGCACATTACTTTTTACTGGATGTATTTAAGATTGACACAAGGATAATATCATCCCCATGAAGAAGCAATAGTTCATCACATGTACCACAACTGTGTGAGGCTGCAAAAGCCAAGACATGAGACGGGATGATTGTTGGTGCGCTTCTCTTTGTGCCGACACAAACCGCTGAATTATTTCAGCTAATCTTTGACATCAGATACGCTGTCTGCACACTCTCATGCAAATGTACCCTTGTGTATGCATATTTGCATTGACAAGTGAAATGCACATAAAACACACAAACACACACACAAACACACACATTTTCCTCCCACGGACACAGATGCACATAGATTTTTATCTCTGTGCACACATGCTATGTTTTCCTAAGGAATGCAAACACACACCTGGCATGACTCATGCAATTGTGCCTATGTGTGTGTGTGTGTGTGTGTGTGTGTGTGTGTGTGTGTGTGTGTGTGTGTGTGTGTGTGTGTGTGTGTGTGTGTGTGAATCATAACACTGGAGCGGAGAACACACCAGACTTCATGAGGTGGCATCAAAACACACATGCATCCTGCAAACACCTGCATATTCATCACTTCTGCAGTGTGTGCTTGACTGCTGTCCTGTCTCTGCTTGTCTCCGATGCCAGTACCTGAACGCCACATAGATCAAGGCTGCAGCTAAAGCTCATGCTGATTGGGCTCATATTAGACCAGCCGAGGCATGTAATTGAAAGATAGGTCAGATATGGATGTGAAAATTTTGCAGCAGTGGTCTCACGGATACAGACTGGTGCGGTCCGCTGTCCAGGGCGGAGTGGAATTTAGAATTAAACACTTAAAACCATGTTTTGAAGACATTCGTGATACTGTTATCATCAGAGACAAATAAAAAAATCTAATTACCAGATGAGGCAAAAGGAAAAACTACTAAATTAATGCACGGAGAATGAAAAAGAAAATGCTGGTGGGTGATAAGTGTATTAACTTTTACCACTTAAACAGGTCTTGAATATGCGGTTTATGCTCTCTGCCTGAATGTGGAACTTAGAGCAGCGATGCTCCTAAGACAGCGCCAGACGCTGAAATCCGTGAAAACTGAAGGATCCTGTATAAGTACAGTAATAAGCATTCATAGCTCCTCTTACCTATGAGCATAGCGCAACTATGTAGAGCCGAGCAGAAAGGTATTGTTGAACTGAAAGCCACTTGTCATACAAGTATCAACAGTATCAACATGTTAATGTTCAAACCCATTTCTGAGGCACTTGAAGCACAATAGTCCCTTTCAAGGAACACAGAAAAGCAATTCTGCACGAAGTTGAAGTTACATGTGCTTACTCATATGTGAAGTGGTGTCGCACATTACGGGAATATGCAACCTTTGTTGCCTCGTTTTAATTAGGAAGTGCATGGGAAAAGAATATCATTAGGTTTGTATAGATACAAGCAGCAGGTGGGGAGGACAAATCATCATGCCTGTTCTTAAGGCATGTGAGATGTTTTCGTCAAGCAATGTCGCCATCTACAGGCCAAAAAGAAGATCTTCTACTTAAAGTAGGTGTCATCGCTAAGCTTTTATTTCATCTTCATTCAAGTGAAAACATTTAATCCCTTATTTAACAGACTATATGTGATTTAATAAGCCTTAATTCTGCTCGTCTGGTATATGCATTCAAGGTTATATTTATCTAATCTGTATGCGTGTCAGAGGCTAATTTTATTGGCAACTTTTTTCAGAGATAAATATTGAATTAGGGGTTTATCAATAATACAGCATGGATGTTATACTAATAAATCTGTTTTGGGTTCTATACAGTTCACATCGAATTCTATTTTTATGTGTCATATTTCAATAAACACAAGCAATGAGATTTGGTTCATTATACAACTTAATATCTTTTCCAAATCCAATGCAATACAAAGAATCCTTATGAGCAGATAAATATACATACAAGTCAGACAGAGAAATCTGCAGTCTGTAAACTGGTTATTTCCAACTGAGCGTTGGGAAAAAAAAGAGGCACTTATTAAAATTAATCACTTCATTGTTCACGCTCTCTCCATAGTCCAGCTCTCGTTCTCTTTTTCACTCTCGACTCTCCAAATGTGCCCGGCCATGATTAAAATGTGTCTGTTTCCCCGTGACATTGCTTTGACATCTTTTAATTGGTATGAGAGATTAAAAAAAATAAAAAATAAAATAAAATAAATGAAATAAATAAATATTCTACCAGGTAAGTGGCGTAACGTAGCTCAGGGTGACAGCCTATTATTTCTCCCTTTTCTTTGCCTCAAAGAAGGTGTTACGAGGCAAAGTGAGAAATGTGAGATTGCGCTGAAACGGCGGCTCCTCGAGAGGCAGATGGAGATTTTTGGGGTTTTTTTGTTTGTTTTTTTAAAAAAGCAAAGAGGTTTTTGTATCAAATTCTAATTTCGCTTCTTAAACTTTTACAAATCGAATCAAAAAGGTCTGTTTGAAATGAGTTAGCATTACGCTCATCTTGTAATTTCAGATTTCGCATCACACACTTTTCACATCGATGCTAAATGCATTTTTACAGCCCAAACAAATATCGTCTGTATTAAGTCTACTTTACAGAATAAAAGCATGTAAATGTTATTAACGTCCTACATAACAGTCACATGACAGGCGCCGTGACTGTGACGCGTTTAAAGCGATGCTAAAGAGGTCGCTCACCACATCTTGCCTGGTATCCTTCCCCGATACTATGAGGACGTAGTTCCAGGCCAAAGGCAGCAGCAGCGCCAGAGGAATCATATAGAGTTCAAAGTTCCAAACCACGATGACAAAAAGCTGCAGGGAGAGAAACAGGAAAAGAAAAGACAAGAACAAAAAAGGTGTGAACAGTATGAATGTATACATTCAAGACCTCATATTGACCCTGGAGGAGCAGAATCCTGAGAACGTACGCCGACCATATGGGCGATGGGGATTGACGCACATTCATATGTAGAATCATAACTACCGTGGAACAAAGAGTAAAAACAAGACAGGATTTCAACAAAGGTGGTGCTGGTGGGCCTAGGTTCAACACCCTGACCCTCTGCCCACCCCACCCCAAGGCTTTCTGGGCCATTCGGAGGATGATGACGAGGATGAGCAGGAGCCGTCAGAGCCTCGTTCCTCCTTGCCAATCATCCTGGAGGCTGAGGTCATGTACCGTTTTCAGATGTGGCACGTCAAAGCTCAACCCCTCCAACCCCAGCATGTGACCCCTCGCTACCCCACACCCCATGTCCCTAACCCTGTCACTCCAAGTCCCAATACCCTCTCTCCTGGCCCAAAAGGCTGAATATGCCCCATCTCTAACCTTCTCTGCACCCATCTGCCAAAACCATCACCTCTGTGCCTCCCCTCTCATCACCAAACAAGAAAAGTTCCATCAGAAAATTAACCTCTCCTAAAACCTTGTATTCTGATTTTGGCAGGGTTCTTTAGCCCCTGACAACAGATTACTGCGGCGGAGAAGATATATGTGGGAAAGTAACGACAGACGCTCGCTCCTAATGGAGGCATTGAGTCAATTGCGGGAACGCATTTTGTCCACCGTTTCTGGATTAGCTGAAAAAAAAAACCCTTGTGAGGGTAAAATACGTTGAAATGAAATAGTAATTTCTATTATATTATAACTCCATGAATGGGGAAGACAAACCTATTTTATCAAATTTGTGTATAAAAATTATGTCAAAGAAGATTTTTGTATTAAACACTCCCTGTGTGGAAATCAATTTGTAACTTCTCCATTTTAAATCTGTCTGGATGAGACTTTTACAAGCGGTGAAATTTTGACCATTGCTGTAAAAAGCAGCTTTATTTACCATTCATGACACACAAATTGCAAACCTTTCTGTTTGGCAGACCAACAGGCGAGCAGAAGCTTCATAATCGACAATCAAATTTAATTTCTGCCGGCTCGGAAAAGGAGAGCAGGAGAGAGAGAGAAGAATGCAAATAAAGCTCTTCATTGTGTTTACAGTCTAAGGTTAATGTGAATATGAGGTTCAACAGCCCCTCAAGAGCGCGTGTGTGTGTGTGCACTGTAACTATAGCAGGGCGTTGGTGACTAAAACGACAAACACACTGAACTTACGAGACACACACACTCCCTGCGCTGTCGGTGTTTCATTTTGCTTTCACACACAGAAACACACGCATCTGAATATCAATGAAAACCAATTTCTCACAACAACAACAACACAATTAAACAATTGCTTTTTCTCAACTTTTCCACTTCTCACGTAAGGGAAAAGTTTCCAAAAAAAAGAATGAAAAAAAAAAAGAAAAAGGCTCACATCCAAACTTTTCGGACACAACTTTGACTTCATGTAAAATTAACCACCAGACGCTGAGCACACAAAAGAAAAAAGAGACATAAATTAAACATTACCAATTGTCCAATGTGTTTACATAATGCTCACAGCTTCATGTGTTTTTTTTTTTTTTTACAGATAAACCTGAATGGCCTCGGCGCAACAGCTAAATCTGCCAAAAGGATCCAAAGTGTATCTGTTTCTCTCAGGCTCAACTTTTACTTTCTCAGACACAAAGAGCTCTCTGATTTCAGCTGCGTCTGAGAGTTGGAAACTATTCAATAATTCATATTTGTATACGAATATGCAACACAACCATTTCACTTCATACATCACAAAATGCTGTTAGGACTGTCAGCATAGATGCAAACCTACAAACACTTTTCACACCTTTTTTTTCTCTACCTCATGTAACCTTCCAAAAAAAAAAAAAAAAAAAAAAGGTAATTCAATTGGAATTATTTTAAATTACTTTAAAATCCGCCGTGATCTGTCGAGGTAATAAATGCTGGGGATAATCTCCGACCGGGTGCAGAAACATGACTTCAATCAAACAAACAAAGGAGCTCACTTGTTTTAAATGCACTCTGGTAGAAGCTATAAATATCCGCACACTTACAAACACCTTCATCACACGGTGCTCCTTTCAAATCCTGGGCTATAAATACTCTGTGAAGCCGGCGAATGTTGTAGTGTACAGATATTTACTGTCTGTGTATCGTCATCACCAGCAAACTGTTCAATTCAGTGCTTCCTCACAGTCCTGATGTTTATACCTTAAAACCCTCCTTTATGTTTTTTATCCTCTCGGTTTGCCTAAGGTTCTATAACCTGTCACCCCCCCCTCCCTTCACACACACACACACACACACACACACACGCACACACACCACCATTTGGTGATAGTCGCTGAGGGCGAAGTTTTGACTGGCAGCTACAGGAACCGGACACCCGAGCTCAGCAGTGGCCAGCCCTGCCCCGTCTCCATGCCCCCCAGGCTGGGTAATAAAGGGCGATGGGGGGGAGGGGGGGTGCCTGCGGTGTCTGGACCTTTCCACCAGGACTGGGCTGATCACATGCAACCCCCCCCCGTCGCTCGGTACACCAGATAGCAGGCTCCTCGCCTGGGGAAGAGGGAGTAGGAAGGAACCCGCTGTGGATGTCAGTGACCGGAGAGAAGCAAGAAAAAAACTAGGAAAACATACCGGATGGGGGGTGGGGGGGCTGGAAAATATTAAATGAAGCTCCCGTTATAGTGGCAGTCATTTGTAGACGCAATGATCAGACACCCACACCTGAACACACACACACACACATCATTCTCACTTTTGTTGAATCCACCTGAATTCTTTTCTCTCTCTATGCATTTGCTTCCATATTATTTAAATAATACAACCTCTTTCGTTTATTCTTGTAAGTGAATATTTGCTACCAAAAACAAAAATCAGAGAAAATAAAAATTACCTGTATTAATATCTCGTCTATTAAAGAGCAGCGGGGCTAAAAGTCCCTTTTAGAGTTTAGTTTATTTTCAAATGTGAGGTTTGATTCATCAAAACTTCCATTGCAAATTAACAGTGACTCAAGATTTGACTCGTCTTTCTTTTGAAATAATTAGTGCTTCAACAAGTCTTTCCTTAAAAACCACTAAACATTTTTTTTTTACTAGGAACAAATCGAATCACCTGTCACAAAAACAAAGTTGAATATTTTTTAGGCTGTCAAATCTGCTGAAGCGTTTCAACATGCAGTTAAAGGCTACATGTGAACTGGGCAAACATCACATCCACACAAAAAGCTGAAATTCAAATGAGATGTTTAATTAAAACAGACAATCTCTTGTGCTGACAAAGAGAATCTGTGGCAGCATAAATTTGGGAGGTTTGGGCTAAAATATTAGTACACAAAAACTGGTCAAACTAAATTACTTTGACAGGTCTCTGGAGCTGCATTCCATTACACATTTAATAGATGATTTCTCTTAATATCAAGGAACCCCCAAATAGAAGATGAGATATTCACAAATGTTAACAAAAGGGAAAAGTCAAAATGATTTATTCAAGCGCCTGGTGCGGCACGTCGAAAGTCGCTCTTTGCATTATTTGCTTCAAAACACAAGCCGGGTCCTGACGGCTCGGAGCCGTGGCACCGTGGGAGGGTAATATTCAGTGCTTTGGCTTACATTAACCACACACCGGGCTAACTTTCCCCTTGCTCCGTCTCAGTGGAGTGAGACAGGAGTTTGGATTTCAGAGTTCCCCTTTATCTCTCTTACATCAATTTCCATTCTGGCATTAAGTGTTGCCAGATAGCAACTAGAAAGTCCTGTTAAGTTTGAGGGAAACAGGAGAGGGGAGGGAGGAGGCAGGGTCCTGTTTTGTGACTGGACTCAGCGATCATTTGGCGGTGCTTGACTGCCCCCTGCTGTTTATCTGCGGAACATGAACATTTATTTGGATTAAAAGAACAAGCAGAAGGAGGAGAAGCAGGATGACTAAAACCAATGTGTCAAAGTCAGTCGTTTTGTAACAACATGAAGAATTAAAACATCTTCCAGTTCTGCACCGTTGCAGCGAGGCCTGCGAGAAGTAAGTATCCCATAACGACGTCCCCATTCTCAACTTTCTCAACAAAAATGTTATCTCTTATTTTCTGTCTCGTTCCAATCTCTGGTGATTAAACTATGACTTGGTATTCTGTCAGTCACAGCTCTGTATTTCAACTATCATTCATTTTGCAAATCAGGAGAGCAGTAAAAAAAAATAAAAAAATGTGAAAGTATATCTTTCAAAGCCGTCCCTTGCTGTGGGCAAAGACGAACTCGTGCCTTTAAAACTTTTAAAAGTTAGACAGGTTCTTTGAAGAGGAGTCAAAGGAGCAATTTAAAGAGACCTGGAGTGGTGTGTACCGGCTGACTGCAATGGCATCTCTGCACCGTGTGTGTGTGTGTGTGTGCTGCAACCCAGGCATGTGCAAACACACACATGCACACACTCACACTCCAATGGTTGCTTCTGTACCTGTCTTTGCTTTGCCCCCCCCCCCCCCCCCCCCACCCTTTCCTTTTTTTTTATTTCAGCAGGGTGAATTTTTATCTAAATGCAAAGCAGGTGATAGGTGCTCCAGTTTCCTCTAGAAGTAGCTCCCTTGTCTGGGCTCTCTTCCTGATAAGAGTCCTACTTTGCCTGACATAAAAGAGCCCGGTATCATTTCCCCTGCCTCCCCAACAACCCCCAGCTCGCTGCCCTCGCCCTTCCCCGAGCTTCACAAAGCTACCTCTATTTGCTCCCAATTCAGGGCCCAATTGCAGATAAAGTTACAGCAAATTTGTTTGGAGGAAGAGCTGCTGAGGCCTGCCGTCCCCGGGGCAATAACAGCCTTGTCTTGCAGGGGCCGTGGGGAGAGCTGGCAGCGGGCGGGAGAATAGAACCCAACACCGCCCGGCCCCACAATGGCCTCGGCTCTCCGGGAGGGAAAAGCAAAAAAAAAAAAGGGAGACGAAGGGGAGGGGAGGGAGAGATAAAGAGGAACAGGGATGGATGAATCGATAGGAGGAAGAGGGACTCGGCTTGCAGGTGTGGAGACAGGAAGCGGGCGCTTAACCCTCGAGACTGGAAGGAAAGAGACACCAAGACCCACCCACCCACACGCAAAACACACACACACACACACACACACATGCGTGCATCCACACAAATACACAGCCACCACCCATCATGCAGGACAGGAGGTAACTCCAGTCCTGTCCATTGTGCCAACGCCTCGGGCAAAGCTGCCACAGCGGCTGATTCACTGTCGGGATGGGGCGTGCAACAGCAGCGTGGGTGTGAGAGAGGAAGAGAGAGACAGAAAGAGCGCATGCACACAAAGCACACACACACACACAACACATACACACTAATCACAGCTGCCAACGATGAGCGAGGTGTACATGCGACTGGCATTGCAGACTCGTGCAGAAGGAGCGTAGGGAACCAGGGAGGAAATGTCAAGCGGGTTTACGGAGGGAACATGGTTAACTGACAACTGCACTTTGATGCATTTTCACACTCGCAAAAATCCCCCCTCCCCAAAAAAAAAACCTACAAAAACACCCTTCCAGCTTTCCTTAGCTGTGGAGAAGAGAACGCACGTTTGCGAGTTTACAGGTTGGATTGCCAACGACTCCACCTCTGTAGCTACAGCTGTTTGGGGAAAGAAAAAAAAAAAAAAGAAGTTTAACATCTGCCTGGAAAAACAGCCAGAGAGAAGCACACGCGAACACACACACACACACACACACACACACACACACACACACGTCCGTAATCACACGCAGACGCACACCTTGGTTGAACGCACCACCTTGGCCAGATGGCCCCCCATAAAACCCCACTTAAAGAGATGAGCGAAGTGATTAAGAGGCCTCTCAAAGTGAGGGAGAAATGAAAGAGGGATGAAGAAATGGAATGGAAGGGAAAGGGGGGAGTACCTGTGAAGAGCTGAGGCCCTAAATACTCTGATGCTTTTAGCTAAAGTGCATACTCCTACGATAACAGACTCCCAAAAGAGCTGGGGCGGGCACAATGACACCTAAATTTCAGACTTTCTGCAAACTATAAAACGTCCTTGGCCCAGAAACATCCTTTATCGTCTGAATACTTTAAATTGAAAGAAGTACAATGAGAATATCAATAGTTGGCACTGTTACTCACAAATGGATGTACTATACACTGTTTTCAAAAAGGGTGAAAAGCTATACAAGGTAAGTGTGTTTGTGTGTGTGAGTGTGTGTGTGTGTGTGTGTGTGTGTGTGTGTGTGTGCCTGCACGGAGGCGGCGCCATCCTGCTCGCCGTCCTCCCTCGCTCTATTCACGTAGCTAGGCAATTGTGAAGTGACCTTGTTTTCTGTGAATTCCTTGACATTTTCTTGTCTGACATTTTCATTTATTTCTAAAAGATAAGACACGAGGGCTTGCACGCCGCCGCTCAGCCTCGCACCAGAGAAAACGCAAACGCGCACGAGGTTGCGCGGCTGGGAGGGGTTGGGTTTTTTTTTTGCACGCACAGAAAATGTGAACCGATCAATACTTTGTCTCTTCTGACCTGTGTCGTGCGATGACACGGCGACCTGCTGTACAGACACACTTAGGTGGAGCGTCTGTGGAGATGAAGCTGGTGTCAGGCAGCCAAAGGCCGCTAATGTCTAATGTCTGCCTGTGGAAACACTTAGCGCCCTCCGACGGTAACGGGCTAGGGCCCAGGGAGGGCGGGGCGGCTCCACCCGTCCTGTAGCTGCTTAAGTCGGGACACTAAACCAGACGGGATTAAATGCCTGCCCTGTCATCTTCAGGGCAGGAAACCTCCGTGCAGCCACTCAACGCCCCGCAGGAGAACGTCTTCTACTGATAGCTCTGCTGTCCAATTACACTTCACCTTTTAATACCAGGCAGAGATGACAGGAAGGGGGGGGGGGAGAAAGAGAGAGAGAGGAGTGAAAGAAGCTGCCATTTCCACTGTCGGCAGGAACAGCTTGTCACTCATCAAAAGAGAGTAGCAGCATTTTCTAAATATTTGGATGTCTGAGGGTCTCATTTTAACACCAAGTCTCCTCTGATTCCCAGCAACCGAGTGTCAAAATAGACACACGCCATGTGTGGTTGTATGTTTAATACAAAGACAGGAAAAAAAAAAAAAGGCTTCGCAGAGACTATCGTACTAAAGATATGGGAGTGTGTTAGTAACAGTTTGCAGTGGGAGTGACAGTGTGGTGATGTACTTAACTGTTGAGGCAACAGTCTCTCCTGGTGGAGTGTGCAATTACCAGCAAAGGATCCGTCCTTTGTGAGCAGAAATACGTGCGTGCATGCAGATGTTAAGCTTAATATCAAGTACGATCGAATTAATTATTTGGCTGATTTTCAGCTCAAGTCAATGAGTGTCGGAACGTGTTGATTGTTTAATCCCATTCCAAAAGTTTTCCCGATGATACAACAGTTGGTTAATCCCGTTTAAATTTCTCCGATGATCTTTGATCCGCGTTAAATTCTTGATTAACGCTCCAATAACAAAACTGAGTGATTCTACTCCCCCTAAAACGATAAATCCAATACGTGCTAAATGCTCAGATTGGTAGTAATGTGCGTAGCTGCGCTTTCACCTACCACGAAAGCACAGATGCTCCTCTGTGGAGAGTCCCATTCGAAGCAGCTGTTGATGTAGCAGCCCGCGTTGATCAGGAACATGATGCAGCGTCTGACGCGGTTGAAGTTACGTAACAGTAGCTACGAAGAGAGGCCAGGGCAAAAAAAAAAAAGAAGAAGAAAATAAAAGTTAACATTGAGAAAGAGAGTGGGGTCATAAACAGAGGAGGTGTCACAGGTGGAAAAACAGTTGATAGTGGGGCTTGTTTGTTTATTTCTGTGCTGTGATTTTATGTATAACTGATGACAATTTGTTAGACAAAGTGAGAAGAGGCAGTTTAAGAGGTCGTTTTTTGTTTTATGTTGGTTTTAACCTCCGACCCTGCAACTGTGACCTCCTTTTGGCTCCAACGTCACAGCAACACACTTACGCCACGGCCTTGTTTTCTATCTTTGCACAGATCCAGATGTGGATCAACGCCCAGGACAACCGGTCCCTTAAAGCCACTCTCCCCCCCGGTGATTGAAAATTAAGTAAAATAACAACAATTTACGGCGCCGTTCCTGGATTCTCCCCCCTCAGGGTCCCCGGTGCGTTTCACCAGATAAGAAGCAAGCTAGCTAACTGCTGCCCCCCCCCCCCCCTGGGCTGCCAGCCATTCAGAGAATAGCATAACAGCAGCGTGGCACCACCCAATCAGGTCACCACCAGGAGAAAGCGCTCCCAAAGGATAAACCGTCCCTGCAGATCGCCGCTCGGAAAAAAATTGTAGGCCATTATTTTACTCTTTGGGAAAATGACGTGTGTGTGTGAGTGTGTGTGTGTGTGTGTGTGTGTGCCATGCGTGTGCGGCATGTGTTCGTCGAAGCCCATTGTCTGGATGTTGTGTGTGTGTGTGTTTCTGGGTGGATTTGCATGCGGTTAGGGTGCCTGGGCCGCTTTGATGCCAGCAGAAAGGAGGATTCCTCCTCCTCTACGTATAATTATGTGAAGCTTTTTTGTTGCCAAACTGCAGATGACGGTACGGTGTCCTGCTGGGGACACACAGACCCCGAGGACAGCGAGAGTGTGAATCATCCATTTCCACGTTCCTCTGCGTTTGCACTTGATGTACAAGCTGTACTCTTCTGGGCTCATTATTGCAATAAAGCGCTTTGATAAGAATATTAAATTCCTCATGAATTATTTCAAAGAGCCTTGAGTTATTCCTTAAAAACATTTAGAAAAGAGGTGAAGTCATTTATTCAGTCAAAATGTCATAATTACAATTAAACGGCTTTCTTTGGCAGGCGTTTGGTGTGTATTCTCTTTCCTTTTTTTTTGGTGTGTGTGTGTGTGTGTGTGTGTGTGTGTGTGTGCGTCTGCACGCTAAGCAGCGAGCGACAGCGGGGAAGCTGCTGCTGCCGCACAAAAGAGGCCTCACGGGGCAATCCCCTCCGAAGCGGCCCGGTGACATCATCATTGCGAGACGCTGACATGGGTCATCACCGTGAGTCAGAGGTAAATGGAGATTCGGCGCTTGGGAGGGAAGCGTCAAGTGGGACGGGAGAGGAGGAGAAACGGCGACGGAGGGATGAGGGAAAAGCTGGTGTGTGTGCATGTGTGTGTGTGTGTGTGTGTGTGTGTGTGTGTGCATTGACTGCTGAGCCCAAACGGTCACTCATATGACATGTGTGATGTGGGCCAGCCCCTACTATTCAGCCTTTTGTGGCGCCGCCACACTGAGCGGCGTGACAATGAAGTGCAAAGCAGCAGTGGCAAAGAGGGCCAACTATAAGGATGGCCAATCTACTTATGCACCCCAGAGCTGACAGCTTGACATTTCTATTCACCACTCAGAGCGGATATGGTGAGGAGGGGTGGGGGGGGGGAGACAAAATGCTGTTTTTCCTTCAATCACGCTGTTGTATCTCGCCCACGCAGTTGTTGTGTTACAAGACGCCACTCTCCGGGCTCGTCGACGCCGCTCAGGCCGGTAAAAAAAATAAATAAACGGTGGCGGATGTTGAAAAAAAAAAAAAAAACGAAGTCGCCGATGACGATGTACCTGTTTGGACACTTTAGGCTCCTCCTCGATGTACTTTTGCTCAATGGGGATCAACGTCCTGAGACCGGCCTTCACCTGGAGGAAGGAAGGGAGAGAGCACAAAAAAAAAAAACGGTGAAAGTGGAAGAACACGGATTGAACGTGACGGAGATAATCTGTGTCAGGTCAGTTTGTTTTCATGATGTCAGAGGCTAGAGAGAGAAAGAGAGAGAGAGAGAGAAAGCGGGAGGAGACGGCGGTAAGATGGCGGCCGTGGGACACACACACAGCGATGGTGAACGGGCAAACAAAGGCTGGGGGAGAGTGAGTCTTCGATAATTAAAGCCAAAACGAGGACGAGGGACAGGGGACAAGGGATGAGATGGAAGCGGGGGGCTGGGGGGGGGGTGTTGGGCGGGTGTGGGTGTGGGGGGCAACCAGAATGAAGACAACAGCCTTGCACAGGGAAGGGTGATGGTGATGGTTGTGGTAGTGTGTGTGCGTGTGTGTGTGTGGGGGGGGGTGTTAGAGAGAACAAGGAAGGGATGGATTGGGAGTAAAATAGGGGGTTGGGGTGGGGTGGGGGGAATAAAAAAAAAAAAAGCAGAAGAAAGACTTACAGCATTAAAAATCACGTCTATTTCGAGGAAGATGACCCCTTTTGTTGGCCCTGTCAGCTCCTTGCTTTTCAAGGCGTAGGCTTTGCGTTCTCCATTTTGGATCTGTGGGAGAGGGACATGACAGGCGTCTGTCTGGCAATACCCGGCTGAATCGGCTCCCCGGGCCACCTTTGAACCCCAGCTGCTGGCGCTGACAGGGAACCCAAAACAACTGTGGCAACTCTGACAAGTACCTGTTCATTACCCGCCGCAGCTCGGCTCTGTCAAACAGAAATTAACTATCCTGGGGAATCACACCGTACAGCGGAGCGCCCATGTAGACGACACACACACACACACACACACTTCCTTCACAGGCTAGCTAGATTCTTTCCAACAAGAGAGAGACGCTGTTCTGTCTTTCTTTTTGTCTCAATCGCTCCATCCCTCCATCAGTGTCATCCTCACATCAGCCCTCACGTCCTTTTCCTTCTCACCTATCCGTCTTTTCCTCAGCCTCCCTTCCATACCACACCCCCCAAACCCACCTTCCTGTCATCTCTTCCTCTTTGTGAAATAAGAACAGTCTCATCTGCGTAGCTGCAAAAAATAACCTCTGCTTTTTATATCTTCCGTGGCGTGTTTTCATTCTTTTCCGTTCCTCCTCTCGCTGTTATTCCCGACGGGAAAGACAAAAGGGAAACACAGGAATCCGTTTCTCTCGCTTACGTTTAGCAGAGGAATCGCCACTTTTCCCAGGAAGTCTGCGCTCCTGTCGCGGTCCTCATCGTAAACGGTGACCTCCAGCACCGAGTGGATGTCCTTCACGTTGCTGGGCCACACACACACACGCATAAAGACGACAATATCAACATAGGTTCTGAACACATCCACAATTTCATTTAAATATCAACGCAGATAGCAGTTAGAATATGCTATATTTGAACTGCAGTTACATGAACCTTAAACAGGTGATACTTCTCTACACTCCTGCAGGAGGTAAGAAGAACCAAAGACGTCTCATCTTTTGAAAACTAGGCTAGCGGAAAAGATGGCTGATGCACAGAAAGGAGGCTATGAGAAAGGCACGCATTCAAAGAAAGACTTAATTAATCCGTCCCATCACTGGGAATTCACGAGTTTGTATTCCTGAATGAAATCACTTCACAAATACAGGAAATTATGCTAACATTTAACTATAGCCTCACTTTTCACATATTACACATCTTTTCGGGGAAGGAAAATGTGATAATGTGTTAACATTTTTTGTTTTATTTCAAGAAAAAAAGTCTTCATATTTTTTTTATTGCCAACACTTACAAAAAAAGTACATCCAGTGAATTTTTTTATTTTTATTATCAAAGCTCAAGATTGGCAAAAATTATTTGAAAAAAACTTCCGGTTTAAATTTATAAAAATTAAAAATAAAAAATCACTTTTTGTTCCTTCTGTCTTAAATTCTTAACATTGTTTTGTTATTTTCAGCGTTATGATTAAAATAACTCACAAAGTGAAGACCTTGTTCCACTCTGGGTTGAGGTTTTTGTAGACTGTGTGTGTCTGCAGCCGGTCATTGCTCAGCTCCACCACACAGAACGGGTCGCTCTTACCTTCCAGGCACAAAGACAGGCAGAAAGGGACGACGACCTTCTGAGTGAGACACTGAACTTTTGTCATCATGAGGCGTCAATGAAAGCAGGAATCATAATTCAAGCAGCACAACATGTTCACTCGTAATATGAAGACAGATACAGTGCAGTGTCTTATACACTGGACTTATCAGAACTGTAATAATATGATTCTTTCATTTTTAGCCCCAATGCAGTACATATCATAAAACGGTTTATCAGAGGGATTGCTGCCAGCCTGTTTTCTATCAACACCCTGCTAACATGGCCGAGTGGGAGATAAGCTCCGGGACAACTGTGCCCTGGGCGGTCAGGAGAGGATGGAGGGGTGAGGTGGGGGGGGGGGGTGATGTGGTTCTGAGGGCCGAAGAAGTTCAAAAAGGGAGATAAAGAGGAAAAAAAAGGGTCACGATTAGTGATTCCAAGCCAGTAGCATGAGACGTGAATGATATAAAATAAAAAGGAAGGCATTTCCTGGTGATCCATTCTGCTTTTTATTCACTGAGTTTTAGTTAAAGGTTGCTAGAGTGTATGGGTTTTTAAGCACTATTACATTAATAACATAAAAATATTTTTTCAGATGTAGATTAATAGGATAAAATATTTGGAAACACTCAAGGACGACACCTAATTTTATTGGAGCAGTCTGAAGATAAAACTGAAGATCTTGTTATATATAAAGATATGGTTTGCCATAAATCGTATTAATTAATGTTAATTCTTTCCAACAAAACTTTCAATTCAGAATTTACGACAGTTATGTAAGAGAGAGATATATAGAGAGAGAGATATGAAGGAGTTATACCCTCCTCCTGAGAGCAGAATACTGTAGAATTAGACCCCAAACCAGAAGCGTCCTATATATTCTCCATTTGTTTACTGACGTCTCACATTTCAATGTCTTTGTACACAGAACGCAGTGAGCCCAGCTCCCCATGCCTGCCAGCCCACCTCCCTTCCATTTCCTCAGAATGAACTAAAAAACAACAAAACTCTTAATTCCGGCTTTGATCATTATTTCTTATTAAAACTGTTGGGAGTCGCCGCGCTGTTTGTTCCAGCTTATGACTTGAAAAGGCTGGGTCAGGAACGTAAAACATTAAAAAATAAATATATAAACGTCCCACGTGAATTCCCACGGAAAATATTGAGCATGCTGAAATATTAGCAAAGAGGCAATGTTGCATAATCAAACTCAATAAAGTTGGGATTGAGTTCAAGGCCCTCCAACCGCTGCTGCATTTGTGTGTGTGTGTGTGTGTGTGTGTGTGTGTGTGTGTGTGTGTGTGTGTGTGTGTGTGTGTGCGGTGTGGCGGGGGGTCCTTCCGAGAGGCGCGTATGCGAGTGTCATTGATTGGCGTGATTTTCTTCAAATGTTGTGACAAGGGCAGGACATTTAGTGGGAGTGTAAAGTAAATGTCACAGTGATCAATGCCAAGCCGTAGGTGTTGCCTTTCATATCTGTTTGTGGCGCTCTATTGACGTGGGGCCCTTGAAGTGGATATTGACAGCTATGACTCCTACAATGGGAAACAAGATCCATTAAAGCAGACAGGAGGCGATGGACTCAAGGGGCTTTTTCTCAGCGCCACTTTCTCCATATAGTTTGTTAGCAGCGTAAATTGCGCGTGGTGCACGAATGTGCACAGGAATATATTCGGTATCCTTCCGGTCGTTACAGCTATATCATAATCAAATCAAGTCTGATTAAATCTAAAAGCAAATTAAGAATTGGAATGCACCCCCCCCTGGTTTCCCTCTCATTTTCCGTATTTTAATGACACAACCGGCTGCGTCGCGCCGGAGTTCTGTCTCCGGTGATGAACTTTCACCCCATTGGCCGACGGCACTAGAGGCAGCTGTCTGAACCAATTACACGCTCGGGCATCGAGCGTCACTCAGCGACCGTCCAGGTGAACCTCCAAGCGGGGCTCCTCCCCTCTCAGGCTCCGGCGTGTGTGGCCCGTAGATAAGCGTGGAGGATGGATGCGGTACAGAGAGGGGGAGGCGAGTTGTAATTACCTCAAGACGGCCAGTGAGGGCTTTGTGTAATCACACTTACTTATGATTCGGACTTTAAACTATAAATAAAGCTTTTCGTGTTGCATTTAGTCTCCTTTTTTTTATCATTACACAAATTCATCTCTCGTATTTCTCCATGTGTGAAATGATGAGGCGGGAAATCAACAATCTACACTTTACTGACAGGATTAGTTTTGATGTAGAAAAAAAAAAAAAGCCACGCAGTGTTACTGCTGCTGGAGGTGTGTGTGGGCGTCGGTGTGTGTGCGTTCCTCTTGAAATGTTCTAACTGTATAGCATCCACTCAGCGGAACAAGAGCTGGCAGACAAAGGGATTGTTAGTTTTAGAGACTATTTTCAGTTATCCTACTCGGGCTAGAGAGGAGCTACTCCATAAAAACACTTCAATTAGAGAGAGATGGCCAGGGAGGAGGAGGAGGAGGTGGAGGAGGAGGAGGAGGAGGAGGAGGAGGAGGAGGAGGAAAGACAGGAGGAGACAGGAAGCATGAATGGGAGAGATGGCAAACTCTCTCTCTCTCCCTGACCTTCTCTCTCTCTCTGTCTGTCTGGTCTTCTGTTTCTCTCTCACCTCGTTCCTGACCCTCTCTTGGTCTGGGCTTTTAAAATTGGGTGTTCATGTGGTGAGAGCTCTCATGTGGCTCTTATAGAGCTATTGTTTCTGCCAGTGACACACACACACACACACACACACACACACACACGCACACACACACACGTTACCACTTCACCTACTGTACCCGTCTTTGTGGGGTTACACCGTCTGAAAGAAAATATTTTTTGTGCAATAAAAGACAAAAAGATGTCCCCAAATCCACCGTGTTTTTATTTGAGCGTGTGTGTGTGTGTGTGTGTGTTTCAATTTATAGACACAAAATTGTCTCTTTGTGTCTGAAATTCAAGTTTTCCACATGGCAGGACAACATTTAAGAATTTATATAGAAAAATGTTTGCCTAAAAAATGAAAACGAACCTTTTCTACTGTTTGAATCTCATTCAAAGTGTCCCACGTTATCAAAAACTATAACATGTTTGCTGTGTTTTTCACACATTTATTTGTTTTCAGGCACCACAAAAAACCTGCTGCACTTGCGCCGTGAAGTAAAACTGTAGTGCTAATTTCAAATCACCGCAGGCCGCGGAGACACTGTTCCGAAATCAATCATGTCCTCCGCCGGGACCGGGCAGAGACAAATTGAAAGGCGCACAAACAGCCAATAGACATTCTATTTCTACGGTTTTACTCTTTTGGTTTTTAATTTAAAGGATGAAGCTCAGACTGAATGATGAGCTCCACAACGAGGTCAGGGTGCAAATTTGTGCTCCGAGTGAAATTCAAGAGCCAGAGAGCTATTAGCCCTGCACTCCGGCTGCTCCGGTCGCTCCATGCAATAACCCAAATCAACCAGCTCCACTCTGTATTGGCTAATGGGACTGTGGCTGTTTCAAATGGAGGGGGAGGAAAAAAAAACAAAACTCTTGACTATCTCATTCTCTCTCTCTCTCTCCTCTCTCTCCTCTTTTTCACACACACACACACACACACACATGCACACACACACATACTTTCTCTGTCTACTAGATAATACAGAGTGAAAAACTAGGCCTGTCCACTGTAGACCTAATTAAAAGTAAGAATTAATGGAGAATGGCGGATTCAGAGAGAGCAAGCAGAGAAAGAGCAGGAGGTGGGAGGAGGGAGGAGGAAGAGGAAGAGGGGGGGGGAGAGATTTGTTGGTTCAAATATGTACTTTTTCTCTATTATTCAAATGAGCAGCCTGCATCTTTGCTAAAAATGTAGAGACAAATTTAGCGCCGCGCACAAAGTAGAATTTAACTCTCTGTGAGAATTCTCACCGAGGATCATCCCTTAAACCAAAGTTATGCCCCACTGGAGGAGGAGGAAAATGTGCCCAGAAATTGATCAAAGTCTCGTTGCAAAAGTAATTTAAGGCTAAAAAAGTAGTATCGTAATTGATTATATAACGAGATGCAGGGTAGCGCGCAGTAAAAGAGCCCAAGAAACTGCAAAACAGCAGCAAAAAAAAATGGAAGCTTATTTGTCAGAAGTTATTTTTAAATACACTAATATAACTAGAAGAAGAACTTTTAACAAAGGGTGATGGGTCGCGACCCTGTCATGTGGGTCTAAGGTCACAATCTTACCTGTGACATCCGCCGCCATCAGTCCCTCAGCCCTGATGACCTTCACCTGCACAACGCCAACGTCTTTCAGGTTGTGGAGGGACCTCCATACACTCTGGAACATCACAGGGAAAAAAGAGGAGGGGTGGAGGTCAAAGATGTCGGCAAATTAACAGCAAAGAGAAAGTCAGGTCAATAGCCTGACATTTCATTAGGAAAGGAAAGGGTAGAATATGTCCTTTAACAGTCATTCATTTGAAAATAAAGGCTGGCATTTATAAATGGGTCGAAAAAAGGATTTAATTTCACTTCATTTCGCAATTTTCTGTTGTCTATTTCCTCCTTGTTGGATAAAATACGACTTCAGTGATTATGAGAACACTGAAAAGCTGGGTTGAAAAGTCAAGAACACAGCTTCTGATTGGACGGCAGAATAAACAACAGAAGGCAGAATTTAATATTATTTCCTGTGATTACTGAAGGAGTCAGACGGGGGAGAACGCTTCGCTTTGTTAGCATTTGCTGCTAAGTTATTTTGCTGCTTAAATACGGCGTTATTCCGTGTTTTCACTGCTGTGAGAAAAGAATCCATCACGGCAGTGATGGAAATTTTTATTCTATTTCCTAAAGGTGATTCACTTCCTGGATGTCACTTTTTATTTTTAACAGAAAATGCTGGATGATATTTACTTTAATTAACATGTAATTAATCTCAATTTCTGCTCATAGCTCGGCGTGAACGGCCTCGTCTGATAAGATAACAACAAAGAGATTGTGGCGAGCAGACACGCCCAGCGGAGCGAGACCGGCAGTGATGTCACAGTTAATATCCAACACGTACACACACTTTCCAATGCACACAGTATCCCGACAAAAGTGTGTGTGTTTACACGTGTGTGTGTGTGTGTGTGTGTGTGTGTCGGTGTGTGGGGCAGCGACCTGTTACCATCAGGATGAACGCCGACAGTAAAAGAAGAGCATACCTCTCACACACATGAAGATGCATTTACATACACGGGCAGCGAGCGCCGTGAGGTCCGGCGAAATGAGAGCGGATGAAGAGGTGACGGAATGACGACCGTGGGATGAAGGGAGGCCTGTGGAGATCAACAGCTGGGCCACAACGCATGAACACACACACACACAGACACACACACACACACATAAATACACGCCTTTCTTCCTGCCCAAACACACGCATCAGAAAAACCTACACTGAGGCCAAATTGAGTAGCATGTCAGCGCGTCTTAAAAGCAGAGTGGAAATGCACTTCACTTCAATTTATTTCTCTCTCCCTGGCAATAACCCCTTCCATCCCCACTGGAGTAATTATAATTTAAATTTCAGAGTCAGGGCCAGGCTACAGACTTAATTCATTATTACCAACTCTGTCAGACTCTGCCTGTTTCCAGCGATATCATTGTCCAAAAGCTCTCTAAAGGAGATGAGAGGGGAGAGCGTGCGAGAGAAAGAGCGAGGAAAACGGCATTGAACGCGAAGAGAACGAGAGAGAGAGAGAGAGAGAGAGAGAGAGAGAGAGAGAGAGAGAGAGAGGAGTGCTCTCAATTTTGAGGCGTGATTTCTCTGAAGATACAGCTGCTTGTTGTGATTATCGGGGAGCAGCAAAGAAGAGAAGAAGAGTCGGAGGCGACAAAGGAGAAGAGGAGGGCGAACTAATGGCCGACGACTTCTTGTGCCAGCGTTCAACGGGACAACAAGACGTCATGGTGATAATCTCACTGGGAATAGGAAGTTGATACCGACCGGAACACGGAGTAACAAATGTTGGAAAGTCTATAGAATCCCTCGGATATGCTTGGAATCTCAGATGCTAAATGTCTAATGAGATATGTAAGGGGGAAAAAATGTGTTTTTAAAGGCATCACAAACTACTAGATGTTCAAACGATGTGTGTCGCTATGGGTTCCATAGCAACACATACAAAACAAAAGACACGCAAGAAAAAAACCAAGCAATGAAATCACTTTTTAATGTGTGGATGCAAAGATATTTCTTTACCCCCTACGTATTATCCTCACTCCAGTCCTTCATCCTCCCTTATCTCACTTCCTGTTCGGGTTGCATCGCCTCTGAGCGATGCACCGGACTGGGTGGAAGTGGCACTGCAAATGCGTGTGTGTGTGTGTGTGTGTGTGTGTGTGTGTGCGTGCATACATTTGGGCGGATGCTGGAATGCCACCACTTCAGCGGAGGTCACCATGTCCTCCCTCTCTCATGCACCCATCTTGCGGCCACCTTCGGCCAATTAAGAGCCATTAGTGTGTGTGCTCTTTTGCCGTCATAACGCATAAATCTCTTCCTCTCCTTCCTCCCCTATCTCCCTCTCTCCATCTCTTCTTCTGGGAAATAGTAATTAGGGATGAAGGAAAGGTTACGCCGAGCAATAGTACATTTGAGGTAATTGTGTCTAAGTGTATTGCACCGTGTTGCATACATCTCCGTCTTCAGCTGCATTCAAAGTATGTGAGGAAAAATCATGTGTACTCCTTCAAGTACATCCAAGCGGTACATGCTAGCCCACACACACACACACACACACACACACACACACACACACACACGCACACAAAGGCATCACAATGCAGACGAGCCGGAATGAGAGAGACATTAATGAGCTCTGCGCTCGCATCAGATCCCAGCACTCAGGTGTCTGTTATCTGCTTTCTTCAATGGACACAGATTGGGATGAGGCAAAAACACCTGCCAAATACGGCAGTGACCTCATTGTGACCACATAATGTGGTGGCGCATGTGTGCAGACGTGTGTGTATGTGTGTGTGTGTGCGTGTGTGTGTTCTGGGGTTTAAAATCGACAAAGTCGTTTCCGATTGAGTGCACCTAGATGAACACCTACAGCTTAAAGCTATGGTGTGTGTGTGTGTGTGTGTGTGTGTGTGTGTGTGTGTGTGTGTGTGTGTGTGTGTGTGTGTGTTCTTTCCTGACGAGCAGGGTGGGCCACGCCGCTGACAGTTGGGACAGGAAAAAAGATTTCAATTGTCTCCTTGTTCTAATTCTCATTTGTGAAGGTATCCGCTATTTAAAGCTGTGATGATGACAGCATGGCGCCCGCGGCATCGCCTCTCCACCCCCTCCCCCCACACCCATACCCCCACCCCCCCATCTTTTATTAGATGGATAGCTCAGGAGTACACTGTTTTTGCACGACTGTGTGTGTGTCTATGTGTGTGTGTGTCTGTTTGTGATTAGTGGTTGCAGGCTCGTGCTGGACAGCTGATTTTAAGCTGATAAAACTAAATGTGCCCACACACACACACACACACACAACGGGCAGATTAGTGGGCTTTGCGCGGCGCTGTTAAACGTTAGTGGCGGTACTTGGACTTATCAGCGGCCTGTGATAAGGTACAACTTTATTAAATTTCCTCAAATGAAAGGCGGCCAGTCAGGGGAAAAGGAATATGTTAATAGGTAGAGACTATTCAAGTCTTCTCTCGCCGACCTTGCTGCGCCCCTCCGTCGGCTACCATCCCCTGCTTTTTCCTCACCCTCTATCTCGCCGTCCCCTTCATCTAACGGGAGGGCCGGAGCGGCGACTAGACAAAGAGCCGGGGCCGCCAGGACAGAGGCAGGGGGAGGCGTGGATGAAGGAAGGAGGCGAGGAAAGATGGGAAGCAAAGGAAAGTAAAAACGTCTCGCCTTCAGCCGAGCAGAAAAACGGGGTCTGAGGGAGTTGTGAGAGAGGTGAAATAGCTTTTTCTTTTCATTTTACACGCCTTCCTTTGCCGGCGCAACCCTCATCCTTTACCTCTCGCCCCCTATTACGCACACCCACCCACACAAACACACACACATGCCCCATCCTATTTCGTGTTCAGGAGAGGCACAGCGGGCGTGTGTCTCAGTCCTAGAGCTCCCCCCTCTGATGTTGAGCGGTTGCTGCAGCACAGAGCGGCGTGTCCGACCTCCCGTGGAGACCCAATAAGGCGCCGCGGCCGTCGGGTCGCTTTGTGGTGACAAGGTTTGGGCCAATGGAGGCTGGGGACACACCGTTAACTGAAAATGGAACGCTTCCTGCAATCGTGGAAAGCACAGATAGCCACTTGCGTGCACAATAAACCCACACATACATGCAAATTAACTAAGTGGTACTCAAGGGGAAATGGGCTCCTACAACTCTCCTAGACAATTAAATATAATGGGTACAATGATGATTACACAAATCATGTCTTATTATTATATTTACTTCAGTCTTAATTAAACTGAGAGCATTTTGTAGCCAATATCTCACATTTTTTTATAAAAATGAGTGAAACCAAATATAGCCTCAGCGTGTTAGCGCTTAGCGTTCTGTAATGGCCATCTCTGATGGAGATCTACCAAAAGTGTGTGAGGAGTGAAGATGACTGCGTGTGAAGGGTTAACTAGGCTAAGACAAAGACGTGGGAGCCATTGTGTTGAATGGAGGCCCTCAGGAGCAGATGGGGCCCTTCTATTCGATCTCAGCAGCGCCTATAAGAAACATCCCTGACCTTTTGACCTTTACCTTTCTGTCTTCTTTCGCCTTTCCCTCCTCAAAACTTCAAACCACAGCTGCAGCTCGGTGGATTTTATATCAAATTTCAGCGCATTGGCGAAAAGAAGACGCTGTTCCTGATGAGTTTGCTTGATTATTTGAGATTATTTAAACTTTTTTGATCATCGGAAGTTCGACGGTGAACGCCCGAGGGATGCAGCCGCCGAATCGGATGTGTGATCAAGCGAAAGAACAAAATGTGACTGAGTGGAATTTGTCCACAGAATGAAAAAAAATAAAGACAACAGGATGAATTAAAGTCTTTAAAATGTCTCAGTCTGAAGCAGACTCACATATCTCTGCGTGATCTGGAGTCTCTCGTTCGGGTCGTCCAGCATGTTGACTGACAGATCCGAGATGGAAACGGCGGCAGAGGCGGTGAGCGTAACCAGCAGCACCAGCACGCCTTCGCCTTCTTCCAGCAGCAGGTCCAGCTTGTGCGTGTGCTCTTTGCTGAGCAGCGACAGGTCAACGGTGCACCTGAAGTGCACACGTAGGCACAGAGTTAGAAACATTTTGCAGGGGGGGAGCTGACGGTGCTGAAACAACAGGCACAGAGTTAAAGAGGAAGCGAAGCTGCAGAGAACAATCAGGACCGAACTTGAGGAAACGCTAGCGTGGACCTTTTTTTGGGGGGGGGGGGGGCTGAAGTTTGCAGGGAAAAAAATGTCTTTAAAGTCGTAATTATCACAAAAAAAGTGAGTAAAAGCACAGAAAAAGATCTTCAGTTTAGCTTTAGAAATAAAACTTTCACTTCATTGAAGAGTTCTCATCTCATTAGGGTTCTTTTACACGTTGCATGAGGTGCGGCAGAAAACATCTTGACACAGTCTAAAGGAAGTGAAATCCTTGCAACTTTTTTCTCTGGTATAAAGGAAACTGATGAAGACCGCCGCACCTTCCCATGAAGTCATCCTTCTTGCCGGAGTCTTTGTCCCAGACCGTGATGTCCACAAACCCCCCCTGCTCCTCATACAGATGGAAGTCGAACTGCTCTCTCCACTGGGGGTTCAGCGTTTTGGGAATCGTCTGAATAAATAGGAAATGGAAATACGTTGTGTGTTTTTTGTGTAAAACGTTGCAGATAAACCGTGCACTGAAAGCGTGTTTACCTTGCTCTTGTACTTCTGGTGTCCCATCCGGAATTTGACGTACGGGTCGCTGAGGCCATTGGCGTCCATCGGCTGGAGGCCGCGGCCTTCGATCAGACTGATGCTGACGATGCCTCGCCACAGCTGGGCTTTTCTGTGTACGTCCGACAGACGCATGCTTTGATACTGCAACACACACACACACACGGAGAAATTAACAGACGCATACACACATTTATTCATACAAATGTAGACAAACATGCACACACACTGGTTCACAAAGACTCCCACAACAAACCAACACAACACAGAGGTCAAGGTAAAACACACACAGTTAACAGTTCCTCCACTTCTTCATCCATCGGTGCATCGATTGGCTTGTTTTTAGTTTAAATTGTTCATATATGTGTTTTTAAATGAATAAATAAATAAGAAATGGATGATTTGTTCAACAAACTGACTGCTCAAACTCAACTCTTCATCTTGGCTGCAGTGAGAGTCGACGGATGCGCCAATTCAGATTGGTGATTCTCTACATATTTAGCATGCCCGCCCCACCTCCCCAAGATAAAAAGTTTTCTGTGCACTTACAGGCCTATTTAACCTCTCTTTGAATCATGTCAGTATCCTTCACTAAAACAAAGAGCAGCGTATTTATTTGTCAAACAAATACGCCCCTCTCTCTCTCTCTCTCTCCTCTTTGCTGCCGTTCCCTCTCCTTCCTCGTTAGGGAGAATTTATTAGCATAGCTTTTGTTTTGCGGGTGAATTTCATTAAACTCTGAACAAACCCTGCCTCGTGAGCGCGGGGCCTTTGATCTGGAGACAGAGCCTCTTAATTTCCATTCTCCAGACATTAAACAATGCGAATTGCTCCCTGCAATATGGCCAACCTCACATGCAGCGACTCCCACATCCTCCCGTTTCTACTGTGCTCCTCAAAACCCTGCATGCTAATGATGAGAGGTCACTATTATGTCCTCCTCACATGAGCACAATGATAATTGTTTCCTTGTTTTGGAGCTGAGTATTTCTTCTTACAGAAAACCATAGGCTATTTGCATTGGGAAAATCTGCATCTCGCTGCCAGAGCTCAGTAAGGAGAGGAAACGCGTTCTCCGACGTTCAGAAGCCGAAAGTCTCAAGAGATTCTTTTGGAATAAAGGCAGTTTTGCACATGGTTCAACTTTTGTCAGCCCTTTGGAGGAAGAAAGTTTTTAAGAGATGCACAAAGCCGTGAAGTTAGCCAGACCTGGATTTAATATGCATCTGACAAATAAATGTTACCTCAAACTACTTTCTTGAACAGTTTGCATCTTCTACAGGGCGTTCAACGCTCATTGATGCTTCATTAATATAAGAAGCAGTCGTGTAAAAATAACTTGCACTGTATGCTGCCGAGCGAGGAGGCAGGGAGGCACCCAGGAGCAGCGCCTTCTTTTTTTTTTTTTTTTGGCAGGGTAGCGTGTTAGTCAGTGTTTGAGCTAATTCCCGAGTCACAGGCGGGGTGGCCCAGTTTGGAGGCTTCAAAGGCTGGGTTTGGGGAAGCTCGATACAGCAGGACGTCTGGCCAGCTCCGACCAAGCACATTTAAAATGTGTATGTGTTGTCTCCTGGTGGATATCGAAACTTTTCATTCAGTTAAAGAAAACATTCAATGCCTCTGGGCACAATTTAGGAGATTTAAAGCAAACAGACGAAACACACGAGCAAACAGAGACGCCAATAAACTGACAAAATCGTCCCTGATTCTGATGTCGGCTGAAAATCAAAAGAATGTTCCGCATGCATGAGCCAATAAGAAGAAGTGGGCTTTTTTTTTTGATGAGCATCCCTCAACCTGACACCAAAATAAAAGCATACAACTAAAAGTACAAAAAATCTGAAGATGGAAACTTCAAATAATGTGAACGTTAACATTTCAGCTTGTTGAAAAGGGGTCCAACAGTGTCTTCAATCCATACAGGCAAAAATTTTCAGATTTCATCCTTGATTTTCGGTGCAGGACTCCTTTAACATCCCCTTGCTTTTATTTCTCACGCTGCAATACACTGAGCAGATGAAAGATGAAACATACAGCGACTGCACTGCAGAAAACATAAAACCTATTTAAAAACAAGCAAAAAATAACTTTTTTTAAAAAGTCATTGTAATGCATACCTCCCACCCTTGGCGTTTACTCATATGACTTCTGTCTCCACATGCGTAAATACAGTCCGACTTTAGGCATGGTCATGAGTTTACATCCCACAAAGTGATGCAAATAGCATGTGTGTATTGCAGCTTGTGGGAAAACAAAAGCTAATGACAAAGGAAACTGGGTAAAAAAAAAAAAAACTGCTTATACCACTATGGAAAGAGGAAAATGAAGGGATGAAGGAAGAGGTCCAGGGAGACTTCATCCAAGTACCAGAACACAGGTGAGAGTGCAGGACAGGTGAGGCGCAGTGCAGTTGGTAGTGTGGTTACAGTACAGTCGGACGTTTGCGGATGGGGTGGGGTGGCGGTTGGGTGTGGGGATGGGGGTGCATGCTGTTTTAGTTTACCTTACTAGATCGTTTCCAGTTCCTTCTCAAAAGCATGGTCTGTAAATGAGACAAAGCTGTTACAGAGCGCCCCCTCCTTAGAGCAGCAGGGTCAGAGGTTAAAGGGCATGGGTGAGGAGAGGAGAGGAGGGGAAGGGAGGGGGGCTTTCATGAGGTTCAGGTGCTGTTATCCCTGGTGGGGTTAGATACAGAGAGAAGGGCTGCTGTCACTCATGCAGGTTAAGGAAGCGGGACGGGAAGCGCTGTTTTTGTTATATGGGGTGTCATGACACACGCACACGTGCACATACACACACCCACGCACGCATACGCACACACAGACACACACACACACTGTACATCTACACAAATAAATGCCTTTTTTACTGCAAGGAATCAGGATGGGACATCCCATAATAAGGCAAGAGATATAATTTATTATACGTATATTATTATATTATTATTATTGCTGCAAGTCTTAAATTTTATCTTAGACCAAAAACCATGAACATTCACACCTATAGGCAATTTAGAGGTAAAAGTTTAATTCTACTGCTGCTCTTTCGGCTGTGGGAGAAAGTTGGAGAACCCGGAAGAACATAAGGAGAACCCACACAGACACAGGAAAACATGCAAAACTACAAAAGCTTCAGTTCCGGCCAAGCAGGGAGGCAAACCGTTGCCCTAATGTTTATTCATTTACAGGCATAAATGATCAGCAGAGCAACAGAAGATGAATACAGGAGCAGACTGGAGTTCTGATGTCCTTTATCCTTCTGTACCAGCAGGTGGCGACAGAGGCACTCATCCAAAAATGTACTGGTGTAACCTTGTACTCATTTTCTTCACAGTTGGAGAAATCCAAAATGATGCTTAACCCAAATAGACTTTATTTGTTCTGTCAAATGCGGACTCTCTGAGCCACAGTACTAAATAAGCAGTAAAATTAAGACATCAGATCAAAAGGAATAAAATATTTCCCTCATGACTCTGCCTTGTTCCGGATCAAGCGTGCAGGGGTCCAATTAACCAAACAAATAATTGAACAGAAATAAATGCAACTCTGAAACATCGAGCACGTCCGCAGAGGCGCTAGCCGACATAATTAGGGAAGAGGATCCGGCGTTCTTTGAACATGAAACTTTTCTGCAGAACATATTAATTACACTTGTGTTTATGCATATGCATTTGCTGACTTGAAGAGTTTCCAGTAAACTGAGGCTGAGTGAGGCGAGCGCATTTCCAGTTCAACACAGCATGCATGTGCTTCTGATGTAGAGAGAATGAGTTCAATAACTTGGAATAAAGCTGTTTCCTAACTTTGAATATAAATATTATGCATTTATCACATTGATTTGATGTGCAAATATGCTTCATATGGGTTTCTGTCAGTCCTATATATGGCGGCAGCATATCAGCGTCAAGTATGATGTGCATCTGAACAAGTAAGACATGTATTGAAGAAGAGAGGGGGATGAATAATATAAAGATTGCTTTAGATTTCTTACAGCGTCCCTCAGGTCTCCTTCCTTTGGTGACAGAGTGACAGCCAGCTCCAGGCTGCCCAGGTTGTGTTCAGGGTACTGTGGGTCCTTTAGGTCAAGGGTCACATCCAGCATCCTGCAGCGAGGCACGGAAAAACATATTTCTACTTCAAGAGATGACATCAGGCGTGCGCATTAATATGCACACAGGTAATGAATGCTAAGTTAGCATGACAACAAGAAGCCAACCTTGCAAGCAATCATGAATTATGCATAAATGAGGTCATCAGTGGGGTACATAATTACTATTAAAGAGAGCACACTGCTGAAACAATAACACTTCTGTTGGGTTTAGGCTTATTTTCTTTTTAAAAATTCCAAAATTGAGGATGAAATTCAAAATTCAGGTGAATCTGCCACGTTTCAGGTGATGTAACACCTTCCTGCACGATCTTGTGGAGGTGAGGTCATGTTTACTTATGCTTTGTATCATGATAAATAAAAAAATATGTTTCAAAACCTGATTTACTGTCCTTATCTAAGCTACAATCCTCCCTCTCTTCGTGTATTCTTTCTCTTTTGCTCACAGACTCATTGAGAAGCCGAGGAGGAGGAAGGGGAGGAAGAGGAGGGGCCAACATTGAATGGCGTGTTTACAAACTAACAAATCCTTCATGGAATGCCATTAAATTTATAATCCCTGAAAACATCTTCCACCAAAACTCAAGATTGTAAACTGCGATCACTCCCCAGTCATCAGGTGTTTAAATAAAGCACTAAATGAAGCAGCAGTAAACATTAAGAGTGTTTTATGGAGCTGTTCAGTAGTGTTAGGAAAAACAAGTGAAGAGACAACATCTCACAAATGAGTATCACCACACTGCAATATTTAAATTATACATGTACGGCTTAAAATTTCTTTATTGTGAACTGATATGTAATTTCTTTGTACCATGCAGTTGTCTGGTAGAGTCTGGCTGCTAATCTTGAACATATTTCAATCTGTGACATATTTCATCATGTCACAGTAGGAAACACGGGTTTAACCAGTAAAAATAAATAATGGCTGAATTCCATTCAGCTGCTGTAGCTTAAGGATCCTGATATTACACACACTGCTGTCATATTTAATTAAACCGGATCATTATCATGACGCTTTTAATTTCACTTGTTGCTGTCCAACTATCTACCATGAAAGAGGCCTAACTAAAGCATAGCTCCATCCAAGCCTTTGCCTAAATCGAGTGAACATGAAGGGATTTTAATAGTTTGTTTTTATCCAAATAAGCTGATGGCAGAATCAGTATATCACACAAATTCAATTTTATAAAGGGATAGCACTTAACATCTGACAGTAATTCTACTTAAAAGATAATAACTATAGGTTTAATAATCAATCGTGTCCACTCTTTTTAAAATATATAGAGGTCAATCCTTTATAATGTTTAAGCTGAGATACCATAAATGACCACTAGAGGGGGCGCACGGACTCATAAACCATCAGAGCTCCATTCATGTGTGTAGTGATGCAGGTGGAGGGTGGGGGTGATGCAAAGTCGTGACAGGAGGGTGCATAAAGTTATTAGTGGGAGGAATAGAGTAAATAAAGCAGACCTCTGATGTTCCAGTGACTCCAGATGGAGGTATGCGGAGCCCATGAAATCATCCTGAAGTCCAAAGTCGTAGTCAAAAACCTACAAAGAGACAACATCCAGCAGCTGTAAAGAGACTCAACACCCCGCTGGTTTAATTAGAGTTGAATAACCTTACCTTGACATACAGCGGGTCCTTCAGGGTCTCCACCAGCAGGCTGACTCTCTCGTCCCATACCGGGTTGAGGTTTTTATGGATGGTTTTACTCCTGAACACCTCCTTCCCTCCAATTTTAAACTTGACGTAAGGGTCACTGGTCCCTATGAGGAGGCAACAGAGATATTAACTAAAGGATGATAACCTACAAACCTGAATCTGAAACACAACCCACCTTGGCATGTGTTAACTAGTGCGTTGGTTTCTCTTATTTTGAAGTTTGTTTTTTTTATTTCCAGCTTTATTTTGATACTCATTTTCATCTGAATTACACTTCCTGTCTTTGGTTTTTTCCTCTGAGAAGTTCTAGATAAAGTGGTACCTCTACTTACGAAATTAATTGGTTCTGGAAATTTTCGTAGGTAGAAAATTTCATAAGTAGAGACGCGTTTTCCATGCAAATGCTCTATTCCATTCCAAGTCCCCCAAAATTCAGACATAAATGTTTTATAAAGCATAAAAATGAATCAAAACATGTAACAAATACATGTTACAATTAGATTATTACACAATAAATGAGAGTTGTGCATAACGTAAAAAAAACAAAGAATAAAGAATAAAAACAACGGCCATTTACCTTAACAGCTGTCCTCATTGTTTTTTGCCCTCTTTGGTTCATGCGCTCCTGTCTCACGATGCCGAACAACAGAGTGAATTCCAGTCCTCCTTTTGAACTTCTCCAACCACCCACGCAATGCCTTAAACTACTTAAACTTCCTTTTGTTTCAATAAAGTGGCGACTGTAGATGTATTACGGCCATATTCTTTGGCCAGATCTACCAAACGCATCCCTTTTTCATGCTTTTCTATTATCTCTTGCTTTGTTTGTATGGACAAAAAAAACAACCTCTTTTCTTCCCTCTTTTCTTTTCCTCTTTTCTCTGTCACTTTCTTGGGGTCCATAGTGAATACTCTAAAAGTTAATATATTTACGTAAAACTATCAGAATACCTCATGGGTCAAGAGCCGAATGACGAGGACGCTGCATAAACACCTATCCGGCTACACACAGACGTCCCTCTTAGCCAATGGGATGCCAGGATGCTAAGTAATAGCCAATGGCAGAGCAGCTATTTGAATGTTGCGTTCAGGAACCTGTGGGAGCTGCAAGAATCAGCCCATACTGTATTTTTCCCTTTCGTAACTCGAAATTTCTTTTGTAACTACAGGCAATATTTTCCTGTGGAGGCGTTTTGTAAGAAGAAAATTTTGTATGTAGAGACATTCGCAGGTAGAGGTACCACTGTATCTCCTTTAGATTCAAGTAAGTTTTTTTTTTTTTAAAAAGAATATTGCCTGTTTTGTTTTGTTTTTAACAGTTCTTGATGTTCATCCCAGCCACATGAAATCACTGTAGCGGTGGTTAATTAGGTCGGGTTGGCTCCGAATCAAAAATACAGAAATAAAAAAATCAATACACTATCAAACCAGGTCGATAATGAAAGAAAACAAAAAAAACTACAAAAAAAAAGAAAGAAACAGGCGGTCAGGTGAAAACAATCAAGCAACCTCACAACAAGCTTACGTAGAAAGACAAGAACACAAATATAAAAAATAAAACAGGAAACAGAAAACAACCCCTTCAAAATAAGAGAACGTACGTACTCCAAAAAACCATAAATTCTTTTATTGCTGGTCATGATTCTCTCATGCAGTGTCTTTATTTAACCACAAGGTGGTGCCATTGTTCTATATTTGTGCTATTCTGTGCCGTGTCCCTTTTTTCGTGTATCTATAGACTTTCACTGGATTTGCATGAAGAGTTGTAGCTCTGAACAACCAACATAGACCCAGCTGATTTCCACTTACACACATACACCACTGCAGTTTGTGCAGGCTGCATCTGAATAAACGTGACAAGCGGCAACAACACAGAATTGGGGAGAGCAGCAAGTCTACATAGTGCAGCATCTGCACAGGATATAATCAGATTTAGTTTGTCTGTTCACATACAGACTGAGATAACGGGACCTGATCAGGAATAATTCCAATGCATTATATCTTAATGTTGTCTCAATACTTCTGTCATCCTTCCCTCCACCTCTGGCATTCAACATTCTCAGCACGTTCGTCTCACCTCTTCCTTTTACTATACGCCTTCATGTGATGTAGATGAAGAGAAGCTTCCAGTGAAACGAAGCTCTAGACTGTCTGTGTTTCAATTCAGTGTCATCTGCCGTGACCAATGAGATTACTGTATGAGAAAATCACAGAAGACAAAGGGGACTCCTTTTCCCAAATGGATCTCACTCTGTGGTTTATTCCTTCTGCCACCAGCTCTCCAGTGACACAGGTGAGGTGAAATGATCGCATCATTTGAAACTGGCAACGGTCACAAAACTTTGACGGCATTGCCTTAGAAAATTTAGACGTTAAAAAGGAGTCAATAACCTAACACAAGCATTAAATTAAAAACGAATTGAAGTCCGTCCTGTATCAAAGTGAAACTTCATGCATTAAAGAGAGATAATCCCCAACAGCATCGCAGTTTAAAGCAGATCACCTCTAGACAACATCAGCTCCTTCCTTGTCTGTGTGTTTGTGTCCCGCTGGGTCAATAGTCCCCAGACATGCACCGCCGCCTCAGTTTCTCTGCAGGCCTCGGTGCCAGCCCTATGGCGCCATAAGCACACACACACACACACACACACACACACACACACACACACACACACACACACACACACTGGCAGAATGGAGTACTGTAGGTTGGTGTTGGTGGTGGGCGACTGCTGGATAAGAGTGTGTGGGTGCAGCACAGAGGAGTAATCACTTTTTATTGTGCATATAAACCATGTTTTATACATATTTTTAAAGAAATATTTCCACAGCCCATTAAGAAGGTGATTGCAATGCTGCAGGTGGACGGGCCACAAAGCAGGCTTTAGAAAAGTTGATGAGAAATCCTAGAAACAGACATTAAGTTTGATGGATTTCTTCTGGGCTCCTGGATCTTTGTCCTCTTTGTAAGGCGGGAGGCTGTGAAAAGCAAGTGCCGACTAAGCAGGAAATGGGCAGGAGGAGTCAATGTGTCTCCCACAGATAAACTGGAACAGGTGCCAGAGGTACTAAAGCGCAGCATTCAGAAATATTTGAAAAGGTCGTGAGAGGTATCTGATCAGCAAACAGCTTTCAGACATTTGACACATTCAGGAAGTCATTCCTGCTCTTTTCTGCTTTGTTTGGTGACTGAGGTCTGAAATTTCCAGGAAAATTTCTTACAATGGAAGTAAAGGCAGGTCAAAACATAGGATAGGGTACCTGAACTTGTGGGGACCAGAGGGCTGGTATGTGAACCCCCATCCTTATTTTTGTTTCTTACATTTTTTTCCTCAGTTTGTAATATTTTTGGAGGAATCCTTGGGGGTCATACCAAAGCTTTAATCTACTCCTTTACATATAAAACCAACCACTGAACAACGGTCGATGGCAGCAGAGATAAATTGCATTGTGAGATTAAGTCCAGTGGTGCATCGACCAGGTAAATTTACCTCAGTCTTTTCTCATCAGACCAATCTAAAAGCCCCCAGATGGACTTGTCTTTGATGGCTGCTCTCTGTCTTCCTGACAGGCAGTCAAGAAAACTTCATCCCGACGTCTGTTCATCTCCACTGAACACCTAACGGGCAGCAGCCATCATAAATACCACCCAGCGCTGTTTGCACACATGGGAACGAGCCGACAGTACACATAAAAGAGCATGGCATATTTAAAAGTAAACACAATCACCACCAAGTGGATGCAGGTATCACCCTACGAGTAAAAAAAAAAAATAGATATGAGATATGAGCCAAGAGCCTAATTGTTCCATTTACATGCAATGGAACAATCTGTTTACCTCTGATGTCACACCCTCAGTTACAGCGTGTGTATTTGCACATGCAAAGCATCTGTGTGTATAAATATACATCTACTGGTAACATCTGGAATGCTGACGCCTGTATTTTTTATTAATGTAAATACCTTCCATTGATGACTAATAGTATTACAGTATTTTGAATCTGCTCAGTCATTAGCAGCAGAAAGGTCATCGGTAGGAGGGATCACAGATTAAGGTACAGTCAAATAAAAGACCATTGAAGGTCAATCAAAACACTCAGGTGAGGCTGGTGCCAGGCCTCCTCTAGAAACGGCAAAGTAATACTCCAATGTAATTATGCCGACGGCAGAATTTTCCTCTGCAAACTCACTTTAAATGGTGGATTATGAGAAAAAGGTCGCGTTCACCCAGAACAAGAACCCGTCTGCAGCTCTTGACACTCCGTTTCAGGTCGAGGACTTTTAACAAGCAAACGTTCTCCTCATTGACGATACGGGGTTGTGATCATCCCCACCGCACTGAAATCCTTTGAGTCTCTTTCCTTGATGTGTGGAGCAATTAACTAACCTGTTTCCCCATTTCCATCATTAGTCTCTAGATACTCATTACATATTCCTGATTAATACTATTCTGTGTCAGTCCAGGGCAGACAAACGGTCCTGAATTATTAACAGATAATATACTGTAAGAGCAGGTCATTAAATTATACGTCATATCATGCTCTAAAAATAAATGTCACACTTTGTCACACTCCCTTCTATAAACCTGTTGCACTACCTGTACATGTTTTATCTTAACGCATCACAAACGCTATAAAATGTGACAAATAAAAAATGTTTGAACGAAATCTTTTTTAACTGCAGCTGTGAGGCTGACTGATCTCAAGTATTAAAACATAATGAATGCAGATAACAAACCGCCTCCTGGCTCTATTGGAAATCAATCAATTATGTATAAAGTCAGGATGAAACATGCGGTTACAAACGGAGGCTCCCACCACACATTAATAGAAGACACAGTAAGCAGCTGTTGATTGTATTTGTGTTCTATAATTATGTCCACTGATACTTAAAATAGTGCTCCACAACAATGCACAGCTGTGATGCTGTTCATATATTGATTGGTGATAATGGTACGTGATCACATGATCAGATCTTTCCTGGTGAGGTCAACGGCACCATTAGCGGGTTGTCGTTACTTGAGGCTAAAGCTTCTAAACTCTTCCCAAAGAGAAAGAAATGATTTCACAATAAAATAATAAGGTAATTTTATCACATCAACTTTGTCGAGAAACTTTAAAATAAATCGTTGTTCCAAACTTTTTATTCAACTTAGCTTAACTGGATTCTCTTGACTGGATTAACTGGATTCTCTTGATGTATGGTGATGGTGGGCCCGTTATGAGCTGACCGGCACACTGCCTGTCAAAAGAACTGTTATTCAGGACCCCACCATTCACGAGACGCAGTGATGCTTGACATGAGGTTCTGGAATAGGTCCGGAGCAAAATGAAGTAAAGCTGAACAATACGCTCAAGCTGTAGGTTCTGTGTGTGCATGTACAGAGCTACTGGCCAATCGTGTCAGCACTGATGGATGGATGCATCATCTCATTACCCAGAATGCAATGCGTGAGAATGGATTGGATGAGGCTGTGTAGAAGAGGATCTCGATCGCCGTATGCTGACGGATGGGTTCAAAGCTTTCCTGATTCCAATTACACACCAACCCACACATGCACGCCTCTGCCTTTTGCTGCCTTACACTTTGGTTCCTGGGCCATTGATGGCGTTCAACCAACATGAATCACCCTTAATGTGAAACACGATGTTGGGTGTCAGTAAGAGATACCATCTCCAGACTAATGCAGATGGGCTGAAAGAGGCTGAATCTAAAATAAAGCACACAACCGTCCAGCAGGGTGGGGAGGATCATGGCAGGTGAAAAAGAAATCAAAGGATCTTTAAATAAATTAAAAAACAACAACATACTGTTTTCACTCCTGAAAAAAAAAAGAACCCACTGTAAAACCTGCGAGGTAATCACTTTCTTTGGATGTAGTTATGCTTTGAGAGCTAATCAAAGTGCTTGTCCACGCCTTCATTGTGTGAGGCCTCAAAATAGTTGTTAGCTTTCACTGAATGATCAAGACAAGGGAACTTCAAAGTGATAAAAAAAGAGAGGGAGAGATAAAATCAATGGCAGACAAACTTATAATGGAGGTCGTTCCTACAGCGCAGGGAAACACTAAGTACTCCATTCTTGATGGTAGTTGCAGGGTGTCACATGTAAATACTGCCCTCTAGGAACTATTTTTAAAAGCAGCACTTTGATTTTTCAGCAGTTAAGTAACACTAGACTGTGGTTTATCACTAAACTGTTGTCTCCTATTTCCATCATGTTAAACCATGTTATTTTCCCCGTGTGGTGATGGTGTCACAGATGACATCACCAGGAGAAACCAAGCTGAGGGTTTACTTTTTAAAAAGACAGTAATGTTTCATTCCCATAACTACATTTTCAGGCCTTGACATTTAGATGAGCTTCACCATATGGTATCGTACCCACAGGAAAACATAGGTAGAGCGACAAGACAGTGTGTTTTCATCCAAAATCGCATAAAAACCTGCAAAGTGTCATCTGGAATGACGGTTGCAGCTGGGGAGGGGCCTCTGGGGACACACCGATGGTCTTGCCCCATGCAAGATAAGGTGAACCGTACAAAAGGGTCGTCTGACCCTAGCTTGAAATTAAGTGAATCATTGCGCCATAATTCAATCTTACACAGGCAGGTATAATTGAAAAGGCTGGTGCTACAAGTCTCCAGGTCTGCCCTGAGCAAACATGAAAACCTGATGTGTGGAGAGAACAAACTTCCCCCTCGCTCCCACATGCCAAATCGGAAAGACTAAATGAGGAGCGCAGCTCAGAGATGCTCCCTTTAGGTGCGGAACCGGGCCGGAATCGCTTGCAGAGGAAGCAGCTTTTAAATAGGGCGGCCAGCTTTGGAGATGAATGTGTAGAAATCAGTTGATGTAGCTGGGATTGTGAGATAAGCTCTACTTCTCCTGCCTACCTGAACAAAAAAACACAAAAATACACACACACACGCACGCGCACACACACACACACACACACACACACACACACCCATATATATATACACTGTATAAAGGCGTATTGTTACTCAGTTGTGTTATGTTAGATTCCCTTTTGCATCTACAGGATCAGGTGTCACTTTTAGCGCTGACATTTTTTAGATTATTTCCATGATGATGAGCATATCTGAGGTATAACAGAGTAATCGATGGAAATTAAAACCTTCCTTTTGTTTTTAATGACACTTTTCCTAATTTTAAAAATGAATTCTGCTATCGTTCTGTGCTTCTTGACTGTGTCACCGCCTCTCCTCCTCTCTATAATGAGCTGTCGGGGCTCAGGACAGGTGAGCTCTGTACCTCATCGCTCATTATCCCGACGGACAGGTGAGCAGCGCCGGAGAGAGAGAGAGCTTATACGGTTCTGTCGTCGTGGCAACCATTACGACACAGCTAATGAGACCTTGACATCCATCACTGTCTCTAAGAGTTTCATAAGAAAATCTCAGGTCCCGCTTGTTTTGTCTGGCTAGCTGTTAGCGCCTCATTCACCTGCTTAAAACGCAGGAAGTGCTTATATTTTCAGACCTTCCGCCTCCTTGGGGGGGGGGGGGGGGGGGCTCGAAGGTCAAAAGGTGTAGAATTCCACACGTCTTTTTCCATACATTGAATGTGGAATTCAGAATAATGTCTTTATAGTGTGAGGTCCTACCTGTCCTGTCCCGGATGGCCAAGCCGCTCCCTTTCTTTAGGACAATATCCAGCTGGTACATCGCTGGACTGGGGGGCTGGGGCGTGGGCTCTACATTACTGGGCCCCACTATGTTGATGCCCTGTTGAGAGAAGACATTACAAAGGTTAAAAAGGTATATATATATATATATATATATATAAAATATATATATATAATATATATATATTATATATATATATATAATATATATATATATATATGTATTTATTTATTTTTTACCATTAGTGGGAAACCTGGTAAATATCTCTATATATATATACTGTATATCAAACTCATCTGTGTGGTCCTGAGAAGAGAAGCAGCTCCTATTTGGGATTAAAGGGCTTTTTTTGTACATTACATAGTAGATTCTGTACATGTATAAGTTAATTAGTGTAATGCATGTGCTGCACGTACGGTCTATTAAATAATCGCAGCAAGCTTGGCATTTCCTCTTTCAAAGGAAGCGCTAGGGGGGTTAAAAGAGTTCCTCTCACTGGGTTTCCATGTCACACTGAGTCCCTGAGGTCAATGCTGTGCTCGACTTTGACAGGGGAGCCCCCACCTGCTCTAATTGTGGTTTGCCTTTTAGCAGGGCCCTTTAGCAAGCCACAAAATGAGCAATGCTAGGACTGTGAGATCCACTTTGACATTACTTTAATTATGTATTTGTTGCTCATCTGATTTTCCGACTCGCCCTTCCCTCTGTTCTCCATCAGTTGAGCATGTTGCTGCATCGCTGTCATGCTTTCACAACGATTGTGCGATGAGACGAGGCTAAGAATAACTATCTAAGAGCAACAAAATGCCAGCAGACCTCTGGGAGGCTACTTACTGCCTGCCTGGCTAGAATAAGAGCAACTCCATCCAGAGGGGGGCAGAAGAAAAAAAAAACCTGCAAATCGAAAATAGGAGAAAGGAGGCCCAGGAGGGCACTGCGTCTTAACACTGTGGTGTTTAATTGACACTTTCTAATGAGGTTGTACAATAACATTTCCTGTAATTGCTAATGACACTGTCACCTTGTAGGTAAAAAGCTGACTGCCCCAAAAACGTAAAATGGCCCAGTGTATTTCTTTAGATGATTTTTCTTTTTTGCATTCAAATGGATTTTGTACAGAAAATGCATTTAAAAACCTATTTTTTGAAAATGTCCCAGAGTCTTTATTTTAGAAAATGTTGATATAGAAGCCTGCACAGCCTGTACAATAATTTATTATGTGGATATAATTTTCTCGCCTGGAGGACAGGGAGATTGGTTCAAACGAAGGGAAACAAACTCCTTCAAATTAGACTCTGTAGCAGAGATTAGGATTAATACCAATGTCACCCTATGATCATAGTCATTGATTATAGATATATACGTAGATTAACCACACACAACAGCCACATTTCATAACGAGGACAGATGGATGATTCTCGTCAAATTCAAAACCTCCAAGGACAATTCAATCCAAAAACAATTTCAGCCTCAGAGCACCTGCTAAAAAATACAAATCTAAAACAACAAAACGTAATCCGCTAGGAAACAGGTGCATCCGTGCGGCAAATATCTAGAGAAATCTAATGTGAACATCCCGAGACAGAGAGTTAAAGCTGTGTTTGGATTGGATCACCCAGGGGTCAACAGTGCACGCATGTCACTATAGTTGGACTGACTATGATCACAATGTCGCTTGTAAATGCACAAATACAGCATTTCTTGTGTGTGTGTACTTTAGTACTACTAACAGAACAGAGACACACAAATACACCCGGCACAACGGGGAATAGAGGATTTGAAATGGACTTGCAGATAGAGTGAGCTCTTTGAATGAGCTGAGGGATGCGTGATGGGATCAACCATGTCTTGGGATTAAACTGGTTTGTACAGTCGCCTTCACAAGCAAACAAAAATAGAAAACAGGGGACACGCAGTTAAAGACTCGGATCGCTTTGTGTTTGCCGGGTTAGGAGGTTGGGCCCACTGAGCTCACGAGGGAGGTTCATAAAAAGGTGACATCTACACTGTATGTTTTTGACTTTTAAAGTTTTTTCTGTACTTGTTGGAGAATATTGTTAGAAGAAAAAAGGCAGGAATGTTTCATTAATGTGAGGGGGCTTTTATTGATGAAAGTAAAATGTGGATTCCTCAATCATTCAGATGGAAAAATGTGTGTGGATGTTCATGATAGGTATCACATGATACGGATCGTGAACACTAAACTTCCTAAATAACGATCCTTTCAGTCAAATCAAATTCACATTGATAGAAATAAGAGAAGGAGAAAAGAGAAGGCAGCCGGCGTCCATTCTGCATCACCTGCTTTTTGTTTTATGGATTCTTGCAGCCGACATAGAACCAAATTATAAACACAACCGGCTTTCTCTTTAGTTCCCAAGGAGAATGAATATCCCGGCACAGAGTCCTCACACATCAGCAGTCTGTGTGCATCTGTGCATATTTGTTTGGGCTGCGATCGCACCACATATTGAAAAAAAAGATTACAAAATTAACAATTTCTTGGTGCAAATCAACATTTCATTCATTTATTTTCATCAGCAATTCCCATTTAAAATCCAAGCTAATTTATTTGTAAAATAAATGTTTAAAGATGTAGCCTCCAGCAGCTCATTGTAAATAAAGGGAGGAAGAGCTCCATTACAGCAGCATGTGGCATCAATCCAGTGGGAGAGAACTATGAGAGCACTTTACTTTTACATTAATAAACACCGGAGAGCACTTTGGTATCTGGATGTAAGCCACAAGCATTCTGCAGAAAACCCGTCTGAGTGAATCCCAACTGTATCCATTCCAATATAAATAAATGTAGATGACCACCTTGTGACCTTTGCTTCTGTATGCGAATGTAAAGTTATTGACAATGAAGGCAGTTTATCTTCTGTCAGTAAGCAAGGCAGATAATCCATTATAAGTACTAAAACTATGTGTGAGTACACAGTGTGATCCGTGCCAACAGACTCCAGCCAGGACCGATGCTGCTTCCAGTAAAGACGAACGCCATGAGAGATTTAGGGGTGGATTATCTGGATATACTGCACACTTAAACTCTGAAATTTTTCACACCAACAAAAAGTCAGTCAACCAGCGACACTTTCATTGATTCCTATTGATTCCTGAGAGCTTTAATTAAAGTTACAACTGAATGAACAAAGATCCACAGTGATGTAATACCAAGAACAAAATGAGGTTTGATACAAAAGAAAACTACCAGTAGGTTTGGTGTTAAGCTACTAAATGTAATGGCCTAGATGTCATCTCACTGGAACGTCTATGACGCTGAATTCTTATTAGCACCACATATAAATGTTAGACTTTTAGGTCGACAATTTGCTTCAGTATGTTTTTTTAAAAGGGCACATCGAAAGCTCCTTTCAGCAAGCGTCAAAAGTTTCTAGGTTGATTATCTGGCAGCTCATTTTGTTCAATTTCTTTTCAACTCAAAATGTAGACAGTCACAAGTTCCTCTTCACCAAAGAAGTGCCCACACGTGACCGATGACTTCCAGTCCCTGACAAAATGTGTTCCTAGACTCTGGAGGCGAATAGCCAGCAGGGAGAACATCTGATAAAGTTTTAAATGGGAGTTTATGCTCCATTATCAAAGTTATGTTCTATTATTGAAGTTATGTCCCATTATTAAAGTTTCAAAATTAACAAAAAAAAATCAGAGACAGAGAATTTGATAATTTTTCGAAAAAAAACATTGTTTAGATTCACGTAATGGAGTTATGTATACCTTCTGTGCAGGCTGGTATTGATTGATGCGTGGACCGGAACCTGTCAGGGGGGTTGGGGATCACTGCTACAAAACACAATCTAATTGGTGTTTCAGGTCAAATATAAAATTCTTAATAAGATTGGATGTTTAATAATTCAGCAAAGATGTTAGAAATACATTTGAGACAATTGTTTGTGTCACAGAATTCAACTAGACATCTGTATTTGATGGCAGAGGAATTCTTTTCTAAGGTTGTGCTCAATGAGTGTTCTGAGCCGTTATTTAAGTATTATTTAAGTGTCTCAGCAGGACGTTATTATTTATGCTATAGAAGAGTAGTATCTCAAGATTTACACATCGCACTTAGACTGCAAACTGGTAGGATTCAGTAAACCGTTCCATTTTGGAATCTCAACCAGAGTCGTATTTCTTATCCTGGATTACGTGTCATAGCAGTCGTGTCTTTATGGAGGAGGAAGCCTGAATTTAGCCCTGGGCACTGGGTTGAGCCAGACCCTCGTTTCTCACAGCGATGGCAGGTAATTTCCAGGCTTCGCAGCTCCGTTTGTGCATAACAAAAACCTGTTCCTGCTCCCCTCATTAACAAAGGTGTTATGACAGTTATCAGCCAGCTAATAGTGATGCAAGCCCCTGCAACCGAACACAAAACTCATTTGTCTCCTGCCTTTGTGGTGTGAAACCCTCTGTCCGAGCATCTTGCCTTTTTTTTTATTTGTAAAGATAACGGATGAAAGCTTGTTAGCATGAATCTAACAATTTATTTTTTCCATTATAACCAGTTGAATTGTGACAAGTACCAGTGCTGCAAGTTTAATACTGAGCTAATGCAAAGTCTGTCACATTCATTTTTTACCCTAGTTAACTTAAAATACGAAAGCCATCAGTCCTACATTACATGAATAGTTTAGTAAGACAAATCTGCATCAAATATAACCCCAAGATCCCCACCCTATAGCACGTTATTCTGGGTGATTGGAGGTGAAGGAAAACAAATAGTAAAAAGTGGGGTATTGAATTCAATCCAACGTTTACACACACTCAAAAGCTAATATCAAATCAATCAAATGTCTGCACGTACTCAGCAAACGTGATCCGAGGAAAGAATTTCCTTGTAATAATAATAATAACAATAGCTGTACAACAAATAATTTTCCCTCGGGATTATCTATCTACTCTATCTGTTTATCTATCTATCTATCCATCCATCTATCCATTTCTCTGTCTGTGTAAACAGTTAGTTATAAAAATCTATCATTTATTCACAGACATTCTCTTCAGCACAGTTTTTAAAAAACCAAATGAGTGCATTCATTTGAGTTTTAATATTAGATATTCTTTCAGCAGTGTCGCACGGCCTTGTCTCATCCAAGGATTAAACACTTGACCCTTAGTTGTTGATGGATGCACTTAAACTTGAATGTTCACTGACTGTCTGATGGATGATCTGGCCAACCGCTGCATTACCTTATGAAGTCTCAGTGACATGATGATAAAGTTTCAAATCTAAAGAGCTTGTTTTAAAATCTGTGTATTACAAAAACTCTTGGTCTTGACTTTTAATGAATGCACTCTTTAATATCTCAACAAAACCCAACTGGAGGATTGACTGTGCTTTATTTTGGAATAGACTTCACACAGCAGATGAAAGAGAGGATATTAAATCTCGCTCATTCGACTGAAGTTTATCCTTCTGGTCTCCTACTTGAGGGCATGTAACTCAATCTTGTGTGGGCAAAAACACAGAAGCCATCTGAGGGTTGCCCCGCAACCACACAATAAATTTCAAAACCTGAAACAAAATGAGTGAAAATAGCGTGTATCTTCCAGAAAGAAGCGAGTGTAGCATAAAGGCAGATTAAACCTAGAGGAGCCATGATATTTCTCAGGCTGATGCCTTGATACCAGTATTTCTCTCTATGGATTCATTTTCTTCTGCCTATGAAGGATCTGCAGCCATTCGTCAAATAAATGTCTCATAGCTTCCAAGATAAGAATGTGCACAAAGCATTGTACGCCTAAACCCAGATGCATATATTGTACATGTACACAAACAAAATAAAGGCAGACACGAACATACGACAAGCCTAATAGACAGGATCCAGCTCAGCAATGACCGAGGCTACCCCCCCCCCCCCGTGGTGCTTTTCAATTTGCCTCCTCGGTCTTTGAAATATATCCACTGACTTAAATGCAACATACAAATAGAAACCTGTGAAGAGAGACACACTAGAGCTCTCTGAGTCTGCATCCTGTGGAATTTCTAGAGATGCATCTTTCATGTGCTCAAACCAATTACAGGACATATGGGTGAATAATGGAGAGGAAGGGTGCAGCTGGAGGTTTGGGTTTCATCTCTGTGATGCAGGGATAACACAAGATAGCTGTCAGTCAGAAAACATCCACTGGAGCAAAGAAAGAATATAGAATTTATTAAATTATATTTTTGCACAAACTTGGTTTGTCAGGGGTAAAAAGCATTCTTCATTAAACTTTCAGAGTCAAATAATCTCCATTATTAAATAACACTGTCCCAGGGCCATTTACGAGCCACCCCTCTCCTTATTATGTGAAATCGACTGGCCAGTAATGTGAACGAACTCCGTGCCAGTACGGGGCTCTTAACTGAGTACAGCCAAGAGCCACTCAGATAATGGGGTTTCCTTGGCATTTTCTTTTTCTTAATAAGTTTTCCTATAGCATCGCGGCTAAAGCTGTTGCAGCCTGGGGTAAAGAGCTGTTATGGGGCGGGGGAGCATTGTCTGCATCTGAACTTGTGTGTGTTCATCCGACTAAAGCTTCTGTATCACACGTGCAGAGAAGTGTGTGTTGTAGTTCAACCCCTCAAGTTCTTTTAATCCTCTCAGCAGCGACATCACTTAACACCACCTCTGGTTTGATGGCTGTGGTCGTCATTAACCACAAACCACCACCATTAAAAAATAGAATCTATAATCCTGCATATGTGTAGAGTTGGAAAATACATGTTTAGTTTCAAACAGCAAGAGACGAAATCCAAACCTTGAAATGCTAACTACTGTCACGGCTTTCCCTGAGAAAATGTCAAATGTATTATTCACATCCTATTATCCTGATCTCTTAAAGACAGTTTCACAGTTGGTGATGGATCATATTCTATCATTTCTTCATGATTGTAAAGGAGAAACCCACTAATGGGAAAGTCACAGAGACAGAAAACAAAGAAGAAGATGAAGATTAAAAAGCACAGCGGCACAGTGAATGAGAAAGAGTTCGTTTGTTCATTGTCATTTCAACAAAACTAATTCCAGGCAAAGGTTTACATCCATATCTTTCTATTCTGAATCAGTGAAGTGAAACAGTTGGAAGATTGATGTAAAATTCTAAAACTGCAGTTTATTGTCTTTACCCATGATTAAATATGGGGCATGACAGTCAATTAGAAATCAAGCAAAAGACCCAAACATGTCATTTCATCCACATTATCAAGCGGCGTCCCATTAGAGAGATTTTCTATGTTTGCATCAGTGTGAATGTACACAATGACGTAAACACAGATTCTTTCCTCCCCACTCAACAGAATCCTTCTCTCTTTCAATTTAGAACACGGCTCGGCCCGTCGGGTTTGACAGATCGATCCAGGATATTGTGGTGGACTCCTGTCTCTGAAAAAGATGTGGGTACAAAAGTCTATGATTTTCCATTGCTTGGGCAGCTGGAGCCCCATTTCATTAACTTCCTTCTCCAGCTTTTTGACAATAGCCAGGAGGAGCCCTGCAGTCATAGCTGGGCTGGCATGGCTCCCTCCCCTCTCCTCCTCTCTCAAGGGAGGCTCAGCTTGTTTAGTTCAATTGTTGAAACTCGCCATGGGCAGTGATTTAACTCCAAGCCCTGAAACTCCTCCAATGCTGCTCACTGTACTGCTCTCATAGGTATTTCTCGTTTCATACAGAAAGCTCCTGCAGCGTTTGAACATATATACCTTCAGTTAAGTCTTGCTGTTAAGTTTGCCAAACGTGACACTAACATCAAACTGGAGTTTAAATTCTGCAGTGGGTTTATCTCATGTTTGCCCAAACTCTGCTTGACTCTATGTTTACCTGCGCCTCGGGTGACCGATCATCTGTGATCTCTGCCCACCTCGCCAGCTGAACCCTGCCAAGCTGTCTTCCAGCTGACAGTTCAGCTCTCTCTGTCCGTTCTGCCGTTGTTGTTCTACTCAGCTCTAAAAAAAACTCACCCAAGAAAGGTCTCAATAAAAATCTGTACAAACTGGTGCTATGTTTCTGTGGCCAGAATCTGTTCTGTAGCCTACCAGGTATAGCCTTGGCTGGACAAAGCGATGTGATATTTAGTTGCTATGGTCTGTAAGTGTGAAGAATGCACTTCCACAGGTGCATGTCACAACTAAAGTAGATGAGCAGAACCGGACCCCGCATTGTCCCGCAGTTCAACAGTTGTCAGATAATCTCATTTCAGCTAAATCATTCTCACAGTCATCAACTTGCAGCCATCTGCGGCTGATCAATAGCTTTTAACACATCAGGAATATAATAGATCCACTTCCCGAGAGGTGAATGAAGAAGCGAGGAGCTCTTAATTAAATTGGGAATCATTTTGAACCACATTACATTAAATCTCTTCTTTATTTACAAGAACACGCAGACTCCAGTCGTTAGGTCGCACACAATGAATGTAAGAGAAGAGGAATAACTACTGTAGACACTTTGGGGTGAATAAACATCATGCACAGAGTGAGAATGTATTCTTATCCTGCACATGCAAGAGAACTTGGGCTGAAAAAAAAGACCAACGGGGGAGCTACTGTATATTTCTGCACTGCCTCTCATCCTGTTTCCTTTGACATACTGGACAGAGCTGCAGAAAATGCTGCATACAGCCCTGTCAAAGCCTGTTAGAATATTGACAGAGTCTCTAAAGGTCAGAAGAAGAAAGCAGGGATCCCTTTAAAGATACAGTAATGGATTGTGAACAATATATTACACCATCACCACCAGTACACCATCAATGATGTCACATTTTCACTACATGGCAGCTTGTCTGAATCCATTAAAATCATCCTCCTAGTGAACATACAGTAAGGTTTGAGTGCAATGCAATGGTGTGTGTACATGCCATTATGTAATGTCTTATATGATGATGCTATGCTGGGATGCTTGGCTTTACTCAAGTGCCAAGAAAAATATTTAGACCTGCTTCCAAGAACGCCTGGGAAGAACAGAGAAATACATTTTCTGGATCCCTTTTTTTTTGTGTTACTGTTTTCCATACCCATCTCTGCTGCAGCTGCAACAAGTCCATTTCCTCAGTGTGCGTATAATAAAGTCTCTCTTATTTCTTATCTTACGAAATATGATTAAAAAAATGACAAGTGAATGACTGAATGAAATGGTATGACTGTTGTGCACACATGTGGTGCAAAATCAATGATGAAAGAAAATTTTGTATGGCCCAAATGTGGACTCCATCTCTGAACCACTTCATCAGATTTACCCACAAAGAAGTAGCACCTCGTAATGATTTATTGTGTTCACATCCAATGTGACCCCCTGCTGTGACTCAAATCCACAGCTTCAACCTCTATAACCAGGATAGGAACTGAGATTCCCCACTTCCTGCCAGCTGTGTCAAGAGGCTCCTTTCCCGTTGCACCGCTGTCAAAGCTGAGCTGCATGGTTCGGGTAACTTTATGGTAAAATATGCGGTCGAGGGATAAACACAGTGACATAAATAACGGGACTATAAGATGGCAGAGCTGAGATGTCAGCAAGATTTAGTCATTGGCTTCAAGATGAGGGCAACAAAGACACAAGTTTTTAAAGTTTAATTACAGTTAGTTTTTCTTGAGTGCACTTTAAGACCAAACCAGGAGCCCCTTAGGTGTTAAATCTGTTGAAGTATTTAGTATAAGCAAAAAGAGAGGATGCAACTGTCTTACATTTGCAATGCAGAATAAAATCAGAGGTATGCAATCCAGCAGCCAATATCTACAAAAATTGCACCTGCTGCAGCTTAAATGTGCTGCATTTGCATCGTATATGATGCAGCTGCTCTGAACTTCCCTTTGCATAACAACCAGCAGAGAAATAACGCATAAGAGCGACAAATTACATTTGCAACCATCTTTTCAAAAGACAAGATTGCATTCAAAGCATAGAGGACGTGAATATGCTTGGAATTCTCTGCGGCTCATTCCTAGAGACTTAGAACACCCATATCTGCCACATCTGACAGCTACACAACGCAGCCACTCTCCATAAATAATGGAGGAAACATTTTTTCCACTGAGAGAGAGAAAGAGAGGGAAGAAGAGGAGGCGTTCAGGGGGAACCGGGGACGGTTAAGAGCAGAAGATAGAGAAGAAGATGGAAGAGCAAAAAGATGTAGGTAGAAAAAGAGAGACAGGTGATGACACAACATGAGAGTGGGCCAGAGTTGTGGAGGGAAAAATGAATTCCAGTAAGAAGAAGCTCGATGAGACTGAAAGGCGTCTCACGCGGCGAACGTATCGGCGTGCCTCAGAGGATCTCGGGTCTTTTCAGTGCAGGTGTCGCCTCTAGAATCAGGCGTGGTGACAAAACCGAACTGGGAGATTCAAGTTGCTGATGACGTGGCAAACAGACGAGCCGGTCGTCCTGCTGCCAACTCAACCTGGCAACCGACCCACAGCGAGTGGAAGCCAGTCTGGGATCACGCCTGACGTCCACCACAGCAACAGAACAGAATGAGCAAGAACCACGTTTCGTCACATGAACGCTGACTCAGCAACTTCCAGTAGAACCGATCCAGACTGCTTTGTTCTTTTTTTGGAAGCATCTCCATCTTCCGCTCAGCAACCTTTGCACAGAAAAAAAAAAACAACTTTTGGCATCAAAGTCAGTAAATGTGAGTCCATGGTGGATATATTTAGAGGCTGATATGACGAAGCATTTCTTTTTCTTCAGTCTGATTAATTTAGGATCAATTTAAAATCTTATCGATATAAAGGATAATACCGGCGCCATAGCTTAACATGGCACTGACAGGAGGAAATTAATTCTAGCATGACAAGCACTTAGAGTAATCTGAATTTATCTGATTGGACTAATGCCAATTCAATGTACTCAAATGCATCTTTTACTTAATAAAGTCGTGCAGGTTTGCTTCGTCACCAATGCCAGCATGTAAAACCAAACTCCTACCACTTACCGCTGCAACCACTTTATATTTCTGGAAGATAATGTTTTTCCAAATGTGAACTCAAGGAAGTGTGAAAATAAAAAGGCCATTATGGTTTCATTTTAAAATGCACTCCTGTGAGCGGCAGTTCCCCCGTGATCCATTCAGACTGCTACTATAATGAAACAGGCTTGTGGAGTCAGGGGCAGTATTAGAATTGATCTTCACGTATTCTGTGTCTCATCCCCTGCATACTAACAACACATTTTTTAAAACTTTTTGGTGACATTTTTCCCCTCTTTTTCCTCCCTATGAGGAGTTTCTCCTCATTGGACCATGGAGGTTCTGGGCTGCCTTGTGTAATGAGGCTCACTACGCCTGTCAGGAGATTGACTCTCTCCAGTATTGACTCCCTTTTCCTCGGCATCAGAGTCGTGACGCTGTGGTATGGATCTGGTCTGAGCAGCATTTTTATGAGGCTACCCGGTGTGTTTGTTATTTTTACATGGAGGATGACATTATTAACTCTGTCATAGCTCAATAAATAACCGGAAACACATCCGATGTGCAACAGAATCAGGCAGAGACACAAACAGACAGTGAATGTTGCTTAAAGCTCCCCCTTTTGTGTGCAGTCCAGCACCACCTGCTCTGTGAAAGACAAAAGATGGGCTGGATTAACTCCAGACAGCTCCTTAACCAGCAAATATTTCACAAAATTATGTCTTTATGAGCCATCAAACTCTTTTGTGTCAAAAAATTATCAAAGAATTGTCTACCTTAGGCTCATTTGGTGAATTGGACTTCCTATCTGATGCATTTTGCTGCACTATAACACACTACAGCTGACAGAATTGCAGGAGCTACGATCACTGCGACGATCGGATGGAGGATGTGCTGAGTAATGAAGAGAAAGAAGAAGAAACAACCGAATGATGGAGCAGCAAATGGTGTGATTGATGCGAAGAATTCTTGGAGCCCACTGGACAAGAACATCTTTCATTCACACACAAAATCTTACCGATGAGAATGACTATTAAAACTTACTTACAGGTACATGAAAAGGTATCGTCTACCTCTAACGACTTTACATGGAATACACCATCTCAAAAGAGTTTTAATAGTATAAGAACTGACTAATCCTTTTGGTTTTTTCCATGTGGTGCCACCGAACCGAACCTTGCATGCATCCGAAATCTATCACAGCCCAAGCCTTTTTCAGTCCAGGTTTCCTCAGCAGGACCATTTTCTGCTCTCCGCCAGGCACAATGACCGGTAATCAATCACGGTTTGGAACTTCTTCGAAATTTCTGAAACTCAATTTTAGAGCCAAAGAAGCCCAAGTGTCTGATAAATGTTGTAATATAGCAGCATAAACTGATGGGTAATGAAGGTAGTTTGTTGCCTAGTGTGAGCTTTCTTTCTTTTTTTTATTAAATGAACAAACTATAAAGGATATAGTCCTTTACAATCTGCAGATGATGTGAACACTTCAATCTGCATTAAGAGGAGCTTATATGTAATGAGTTTGTATGATGCACATAGAATGATGAGCATCCCATAAGGCATAAACTCATATCAATACCTTCCATAAGTTGTACATTTTTACTGCAAACTGTAGATTGATGCAACACATCTAATCCACATGACAAAATAAAGAATAATTCAGGTACACTTCAGGCACAAGCATTCCACTTAAAGCAAGGAAGCTCTGCTGCTGATGGCACACTTAGTCTCTCCCGGGAGAACTTCTTACAGTCTATTATGCATGCACTGTGCTGCGTTTGCAAACCTGAACAAGAAAAATCATTCAGGAATTCAGACAGAAGTTGCCCCTTTTCTTGTCAGCATTTCACGGAAGATTTGATTATTTTTAAGATACAGACGTTTTGTGTCAAATTCAGTGAAGAAAAATGTTTTATATTCCCTTCTTTGGTCTGGAAAGTTGATTAAAATTATACTAAAATAAACCCTGCAGCGTATCAAACATCCATCTCATGAGAGGAACATCACTTCTCTCTTCTCATCAGACCACTCACCCGCCTCAGGCTAGCCCCTCTATTTTCACCTGCCATGGCTCCTTTCTTTCTCTTTTCCCACACCTTCTCTATCCCACCGTCTCCCTTGCCACCTTTCAGCAATATTTAACTTCTCATCAATTTCCTCCTCCACCTCTTTCTTCCACTCCTTCCCTTCAGTCACGGTTTTTGTGCCTCTCATTCTGAGCACGTTCAGCACCCAGCCCTGGAAACAGGAATTAAGGGAATAAGACTGCAGTTGGAGAAGAAGAAGGAGAAAGGCTGATAGACAGGGGGAAATGTTCCATGGGTGGGCTGGCATGTAAATCTCTCTGTTCTCACCCGTGGCAATTTTAATTCATCCTGTTTCACCAATTATTGGGTGGAAATTGAAATGAGAAACGGAGGTCTGTCTTCAACAGTCAGTCCATACATTTCCCTCTCTGTCGTATTTTACCCCTACCCTGACTAACGGTCCTGTGTCATGTCACGTTAATACCCAGCTCAGGTTTCACACCATTGGAAACTGGACACACTCGCTGCACCTCCAACCTGCCACACACCGACATAAACAAACATAACATCTGCAGACAGATAATGAAGCCCCCCACCTTGTTCTGGCAACACAGGTTAATAAAACAGGTGCTCTGCATACAAATATATAAGCAATGAAGTGAACAGCACAGTTTCATCCCCTCATTGTGTCGCCCAACAGTCCGATGGACCGAAGCACACGTGAGGTACAGCAAGCAGAAATTTGTTTGACATCTTAAATGATAACACATAAAACAATATTACATGTGTGTGTGTTTGTGTGAGTGTGTGTGCATATGTGTGTGTACCTACAGTAAGGCTCCGTCCCGCAGCTGAGAGAGGCAGTGCAAACATCCAGACACCGAACACGCTCCACTGTACTACTGCTGCTGCGCCTCGCTTACTCTCTCATATTAGTGTCACACACACACACACACACTGGCTCACTCTACACTTCTCTCTCACACACATACACACACACACAAACGCGCACAGACGCACACACACACACAGCAAAAAGTAACCAGCTGTGAGGCTGTTGCATTTCATTCATCCACACGAATCTGCAGATTGCTCTCTCTCTCTCTCTCTCTCTCTCTCTCTCTCTCTCTCTCTCTCTTTCTTGGTCTCTGTCACACACACACACACACATACACACACACACACACCTAACTGTGATGAGACCGAATAATCTGCCTGGATGTACCTTTATCCAAAAAAAGTGAAGATGGGGACAATCGGGATTAGCTGACAGCTGCTGTGTCAGACGTTTGTAGATGTTGAGGCAAAGCAGGTTTTATCCCCGTCAATCCTTTCAGGATGACATGTGATGAAGAGAACGCATCCCTCTTTATTCAACAATCGAACAGGGTTATTTGGGAAAACACTGATAGAATGAGGCAGCAACAAAATGAAAATGACTTGAAGAGGAATTGATGGAGATATGTCAGCAGACTGTATTCACGGAGAGCTTTTACACCCATTTGCTTTATGCAGCATCTGCAGCTCATGCATACATGCACCACTGGTGTGGCAAATTGGGTTTTAGTGTCTCGCTCAGGGGCCTTTTAGCCATGAATTAAACCAGCAGCTGCTCCACACGTACACTGTAGCTACTCACATACTCTTTTCTACATTACATTAAAAAATATTTTTTTAAATATATTTTTATAAATATATTTTTAAATATATTTTTATAAATATATTATAAAATATATTTTTAGTCATTCATTCATTCATTCATTCATCTTCTTGACTGCTTCTTCCACTTTTTTTTTGCAGGTCTATTCCAGCTGACTTACAGGCGAGAGGCGGGGGACACATTCTGAGCACGCCAGTTTATTATGGATATTTTTATTGTTTTCATTTAAATTTATAGAATGTTGGCATCCCAACTTCTTTAAAGCTTAACACCTTTAGACCAAAGTGTAATTTAAGCATCAATCAAGTTGAATTGCAAGGTTGGAAAGGTTTCCAGTGATGAATGAGAATTTAAATTGTTTTGGTTCGGCCTTTGTGGCTTCAAGTTACATACTGAATGTTCAGCCGATCAATTAAGCCACCAATTCCACAACTGGATCGGTTCTCATGATGATCCAGATTTGGTTTAAACCTGTTCACACAACTGTAATGCTGCATTAGCACACAGTAGCTCAGTGACATTTACTTTAACCTGATTGGACATTTAATCAGCCAGAGTAGCTAAAAAGGACTGCCTGTGGGTGCCAGACTGAAATGCATAAAATGCAGAACCCTATAAAAACAGCTGACGTTGCACAAGAACCTGTCACCATTAAACATTTTTCTGTGGGTTCAGATTAAGTGATGCTTTGAAAACCCTATTTGGCAACCTCTTGCTATTCCTTGAATGTGGAGGGGAGGAAGGACTTTACTAAGTTTTGCATTTTGAGGTATGGCAGTATACTGGGAACAAATGAAAACTGGTTGCAGTCTTTGAGTGGACGCTAGGTCCTAAAAATTCCAGCATTCCTTCACAAGTACATGTTTGAACTGTGAATGATAGAAATGCTGATCTGCCCGTCTGATGTAATGTAATTTCCCTGAGGGGATTAATAAAGTGTACTTCTTCTTCTTCTTCTTCTTTTTCTTCTGATTTTCTGCCTTCCAGCTATTCCTGTTGCTCATAGGACGTTTGTGCCTTGCTTCTCACCATTAGTCTGTAGGGAAGCTCTAATTACAGTCTCGTACTTGTATACCTCCAAGCACCAGTCAAGTTACAATTCTCATCCATGTCTGCCCAGAGTTCTATAATATATGCACTGACTGATAGACATCAGTTTGTGATGCATGTCAGCGCTACAGATCCATACAATCACCACAGTTTCAAACCGGGAACTGTAGATTCACTATCCGACCAAGTGTACAATAAGGTCACAGCCTGTCCCTCTGTTCCTGAGTCATGGTGCCACTCAGTGGAGGTGGTGGTGGCTGATGACCCTGATGAAACAGATCAATGACGAAGTTGGTGAATCTGTGTCTAGGAGGGATGGGGTGTGCAGAAAGGAATAGAGAAACAGACAGAGCTTATACAAAAGTCAAAAAGCATGATAGACCCTTGAGGATCTTCTATTAAGGCTTTGCTGTAATATTACTTTCACAGGAAAGCAGCACCTCTGGTGCTATCACCAACAGGGAGGCAAAAAGAAGTGAGTCTCATGCTGGGGGAAAGTGCAGAATGTTTGCAGGAAAAATAGATGTGTTTTTGGTGAGGTGAAGCATGAAAGTGTTTCTATAGCATCATCCAAAAATGTGCAGCAGTATAAATGAAGCAAAAGAAGAAGCGATAGGAGAAAGGAGAGGAGGAAGATGGGATGATGGATAAAAATCAGAGAGGAGAACATTTAGATGGCAGAATAAGGTGACGTAAAAGAATAGATGTGAAAAGAGCTGCAGGAGAAAAGGGAGATTAAAAAAAACATCCCAATAGATCGCTTGAATACAGGAAGGAAAGGTTGGTCTGATGTCACATGTATGTAATGCTCAGTTTGCATTTACAGAGTGAAAAGGGGGAGACTGCCAGGCCAGATGGGGTGTGTGTGTGGGGGGGCATGACATCGGAGAGGTGCCACTCTGCTTCCTGGCACTGACATTACTGCAGAGTCACAGCAAAACTCTGTTAAGGCACAGCAACGAGAGGGGTGTGTGTGTGCATGCATGTGTGTGTGTGCGAGTCCATGTTCTTATATTATAATAGAGTCAGACACTAGGACACGACAGCTGTCCCTTTCATGTGTGCTGTTGTGTTTGGCTCGTTCGCAGTAGCCTTAGTCTGTCAGCAGCTCTTATCATTTCAGTCGCAGAGTTCAAGGCAGCACAATAACACACCTCAATCTGGTGGCCCGGGGCGCTTACAGGACAGCTAAAACTAAAGATCTGAAAAGAAAGCAAGAACAAACCCACTATTGATGCGACAGAGCGCTTGGTAGTAAAGGAAATTTTATTCTAGGTTTGGAGATTACACAACAGACAGGCAGCAGGAAGAGATAAATGACAGCCTGTAAAGTCAGATATGTGAGCATATGTTTGTGTTGATTCAGGTTATAGTCTGCAGCTTCATGCTTGTGTGAACACCAGAAGCTTGAGGTAAAAAAACAAGTGTCTTTGAACACATATGGAGAGGGCATACACTCTTATAGGATGTGTAAGGTCGTTGCTTTTCTGCACATACACAAACACACATGTAGATGCGATAAACAAGCACACCCAATGCAATGCCTTCATCCTTACCCAAATCTCCAGTGTTGGCATATCTGCACACCGAACCCTGGAGTGCACTCCATCTGTCTGTTAATTACTCACCACATATCCTGACACATATCCTACCAGTGCACACAAGGATGCACCATGTAGTGTCAGTAAAAACACATATGCAAGCATGCAAACACTCAGCCCAGAATTCTGCAAGGCGTGACTGACAGCGGAGCTGACACAAGCTGCACGAGCACCTCTTCTCCCATCATTCCTTTTACTATTCCAGTGTTTTCAGAAGGAGAAATGGGAGGAGGTGCACGAAGTGTCATGGTGTCCCACACAAACAGGCAGACAGATGGACAGGGAGAACATATTCAGGCATAGAGGCTGTTATATTTGCTTTCATGCGCCATATGTTGTAGCGAGCTTGAGACGTTTTGTCAAGAATGCAGATCAATAATCAATTAAACAAATGCAGCAGCCACCAGGAGCGGCTGTATGCAATTGCTCTGATTGACTGGTCTCTAATCCGTCTGGAGACAAAGACACTCGACACGAGTTTCTCTGTACCGGCGACACACGTGAAGAAAAAAACTGCTCCTGTCATTAATTTCACTTTTCATTCAAGATGAGCATCGGCATGTCATTCCAGTGAGGTACTGATCAACATGACTCAATGCCAGCTCATATTAAAACCCTCGCCGCCTTTGGTGATGTGACACTAAGTATATTTAAGTACAGCTAATCCACTTAATGTAACAGCGGTGGATCATATTTATCCCATTGATTTAATTTGGACTTAAATGATTTCTAAATCATCATAAGATCATGTCTTCGAATATAATCAGCGACTTAATATGTGATATGAACTCTAAGATGCGTCCTCCTCTTCGCACTAATTAATTTGTGGCATCTGTGTTGAAATAAGTCAAAACTAGCAGAGCAGACAGGCCTTGATAGTGAAGACCCAACAGTCGGCTAAAAATTCCCCCTGGCTTTAATTAGAGAGATGATGGGAAGGAAAGCCTCAGTAGCCTTGCAGAAATAATTAAAGAAAAAAAAACACTGGACACTGGGATAAAACAAGACCACTTTTTAATTGAAAGGGGACACGCGACAGTAGAAGTGCAGAGGAAGTGATGATGATGTGGAGTGGACAGAGAGAAGGGGGGTAGAAGTTAAGGGTGGTGAAGTCCAGAGGGCATTACTCATGAACAGGCTCAGCACAGCCTCCCCAGAGCGCCCACAGATCCATAAATGGGACCATCTCACTCCTCTGTTTACTTTTGTCTATGTGGATATACTGTATGCTGTTCTCTCCTCCACCCCTCCTTGAATTTGCTTGCTTCATCATTTGCACCTTTCAGTTTAGCAGATCCATTTCAGCCAGGCTGCTAAAAACTGAAACTGGCATCCCAACAACAAATGTCTAACTACAGGAAGGAGAAAGAATGACAGAAACCCAGCTCAAAAAATATGATGAGTGAATAAATGTATAAAAAAGTCTTATATGAATGTCCTTATGACCTTGTTAAAACAACTTAAGTCAGTCTTTAATCAGCCAGGTGGTCTCACTGAGGATAGAGTCTCCTTTTCAGGAGAGAGCTGAGAACAACAAACATCAAGGAGTTTTAACTAAAGCAATTAAAAACATTAAGTAGCAGAGCTTTAAAATCTCACAAGTCAAAGATTGTGAGAATATTGCAGCTAATTCCATTCAAAATGTGTAAATGTCTTGAACCTGGCTGAACCAAAAGTGGTGCAAACACGGTCAGCAGTATACCTTAATAAATGAACGCGAAAAAGACTTCATTGCTAAGGACTGATATAAAGCTGACCGCGCAATAATCAAATACTGATCAGAGTTCATTAGTCCAACTTATGTTGATATTTATGCCTTTCCTGTTTTATTTTGGCAGTTATATGCTTCCCACTTCCTGGCTCTACTGTTTTTAATGCATCCCGCTTCAAAGCGGTGATGTATTGTAATATCTTCGCAACCGTTGCAGATAAACAGATGAAACAAAAAGCACAATACCCAGGCAGCGAAGGGGATGAAAATGAGATTATGACCTTGACCTTGACAAAACTAGGTCAAGGTCAAATTTCAATTTTTGTACAATCAGGAACTGGATAAGACAGAAAGACGAGGGGAGAAGGCCAGTGTGAGTAAGACCATAGATCAAAGCTAGTGCAACTAGCTTTGATCTATTTAAAATCTAACAGCTTTCAAATCTAATGGCTTCTTTCCTGCATCGCCAACTCTCCTTCCAAGGTTCACAAAAACCCATTTTCCAGTTATTGTGCAATTCTGAAAAGAAAACAACAGATGCCGGCGAAAACACAACCTCTTTAGCAGAGGTAAAAACTGTAGCAGAAATCCATCGCACAAGTATTCAAGAAGGCTTTACCTTGAACAAGTCAGGATTATTCACCCACACAGTGTGTCATCACACCAGCCTACACTCCAGACCTGGATGGAAGCCCACAGCGGACCCCGAGTGACTGGAGTAGCAAACCTTCAAGTATTTACCCGGTGATTCATCCCTTTTCATCAGAGCACCCACAAGCCCTGTCATAGTTTTATGAAAACCAATGAAAGCTTGTTGGTTACCAACAATTTACCTTAGTGAATTTTTCAATGAAAATCCCATCTCAGCCAAAACCCTTTTGACACTCTTTTGCGCAATCCCATTTGATTCATTGGTCACAGTTATAACAACCCTTATGCTAAGCATGACATGGTTAGTGCAGCCCAAGCAATGATTGCTATGAAACACAAGGATCACAACACTGGTGTGAAGATTTACACTTCTAAATGTGATACTAGTGCAGGGTGAGGTCTATTTCATTAGAAACACAAGCATAAAATACTCATCAATAATAAATGAGGAACGCAGTCAAGATCTTTGGGCTGCACAGGTATAAAATGCAAGTAAAAATGCAATTAACCCAAATTGAGTCACATTTAAAGTAAAGTGCTTCAACTCACCCCTGATTCTGTGGAACTCATGGATGACGGTGCAATCAGTTGAGTCAATGTGTCTGAAAATAATGTAAAACAATCAGCGGACCGAGAGGGATGGAGAGGTTATGGGAAATATGAGCGTCAGCTGATCTGTCAACAGCAGATGTGAAAACGAATGGGAACAGGAAAGCTTGGCTTGCTTCACCGTGTCAGAGGGCACAGCGCTTTAATGTCAGGCCAGTGAATTAACACGCTGGTGGATCATCACGCCTCCCACCCAGAGCCCGCCATAAGGAAATGGCACATGACCTTAGACTTTTGCGAGCTCTTCAACATCCCAGCTATTTGTCCTTGAGATGGAGAATGAAGGGAAAAATTAAGGAACGCAGGTACGAAAGAAAGAAAGAAGGGCAAATAAGGTGGAGAGAAGAGACAAGCATACAAATAGAGCTAGAGTGAAGGTGAAAAGATGAAAAGAAACTATGTGAAATGAAAAGTAATGCTGTGACGCCGCAGGACTTTTTATAGCTGCGGTCTGTGTTCATTATCACGGCTTAGAAATAGCAAACACCTGTTGGAGAAGGAAACTTCAGTGCGACAGAGTGGCTGGAAGGTCGCTAATGAATGCTCATGTTTACACAACCTGGCACAATTTTTTTTATTTGAACGATTGTTGTCAGGAGGTGGAGTTTCCTCCCAGACCCCAGGGAACACAGACTCTTTAAGCTCAATAAATAATTAATAAATGTCTAAATTATGCTCATAAAAATATAAAGTTGCTTTATGTATCATCTGGTATGGATGTATAAGGTGTTTACAAAATTCACAATTCACTTTGTTCAGCACACTAAAAAGAAATTTCTACCAAAACTTGAAAGTTGTTGTTTTTTTTACACTTTTTTAAAAATAATTTGTTCTGTACGATTATATTACTGTTATTATTATATTACTGTTTATATTTTAGTTTAGTATATGTCCTGTTAGTGCTGTATGTGTCTGTTAGTGTAGTGTATGTCTTGTGGTATGTCCTGTCCTGTGGTGTCAGTGTTTCTTTTTCTCCTGGTGTTTATCCAGTATTTATTCATTATGTATGCCTGAGCAGTGGATATGTACAATTTCCTCTGGGATTGATAAGGTATACAGTATAACTATCTATCTATCTATTTAGTTTGTACTGATTTCCTCCATTATGAAAGATATAAATCACACCTTTGTGTCATTACAACAACTAAAATTACAAATGGATTGTGAATTAATCTACATTAGAAGCATCAGCTGTCATTCATTTACTTGTGTCTTGATCTAAAGGGTTGTTATGTCTAGTGTTTCGCCTAGCGTTAGCGCGCTTGAATCAGTCCAGACACATTTCCATTTATATCGGTGTTAACTGTTCGTCTCCGAGCTGACCAGCTGACGTCTTGTTTTGTGCCTTCGTTTAGAAGGTCAGACGGTCCAGTCTGCAGTTATAACATCAGTCTTTGAAGGACAAGGACAAGGATTACTTATTTTACAACAGGCTAGGGAAGTAAAATGGATAATAGGCAGTTTGATATTCTCAACATTTTTTTGTCACCATAACAACCGCCTCATCCTGATATTGATAATGTGCTTGCGAGGGATGCATCCAGACATATTAGCATTCAAGGTTCAAAGACGTGAGATTTAATCCATCCAGGATAATTATATATTTTACAGCACTTAGAACAACAACTGGTAACTGGATCAAGGGAAGCATGAAACAGGCCGTAAACAGTCTCCAGCTGTAACTGAAAAACTATTTTAAAAACATCCTGTTTCTTCAAATGTTCAGGAGATGTGCTGAACACAACCCAGTACTAAGCTGCTGGGTTTGTCACATCATTATCTTTAAGGAGAGTCTCCATCACCCATCATCTTGAGAATTAAGATAACAATGGCAAAATATGTTCTGTCCATTGTGGGAGCGAATTCTGCCAGAAAATAATGTTTTGATGGCATAAAGCATTAGAAAAGGTAAAACACTCCTGTCAACAACAACAATAAGAATTTATTTGTTCGTGTTGTGTTTCTAATCCACTTTTATGGCATTAGAAAGACATACCGACGTGCACATGCCCCAAAAAGGACCTTCCAATTCAAAATTAATAAGAAAAGCGGTACAGAAGCCAATCATTGAGTTGCATTTGGAATTCCTCATCATGAAAGATTTCCTGTGACGAGATGTTAGCTAAGTGTCAGAAAATTAGAAAGTTAATGGTAGGAGACCCAAGATGACATAAGACTGTTGATGAAAAGTGGTGGTGATGCCAGTGGCATCGATGATGTTACTTCTACCATTCACTTGAAGGAGGAACTCTAGACGTTCACCAGGTTCATGACCAGCGAATGTAAAGGAGTGCAAGTGGATGATGGATGACAGAAGGAAAGGAAAGCTAAACAAACTGAGAAAAAGAAAAGGCAGGTGATGAACAGCATGAAAAAAAAAGTAGGGAGCGGCAACCCAACACTGTTGATTTGCCTTTTCACGATGCTTAATCAAGCATCAAATACACACAATATTTTTAATAAATCGTGCAAAGCCTCTCCCTCTCTGCAGTGTGTCGCTGCTGCAGTGTGCCCCGGAGTGATTTATGGGTTAGTCAGAGGGTGGAAATTGATTGTGGAGAATTTGAGTAACCTTCTGTGAACCATAAAAACGTGCCTTTTGTTTCCTATCCTAATCTTCTACTCCCACTTCAAAATAAATGGTGCACTAAGGTCTAAATTTTCAAGATTGTTCGTGACTACACTTCTGTTCCCCCAATCTGTGCAGCAGAGACGCAGATAAGCCTGCATTAAACTTTCTTATACAGTATAAGGGAAACTAGCCTTGAAGAGCATCAGTCTGAAAGCATCACCAACATTTAGAAAAACTTTGAGTGAGATTTCATTTGAGCCATAATATATAAGCAGCAGACATAAAAATACACAACTAACTGAAGGGACTAACCTATATTCTAAAACTAAATTCCAGGACCCAGACTGCAGTCATGCACTTAAATGCTCATCTTAATCTCATAGAGAGGACAAAGTGTGTTGAAGGCTCACAGAAAATGCATCACAACCAGACAGCAGCCAAAAGCCTCGCTCGGCCCGTCCTGCCAGTTTCCTCTCCAGAGAGACCAGTTAGCTATGCACCAGCAGGTGGCACCAAGTCCCTGCCAAGCTTCAGAAACATTCTGCAGGAATATCAGCAGCAGCACAGGGCAACTGGAGTCAATTAAAAGCATCCATCCTCTCTCTGAGAGACAGAGCTGTTGTGTTACAGGTTCAGACGGCCTTTGACTGATATTTCCCCTGCTGTGGATGATATTTTGCGCCAAAATTGTGTTTCAATGTCAGTCGGAGAACCAAATGAAACTCATACCATCAAATTTTACAGATATGTTGATTAAAAAAAATAAAATAAATGACCTGAACCCGTCCTCTTGTGATATGCAAAACATTGCTGGATAAATGTTATCTGAATTGCCTCAATTAGCATCCCAAGTCTTAACAAAGCAATGGGGAAAAATGAAGCCAACTAAGCTCTCTCACTTGTTACTTCATGCCTCCATGGACGAAGCTTAAAAGGAGCAAAACACGTCTTTGAGTTACAAATTCTGCTCATCCATCTCTGCACAGCAATCGTTAGATGCATCCTTCCACTCCGTTGCATCAGGAGCAGCAGTTAAGTCTGCAGACCGTCTGTCTGCTCCGATACGGGACAGCGGGCCAACAGGCAATCTAATATGGTTCATGTCTTTTCTCCCTCACTATTCTTCAAATTGCATTACACCATTACTCACCTTAGCTCATGTAAAAGTTAAAATATGTAGCTCTGTGGTCACGACTCCCCGAGGGATGAGATCTTATGTCCTGATGGGACCTTCCTGACTAAGGAAAGAACAAATAAAGAATAAAACTGGAAATATTATATAAGATACAGGCCCAGACATTTATTAGAATATGCTCTTATGTAATGGCCTGAGTGTGACAGATGTGTCCTGCCCAGCTAAAACCAAATGAGGTATTGATGTAATAAGTAAATCACATTCAAAATATCCTGAGTGGATTTTCAGGTACAATAATTTCATATTGACAAAAAGGACAGGAAACACTAAGAAATAAAAATGCCCACTTGTTTGATGAAGAGCATCAAAAGTACACCCATGCTAAGGTATGGATCTCAATAGGCCCCAAGAACATTAATGACTCAGACCATCGGGACGGCTTCAGCAAAAAGCTCATTTGCAAATATTCAATATCCTCTCACCGCTGAGGAAGTGGAGTCTGCATTGAGTTGCAAATCATCCACACCTGATTAGCATGAGGAGTAGGAACATCCTCCCACAGCCTTTGGTCCGCATGTGTTGTTCTGTCCACAAAGATTGATCATCATTGTATTATCCTCATCTTTCTGCATCTGTCTGTATTCGTCCTCACTTTCATCTCACGCATGTGTACAAATTATGACCACGGCTCAGGTTTCTATGTTGTTACACTTCAACAAGTCAATGGTAGAACAGAGATAAGAGGTCGAAACAAAGGCTTCTTTCGGGCCTTTCGACAAGGAGCTAGCACAAAATCTATCTCGTCATAATAAAGATGTTACAAAAGCATTATGGGACATAGAGATCCAGAGGCGTATTTCAAAACAACCTATACACATATTGATGAGTAATTTTACTTTTTTTTTTTTTAAAGTGCACACATTCATTCATTCATTCATTTTCTGACCGCTTATTCCGCTTGTGCATTAGTATAAAAAAGAAACTCAGCAAAGATTAAGGGGTTAATAATCCAATGTCCAATAAGATTTGCTCTGTCGACCATTTACTGTAAAGTACGATGTGACCCTTTCATCCACAGGGTTAGAGGACATTGGAAAAAGCCAGTAAGTAATATTTGTTTCTGCTACATGTAAAATCGGGAAACAAAATTAGGAAAGCAGCTCTTTTGCGCTGTGTCATGTGTAATTTGACCGTCCTCCCTGCACACCCACCCCAACACACAAACACCCTTCCCAAAGCTGAGTCGCCACTTGACTCGACTCATTGAAAATTACTGAAGCCGGCATCCAGAGCTAAAAAGCAAATACCTGATTTAAAAGCAGTCATATCTCTGCAGGCTCTCTGGCTGAATATCATCTGTGTCACAACTTTTGGCCTTTGTTAAAATATAGGAACAATTATTGCCGTACTGAAAGAAAAAAAGGAGGCGGTGTGAGTTGGATGTCTCTGTCAGCTCAGATAATAGTACGAGAACCCCATTTATCTCCACGCTCATTGTGCTGCCATTCATTAACACTTCTGAGTCATTTAGCAGTCTACAACGTACCTCATTTACAACAACAGTGTCTCACACACCAGCGAAGGCATCACCATGCCTGTGTTTACCTCAGTGGGTTGTGTGTGTGCCTGTTGTGTGTATGCTAGAGGGTAGAGCAATGTCACAAAACAGAGTCTGGGTCTTCAGTTACCCCGACTGCTTCTGTGACAGGCCGGAATGTATTTTGGATTCGCCCTATGCGAATTTCTGGAAGGGAGGACAATATGTCATTATCAGAGACGTTAAGACGATAAGAGAAGGGGAGACATGAGAGAGCGGTGAGGATGAGACAATGAACTGATACAAATGAACTCAACAAAGACTTCTTCATCTCAGTCGCCACTTGGTGAGGATTAGCATCACTTCTCTATCTCAGAATAATCATCATCATCCTCCTTCGCCTCATCATCATCATCATCGTCGTCATCACCACCGTCATCGCCATCAGCGTCACTATTATTGTTATTATACTGTATAATACTAATAATGGTTTCCGTTTCTAAATAATAATAATAATAATAATATGCTTCTGATTTCTTTTTTCCTCCACTTTCAGTGCTTGCGGTGAAATTAATAGTTGGTTTTTTTTTTTTTTACAGTATGAGTCACATCAATGAAATGAAGACCTGAGGCAAAGAAATATCTGCTAACACAAATTTACGAGAGCAATCTGTAATATTTAAATTTAAGGCATTAAAATAAAGCCACCACCATCACGACGCTCTCAATCTCTGAAGCAGAAGGACTGAATTCAAACCTCAGCTCCTGAGCCTTCAGGCAGCGAACAGATGGAACAACCTCCTTGAAGTACGACTTATTATAAATCACCTGCTATCAGTTTTGCTTGTCTACTGGCGCAACCACTGGAATCCTCCACCGCAGGATGTTCAAACATTTCCACAGCAAAGAAAAAAGGCAGTCTCAGATGTGTGGGAGGCACACGCTCGGCACTACAAGACATTTAATCACAAAGTGAGAGATGAAACCCATCAACATCCCCCAAATGGTGTAAATTCGTATTTTTGGCATTGTGGAAATGCGGGGTTTTTTTCCTACCTCAGGATGCCCAGACAGTTTTGAGGTCAGTATCAATCATGTGCTTGTCAGTCTGTGTTACAACCGATGGTCCCTAAAGCTGTAATGGATTCTACTTTAAGCTGCCATTAGGCCACAACCAGAGGGATGACACGAGTTTGTCTTGCAGGACAACCACACATGGCTCAGTTCTTAGTGTTTGCATCGCTGGGAGAGGAACCAGAATCATGGCGACGATGTGCAACACGTCTCCTGAGTTGGATACGCTTTACTTCACTTAGAAAAATGGTTCAATCAATGGTGGCCAAAGAATAAGTAGGCTGTTCTAAATTCAGACAACAAAACATCCATAGAAACTCAGTGAAGCTGGACCAATCAGAAAACCCTCTTAGCATTGTTCTTAAATATGGCTATAAATATCCAAAAATGTTTACTTTATTTTTTAAAAAAAGTGCTTAGTCTTATTAGTTTAAAGTGATGAGACACTCATCTAGAGAAAAAGACAAGTATTCTCTGAAATCATTCAGCTCATCCATTAATTTGATCCATGATCAAAAATTCTTACTCCACTGAAAAAAAAACCACAAAAAAAAAAAAAACCTGTCTCCCTGGTTCATAGGCATTAAATATTTAAAGTCTTACATCTGAGCGAAGGAGAGAGAAAACATTATGGTGCGTGTTGTACATACTGAGCAACAGTTGCATATACAGTACATGGGCAACAGGATCTTAACTTTGGTTAAACATGGAGACAAAGATTTTACTATGACGTTCTGTTATTAAATGTTCTGTAGAGCCAATAAAACATTTTAGGGATTATTTAGTCCCTTGAGGGAAATCAATATTTCACTCCCTGTAATAATTAAGATCTTATTTATTTACTCCATTGAGTCGATAATGAAATTACTTCCAGAACTTGGCATCAAACCACTCTGTCATTTAAATTCTGTATCAAAATGTCAAAAGGCAAATTGCTTGCCGTGTTCCATAGGTTCTTTTTTGTTTTTCATTTATGAAAGTGTGACAATAAACTGAATGCTTTTATTTTGATAATGTGTGGCCTCACCTAAAACTGGATTTTTGGAGAGTAAAAATTTTGACTTGAAATATAATATTCATACATTCAGGCAGCACACACATGAAAAGGTTGTAAAGGTGAGTCTTTACTGCTTTTTTTTTTGGTTATATAACTGTTGGTTTAGCATCAGGTTTTAATGAAGCACAATCATATCTCCTTCTCTAATCTTTTACACATCACATCATCATCATCTCTTGTAATCTAAGCTCATCTCATCACCTCTAATTTCCAACATAAACCGAGCCGCTCTGTCTGCATCACCTTCACTTCCTCTCATCAATCATCACCTTTCACATTTCTGTCTTATTCTGTCTGCTTCTAACCTTGTTACATAACACGCTGATTGGATGCTGCATATCTTCCATCTACTGAGTGTTCATACGCCCAAGCTAACAACAAAAGACTCCAGTGCTGTGCTATAACCTGAAGAAGATGAGGCTGTCACACTGTGACTATTTTTACCACAGCACTCTTCCAAACAGCCGTGCGGGGAACCCAAAAAAAACTGAACAACAGAAGCTAATCTAAACGTGGCGACAGGAAGTAAATAACAGCACAGGCTCATCGTAGCAACTTTGACAAAAGTGAGATAACCGACCTGGAAAGTGCTGTGATGAAGCTGCAAGATCGATTCCAACAGAGTCACTGATACGTGCTTTCTTCTGCATCTTCTGCTGAGTGCATTGCACTTCTGATAAACATAATGGATGAGTTTTTTGGACCCTAACTTCACCAGGGTGCTTAAGTGATAAATTACATTTAGACGGCGGTCTGGACTATGCTCAGAAGTAGGTCTGGAACACTTCGGGAGTGGTGAGATGAAAAGCGTTGCTATAACCCCCGCCGCCGAAACACAATGCACTTACAGGCATCCTCCTTTACAGTAAAGCTTCATCGGTTTTCTGTCTATCAACGGCATTAAAATGACGTTTGAGTGAAAAGTTCAGCCAAGATGAGTCTAGTGTGCTTCCTCCATCTATCCTGTTGTGCACACCTCTCAAACACACTCATCCTTTATTTCCTGTTGTTACTTTTTGGAGCCGTCAATCAGTAAAGTCACCTCCATCTGTTAGCACTACCGCTACCTCGTAGCCTATCGTGCTGCTGTTTTCTTTTTGAATATAATTCTCTCTGTGCTTCTAGTTCACTCCACCTGTTCATTGCACTCAGTTTTAACAGATTCACCAATTTCCTCATTTTTCTCATCCGACTCTGCAGAATCATCAGCCACCGCCGCCACCACCAATGGCGTCTGGCCTCCTTGAGGGATTCGTCTGGCTACTCAGAAGAGATTTGAAACTCTTGAGTGTAAAGAACTTCCTGTCACATGATCTTAATAAAGATGATAAAGATATAATAACTCTCGTCAGAAAGCGTCCCATCACATATTTCTGGTTAGATGTCATTTTATGAATGCAGCATCCACAACTACCTAACTGTAGCTGGTATAACTCTTTAATGCTGTTTCCTCCACAGTACACTGACTCAGCATTGTTGAGTTCTGTGGGAGTACAGCTGCCGTCAATTTTCATGAAATGGAAAGTGCACACGATGAACCCTTTGAGTACGAATGGGCCTGTTTCAGCCTCTGTCTTCAGGCAAGGGCACTGTGACAGATGTGCAGTGGAAATACAGGACAGTCCCTGCCCTGGAAGAAAAACATGCAAAAAGAGAAAACTGACTCACATCAAAACACCAAGTCTACAGGATTCATATCAAGGAGTATTTTGTTTTACCAAATGACCTGAGACAGCCAGGATTTGATGGTGACATGATACCAAAACCAAGCAGTGATGTATGCTTGATGTTCACACAGGCCTATAATGTCATTGGCTGCAGTCATCCGGCCCATGCAGCTCTACAAACTACAGGATGGAGTAAAGAAATCAGTGGAGTGGCGAATGGACGAGCGCATCTCGTGATGCACGCAGTGTGCACGCCGCAGCACCACTATCACCTCCCTTTATTTCATTTCCAGGGCATTCCGTGGCCCAGCCAAGACAGCTTAAAAATTTTATTTTTGCAAAGAGTGTAAGCTGATATGAAGATAGAATATACCATGTTTTTTGGGTGGTTTTTTTATGTTTTAACTCACAGAATCACTTGCGTTTTTACGCAGCTGCTCCTCCTCTCCCATCTTCGCGGCCGGGTCCAACACCAGCTTCTCAAAGCACGCCGAGCCGAGAGAGGAGCTCTTCTGCTGGTACAGGATCAGCTGGGACACAGGGAGTTTGGGGCTTCCACGAGCTGTCAGCTCGGGTTTGCTCCCCGTGGCGCCGGAGGATGCGCCGAGGTGCTGCAGCAGAGGCTGCACGTCGCTGCTGGTGCCGGAGACGGCGCCGCTTCCCTGGGACTTGTCTCCTTCGAAAGACGCCGGTGGAGAGCAGCACAGATTCGGTTGAGATGACGAAAAAACTCGATCCATCTGTTTCTTTTTCCTCTTGAACATCCATAACCCGGATTCCTTTTTGCTGCCCTCGGCGCCGCTGGCACACCGACGGTCCGATCCCAGTTTAGGACTCAGCCAAGGCTTGGTTTTCTCCTGGAAATTCTTCCATATCCTCCTCTGATAGGACAGAGACTCCTGTCCTTTGGCGGTGCTCTCGTGTTTAGGTGATTTTTGCTCCATGGTTCCCGCACAGCAGCCACCCAGCCTGAGCACACACGGAATAGTGGAAGGATGTCACACTTGAGCTGCTGCTGCTCGGGGGTCCGTCCACTGATGCTCCGTTTCAGAGCGCCAAGAAGGAGACGCACGATGTGGTGATGAAGAGGGGGGAGTGATGGTCTCCCCAACGAACCCTGTAGATTGCCTACGCAGGCAATACGGTAGATTTTATGGCACACATTGTGCAGCAGACGGAAAGAAGAAGTCTAATCGACTTAAAACACATGTCATCAGTGGGGAAGTTTGCCTTGATTCAATCCCTAATTCACTCAGAATGCTTGAGGTTGCGCATGCTTTTTAATTCTTTGCGTCCCCGCTCTGTCAACTGTGCATTCCCAAGTGTTGGAGCAAAACTTGTTCACTAATTGTTTTATTCAAATGAAGGGGGGGGGGAGAGGATGCGCCACACCTCCCTCTGGCCAACCATGTCTCTTGACGGGATAATGAGCATTCCGCTGATTGCGTAACGGCGCGATGCCTCGTGGATATGTTTATAATTCAACTTTGAATCCCCCCACCCACCACCCTCCCGTCAACCCATTTCTGTTCATCTGTGTAATATGTATAGAGTTATTATTTGGATATGCTTTGTAAGTCTGAAAACTGAAAAGGTTTTTTGGGTTGTTGGTGTTTTTTTTTTTATTCTTTCACGTCGTGCGTTCACGCCTGCACTGTCTGGATGTTCTACAGTCAAATGGGTCAGGCTTCAGTGAATGTTATCACCCACATGCAGCAGCAGCAGCAGCAGCATCTTCTCTTTTTAGATGCTGTGCGTTGTGTATTATAACTCATTACCTCCCCCCCCATCCCCAGGTCTTTGTTTCAGCACTGGCCTGTTCCATCCCCCCTTGGTGAACATTGTTCTTATTGTCAGATAAACGAGCACACGGATAACAACTACAAGAATGAACCTCCCTCTCCTGCCGAATATGTAACGCGCATGCGCACATCCACTTACAGAGCAGGTCAAGGAATGACCTTTTATCTGCAAAGGCTGCTGCAGACAAATTTCATTAGTAAGTGCATTAGTGGAGTGATGTTAGAAATGAACCTCACCCTGTTGTTCAAAGTCAAATGAGGGGCGGCTTGGAAGGTTTTATGTTTGAATGTTTCCTACCTCGAACTCAACAATTACAGTACACAAACAATAAATAAATGGTGTGAGCTAATTATGAATGTGAATGAAATAACTAAAGCTGGAATCCTTTTAGATTTCATTTCTATGCAACCAAAACAGCAACAGAAGAAAAACAACACCTCTAATGTATCCTAATTATATAATTTATAATAAGTTATTCTTATCATTTATAAAAGAGCCACAAACACCCCAAACCGACATCAACATTTGCATCTCATTGTTTGTCATTTTTTAAAATCTAAATAAATCAGTTTAATTCAAACCAGTTCATCTGTGTTGCTCCCATTTTCATCATCAATTTTCAAGCTGGACTCGACACACGAGTCTGTGAGCAACGTGGATGTGTGAAGGCAATTTTTTGGTTTGTTTTCGCCTGGCATCAGTGTGCTTCCAATCTCATTCATCCCACAAGATGAAATGCTTCAGTTACAACCAGGATTAGACCGACAACAACACAGTCAGCAGCCCTGAATCCTCCTTTCAGCTAAGTAAATGGAGTTGTGTGTGTGTATACGTGTGTGTGTGTGCCAAACACTTCCTTTCAGATGCGATCTCTTAGCTTGTGCTAGCAGGGATAACTGATGATGCTGCAGTGAGCAGGCTTTTCCCTCTTAATGAACCTGGTCCTCTTGACACAGCATTAATTCGTAGGTCTTGCTTAGCTCTGTGTGTATGTGTGTGTGCAGCCTGCACTCAATTGGAAGTGATTCGGTGCCACTACACCTCTGAGTACATTCTGATCATGTAAGGTGAGGTCCTGGTTAAATACAAATGGATTGAGCTTTTCAGAGATCATTCACTCAGAAGGAAAAACTGAATAGACACCTGTTTTTCTCTGCTTCTTTTCACAGGTCCTGACTGCAGAAGAGCAACAGGAGGCATCTGGCCAGCTCTGACTCTTTTACACTGGAGCAGCTACCAGCATCAGGAGCGCTTTGAAATGTCTGTGGATGTGATTAAGCGCTTTAGAAATAAATGTTAATCGACAGATCGATATCTTGGAGGCTGCTATACTATTTTATGGTCTCCACCTTGAAAGACAATGCTGCTCCTCCTTATTTTTGAGTTTTCATTGAATATGTGTGAATTTGTCTAACTTACTTGAGTCCATTGCCATTTCTTGTTGCGGCCTACCAGTTGGGTCGTAACACTACGGCGCCTTTAATTCTTCACCAAATACTCCCCTGCTGCCACCCATCCTGTTTTCTGGCCTCGAGTTGCTGCAGACCAATGTATTTTAATGGTGTTTGATGGATTCAGCCAGCTAATTCCATTCAAATGGTGTCTTTGGCCTTGGTGGAGGAACTCTGTGTTTCTTTCTAGTTTATGATTGAAACATTCAGTGAAAGAGCATGCTGAGGTCAATAGTTGTTGTCAGCCAGAAGTTGAAAAAGGATTCACGGATTATTAAGAATCTGAGAAAAGGGTTTCTGTTGAATTTGAAAAACCAAATGACGTCACATTTACGTTACTAAAATCAGTCAGATTTCTTTCATTTTGCGAACAGCCTTGATGATCTGCTACTTTTCGGGAACAGTCGCCTTCTTTTCTGAAAGTTTATATGAAAGCAACTCTCCCATTTGATGTTCTGATTTGGAGAGTTGGTTTGCCAAGAACACAATGTGCCTTTCTCGCGTTACCGGCATACTCAGTGGCAGGTAGGCAGGTGATACTCAAGGAAACCACGGTTACCAAGTGACAACCAAACATATGAACCAAAGAGCCAACCGAAGAAAACCCACAGGCCTGTGAGTATTTAAAATTCAATGAAGATGATAGACAAAGGTAGTTTTGTTGTTTTGCTTTAGTCTATGAAAAAAAATCAAAAATTGATAAACCATGAAAGAAAAGATTAGATATACGTTTGAGTAGCTAAACTAAAATTATCTAATGTCCGTATCTCTGCTTAGATGAGAAGAATGTCCCACAAATCAAAGCCACAGTCCAATCAGAACCACATGAGGTAACTTTTCTAACTGACTTCTTGAATTTGATATTTCAATTAATGAAATCTCCTATATTACCTCTATGTACCTTCCTTACATCTTTTGGGATATTAATTCAATTCTGAAATCACTTTATGTCCCAGAGTTCTACTTAATTCTGCCAATGGGATAAAAAATGTTTTTGGGAACCACCTTTTGACTTTTCTGACACCACCGTGAATCATAGAGATCACACTAATCCTTAATCCCCTGCAGCGTCAGTCAAGGTGACAGCAGGAATACAGACATGAAGATGATGAGAGATCTGAGGATGATTGTCGGGTTTAAAAGCTGTTACGCATCATCATTTCCTGGATAATTTTTTTTTTTAAATTTCAAACAATGATCCTATTCCTCAAGTCCCGTGAAACATGAAATTGACTTCTCATATTCTTTTCAAAGACTAAAAAAGAAAATAGAATTTTTAACATCTAAAATGCAACGACCGTGCTTGTGATCAAGGCCCGATAATTTGGAGGGCCGTCTGGTGGGTCAGGAGAGGACGCTGGCCGTGCTCCTGGAGGAGGCTTTCAGGATCAAAGATGAGGTGGCGTCCAGTCTGCAGTCCACCAAGAGCTCCGCCCAGGTGGAGGCGTTCTCCCGTAAGCTTCTGGAGAACCACATACTGACCGTCACTCGCATAGTGAAGCAGCTCAGCCTGGACATACAGGTACACCAGTGGGGAAATGGTGAAACATGATGTCACTGTCTGTTTTTGGAAACATCTGAAAAGTCTCATGCAGACAAATTGTGTGTGTTCATCTCTTTCGTTTCTTCTCTTCTCATCTGTTTTCTTGTGCAACCCACAAACTGGCAGCTGATTTGATTACACTTGACAGAATGGTGCAGTACCGGCTCACAGCCTGCTCCTCTCTTTATCAGCCTTAACTTCAGGATGTTGCCGTTAACAACTAAAAAAATAACTCAAAAATGAGCAATTTGAGGTTTAATAATACCAAGTTTGGTACTAACCTCTGAAAACCTAACACAAAACTGAATACGTAACTCCAAGTGAGTCATTAATACGATTATCTTTTTTATTATTAGCTGTCGATATCTGCAGATGAAGCTCTGCACGGTAGTGATAAAGTCAGGCGTGAAATGAATATGCTGTTAATTCGGATGAAAGCATCTTTTCCTCCAACGATAAGCCAAAGGGGGGCTCTTTGATGTGCCGTCAGTGATGCCGTGCACACAAGCGGCATCTCATATAGGGGGTGATGTCATATACTAGCAAGTTTGAGTCATCTCAATCAATGTGAACCAAGATTATTTTGACAGCATTTACCAATCCTTTTGAATAAAATATGCTAATAGGCTTTGTTTGGTCTGAACAGACCCTGGAGAGACAGATGGCACAGCGGGACGTCATCACTGCTGGAACTAACATGGCTGTTCAAAGCCTGGACCAGAAGACCCTGGCTAGTATTGGAGACCTGAGGGGGAGCGTTGCCAGGTTTGTTCAATAAAATGGCTGAAAACACTAAAACGCTTACGTGTTGTACTTAAATACTACTCAGGAAACTAAAAGCCAATCTAGCTGGTTAGAACTCTGTAGATCTGTCAGTCTGAAGATAGTAGATCATTTCTCCAAGCTATTCTCTTAGACCAAGGTGTGATGCACCAGCAATTTGACTGATTAACATGCATTTTACTTGTTTTTCTCTCCCTCTGAGTGACTACAGACCGCATCCTGTCTGAAAGGCTTCATCTTCCAATCCATTATAGCATTGCTTTTGATACCCTAACAGAGCCCATACACATGCACACAATAATTACTTTCACACCAGACTTTAACACTTTAATTTATCTAATCGATTGCACTGCCGAAGGAGAACCTGTCATCTTAATGCTCCCTGATAAGACTTGCATTAAGATGGCCGTTTTTACTGGAGAGCCATGAGGCTGAATTTATTTTTATTATTAAAATCAATGATCATTTGGATTTTTTTTTTTTTTATTCAGCAGTTAATTGAACATGTCTTGTTAGTTTGAGTTTTATGGCAGGCCAGCCATGTTATGTAAGGATATTGCCCATTAGGCAACAAACTGCTGATTCATGATTCAATAAAAGCCGTAGAAATAAACCCTCAGACGAAATAATAAATAATAAAGTGAGGCGGGGGTTTTTGATAGAACGATTGTAGTGGTCTACAGGGAAATAACCTGAATTTCACACTTTGCATCTCCATCATTAGTTGTTGGAATTGATTGCAAGGCATACATTGCATGTCATCAAATATTATATTAACACACACAGTAGACCCGGCAGAAAGGAGGAGGGAGACTGTTTACAGGCCTGGTGATTGAATCGAAATTAAACGGGAGGGAAGGAAGCCATCTTGCAATTCTCAAAACAAGGGTTGGCACTATTTGTGTTTATGCCGCAAGCTAAACACGTTGTATTACAAATGAGATCTACCACAAAGTACACATCTCACATTTTTGCTTTGTTTGGTGTCAAATTGGCTGAATGAGACTCCTAGGATAGTCAGCTGTCTTCACACACCCTTATCACCAAATTCTTCTCTTTAAGTGGTCCCTCTCTGCTTCTTATTCCAATAATTATTAGTATTTTCTCATCTTATCTCAGGTGTGATGCCACCATCACAAAGCTCGGTGCTGACGTGAACGCTTGGGACCGGCAGCTGAACAGAATCCAGCAAAAGGTGTCAGAGCTCAGATCAACTGTGGACACGAGGTTCAAAGAACTAGAAGCCAAGGTGAGAAACGGTGCATCAGAGTAGAACATGTAGACATACACTATCTAGATTAAATAAAATCTACTCCATTTACAAGGCAGCTGAATACCAGCATGAAAACTAAATCAAGCATTTACCTTTCAAACATCATTATGGAGGTGTTTCCATGCATAGCATGTTGGCATTATGTTTTTATAAATACTGATTTGCAGTACTTGTATCTTAATCTTGTTATTCTACTTAAATCATGTTGTACTACACTAATGAGCAAACTCTCCATCCCTGGATTAATCCCTATCCAGTCTGAACGTACAGACGGCGTTGGAGTCTTGAAAGATTTTGAATATTCCAGTCGCAAACAGAAGAAACAGTTGTCGTTTGTACGAGATTAGAACTCAGAACATGAACAGGGATGTCCGCCCTCAAATGGTAGATGCTCGCACCAGTTTGACCTGGCTTGGGTTCTTTAGGGTAGCGCAGGGCAGTCTATCATCATGGTGACATCGCATTAGCTTTGGAGTGGCGGTCAGACTTGTATCATAAAGGTGATTGAGAGGGTAGAGAAAGTGGGCCACAGGCTGATATTCCCTGCCCAAGACCAGGGCTCAATCATGCTGACTCGGCAGGAGCAGGAAGGCCAAATCATGGAGATGGTCCAGTTTAAAATACTGTGTGTCTTTTTATTTTTTTTATTTATTTTTTATTAGATGTGCCAAGACCTCAAGCGGGTGGAGGCCTCGCTGTCAGAGCATTCCCAGAGTCAAAGGAGCGCCATGTCCGACCTGCAATCAAGACTTCAGCTGCTAGAAAACAGGCAAGAATATCAACTAAAGAGTGTGAACAACTTAAACACACTTTCTTACCATACTGATATTCAAATTCCATTTCTCTTTTACCACAATAGTTCTAATCTTGTGGTAGTAATGGATTGCACACATTGCGAGCTGCTAAAACATGACCTCCAGGGAGTCGCTTGATTATCAAGCTGGGGTTTGGTGGGAATGCAATCAGTGCAGCGATTTATTATATCATCAATATTTACATGGAGGTGGATTTTCCACAAAAATTGCTTTTTTGATACAATAAAGAGCAATAAATGTGTCGACGTAGCTTTAAATCCTACCTTTTATGTCATCTTTATGAACATTACTCACTTTTGAAAATGAAGACTTGTTCATTTTATTCAGTGCGGCTTTGAAGTTTGGCCTTTTTCTTGTTCTATTTGCTTTTGAGAAGAGCTCCTCGAATCATTGATTTTCCGCGTTCCCTTTTCATCCTGGTCTGACACACATGGATCTACTCTCAAATAATAGCCCCCTTCCCTAAGTCTCTCTACAGTCATTTCAAACTGGATATTTCAGCACCACATCCTCATAATATTGATTCCAGAGACTTAAATTGATTTACTGATAAATAATCCTCTATGGCAGCAATATGCAGAACAATCACAGATTTACCATGGGGGATGGGGTAGATATATGAATTATGAATCTGCTCTACTTAGGATTGTTGTGGATCTCTAATGGAAACCAGGTCACTGATTGTTTTAGAGCCAAGAAACTAACTGATAAAAATAGATTAAAGGGAAAAACTGACTGCTTTTCTGACACAGGTAGAAGAGGAACAAGATTTCTTTCAGTGATCCATCTTTAAATAGCTCCAAACATGTTTGTTCACATTCTACATACAGGGGGGCCCACAGTAGGTAAGGAAAATATAAACCCCCTCAGAAATAATGAAGAGTCATCTTTCTGGTGCCAAACCAGCCGAGTTCTTGTCGCTATCCCTGTAGAATCACACTGATTTGTATGTGGAGTCTGATTCAGACACAAACCCATTGATTTTCTCATTTACGAACAATCTCTCGAATTATAGCAAAGGTCAGTTGAATTTAAGCACCGATGGGTTTCGTGCACAGACAATTCCACCCAAGAATAAAATCTCCAGTGAGTCACAGCATATTGCGTCTTACATTTCAACACAGCCCACACAATATTCCACCTGAAACATCCAAGGTTGCAGCTTTTCTTTGACATCTTCTGCCCCCAGGAGACTGTTGGTTGAGCTACACACACACACACACACACACACACAACTATATACTCTAAAGTGGTTTACAACAGAATGACATTCAACCACTTTTCTTAAGTTAACCAACGACAAATAAAGTTGTCAGTTCGTTCACCCATGCATTGGTATGCATCTTTCCATTTAAAGGGCTTTGGTTTTGAACATAAGGTATCATGCAAACACATTATATATACAATACATTATTAAATACATTATTCCGTATTTATACCTTGTCATATTTTGAGATTGGAATTGTTTTTTGGTTTTGTCGTTTCAGTGAGACATCACTTTAAAAGTGCATCTGAATTTTGGTCTTCATATATATCCCAAAAAGAAATCTAGGAATAATATTTTTTTACTTGAATGATTGATTTAAAGCAAGTCTTCTCTATAGAATACACTTACAACAACATACATGATGCTAGGTTCATCAAAGAAATGGACGACTTGTCCGAGAAATCCACCTGCCTGCTTTAAAAATACAATTGCAGTTACTGATTTGTAATTGTTATTTTGTTTTTGCAGCAGTAAATATCAGAAGTGCAGAACCTCCTCTAATCTACTAATGGAAATATCTGTAAAGTTTGGGGAAAAAAAGACAGCAAATGTAATTTATAGCTTTTGACTTGTAATTTATGAGACCGTTACTGAAGTGCTGCTTGATTGTGTTTGTCTCTCTGTTTCTGATGGTTTTGCAGAATGTCAGGAGAAGTGGAGGAAGCCAAAGAGCTGACGGCTTCTCTGACAAAGTGGACGGAACAAGAACTCAGCAGCTCGGACCGGCGCTGCACATTACGAGAGGAACAACTGGTACGTTCAAGTCTCATTTAGAAATTACATCTCTGTTTGAAATGTACTGTTTTCATGCATCAACTTGTCAGGTGATCATGCAAATGTTTTGTTTTGTTTTAAATATGCATGCACTCTGTTTTCAGTTAACCACGGTGTCAGGGTTTTCCGACCGGATGCACGCTTTGGAGGCCCGCGTGGAGAAGTTTGAAACCCAGCTGAAGAAGGCCGAACGCTGCCAGGCAGGTGATCTGAAACACTCTGACGCCAGACTCGCTCAGAGGATGAGCTCTGTGGAGAACGGCCTTCACGAGGAAATGCAGCTGCTCAAACAAGAATACCACAAAGGTGGGCGATCGCCATCAGCAGGGCGCAAACACATGCATAGTGCATGTATGTTAGCATATACTGTACATCAGGGGAAGAAATGCACATGGAAAACACACTCACCAGCCACTTTAATAGGTGCACCTTGCTAGTACCAGGTAGGACCCTTTTTGCCTTCAGAGCTGCCTTAATCCTTCTTGACATAGGTTCAATAAGATACTGGAAACAGTCCATAGAGTTTGCTCCACATTGACATTACAGCATCACACAGTCACTGTAGATTTGTCCACTGAACAGCCATGATGCCAATCTCCCGTTCCACCACGTCCCAAAGCTGCTCTATTGGACTGAGATCTGGTGACTGTGGGGGCCATTTGTATACAGTTAACTCATTGTCATGTCCATGAAACAGTCTGAGATGTTTGGAGCTTTATGACATGGTGTGTTATCCTGCTGGAAGTAGTCCTCAGTAGATGGGCTCACTGTTCTCACAAAGGGATGGATATGGTCAGCAGCACTCAGGTAGGCTGTGGCAATGCAACAATGCTCAATTGGTACTGAGGGGCCCAAAATGTGCCAAAAATATATACCCCACACAATTAGACCACCAGCAGCCTGAACCGGTGATACAAGGAAGGATGGATCCATGCTTTCATTTTGTTGACACCAAATTCTGATCCCAACATCAAAATGTCGCAGCAGAGATGAGACTCGTCAGGCCTTCCAGCGTTTTTCCAATCTTCCATTGTCCAGTTTTGTTGAGCCTGGGGCAATTGTAGTCTCAGTTGTCTGTTCTTAGCTGACAGGAGTGGTACCCGGCGTGGTCTTCTGCTACTGTAGTCCGTCTGCCTCGAGGTTTTGAGGTGTTGGGCAGAGATGCTCTTCTGCATACCTCAGTTGTAACAAGTGGTTATTTGAGTTACCGTTGCCTTTCTATGAGCTTGAATCAGCCTGGTGATTCCTCTCTGACCTCTGGTGTCAACAAGACATTTTAGAACTGCTGCTCACTTGATATTTTCTCTTTTTCGGACCATGTTCTGTTAACCTCGAGATGGTTGTGTGCAAAAAATCCCAGTAGATCACCTTTCTTCCTCATTCTGATACTCAGTTTGAACTTCAGCAGATCGTCTTGACAATGTCTACATGCCTGAATGCATTGATTTGCTGCCATGTGATTGGCTGATTAGAAATTTGCGATAACGAGTAGTTGGACAGGTGTGTCTAATAAAGTGGTCGGTGAGTGTAGACTCTTAAGTCTCCAGCCTCTCTAGGAGGGTTGCAAAATACAGAAAGGGCAAGATCTCCTTCGGTAAAATGAAATCTGAGCTTAACTGCTCCATGAATCACCTGTAAGCCATCGTTCCCAGTCCTAGAGACCCAACCATCCGTAGCTCTATTTTAAGTATAGAAGGGAAAGATGAATGAGAATGAATGAGAGACGGTTATAAAAGGGAAAAAAGCAATGCATTATTAATGTGTGTCATAAATATCGATGGCAAGACAGGCTGAAAAGAGACAGAGGGAGATTTAATATCCCATCATTGAGAAAGAAAGTTTATACCTCCATCTCACAGTTCAGTCAGTGAATATTACTTCTTGAAGTCCAGCAGTATGGAAACACATTTCTGTTTTAGGCAGTAACTAACCAATGAAGTCGTGGAAGCAGATCATTAGGATCGAATTATCTAGAAAGCAAAAAACTAGCATTATAAATGATCATAGCACTATAGAACCATAAACCAGAATCCACCAAAGTCACTGAGTGGCAATATAACTCATCAATCATCAGCAATATTCAAATAGTGATTTGCATCTCAAATAGAGTGTATCGGAGCTCCTATGCACAACACATTTCTGTTTTGGACAGGGTTCCAGTCTGTGCATGACACCATTGAGTCCCTGAGGCAGATAGGTGAAATCAAATCCCATCTCAACATGAAGAAGCTGCAGAAGCAGAACGTCGGGGTTGTTTGAAGCCAGGTGGCAGACGTCAGTGGCTCCTGACATCACCCAAAGAAGACAACCACGTTACCATCCGTCTTTTTCCTGAAGGACTCGTCTGTGGTTCTATACGTTATTTAGTCCCTCTTTCAAAGTCGTATTCTAAACAAATTGATGTAGTAACCTAAATTACAGACATTAGACACATTTGGTATTTTGTGGAAGACTTACTTAATGATCCATGTTAGCTTGTGTGAGTGACTAGTGAGATTAATTTAAAGAGGTGAAAAGATAAATTATCTATCGTTCCACTTCATCTCCCCTCATTATTCTTGATAAAACATACAATATGTTGTGTAATGTTACACCAATGCAAAGTTTTGTTTGACCTACATTTTTTAGGAAAATATTTTAGCACACTTTGCACTTTTGCCTTCTAATAAATCGCAACAAATATTGGCAAAATAATTATATTATTGTAGTATTTATTTCCTTTTAGTAAATGTGATTGATGTAATCGAAATGAAACTTTATACTGTTCCTATAGCCCGCTATTGTTGATGAAGTGGTCAAAAATACTACAGCGTGTGATTTTTGCTTGTGTTGAATGAACCTGCCAGCAGGGGGCGACATATTGGCCGACAGCGTTTAGTTGCATGTGATGTTGTGGAAGGTGAAGCAGAAACGTGGCGAAAAAACTTATGAATAGTTCGGCATTACCCACCATTTTTACCGAACAGTTGTTACAAAGAAAACTAAAAGAAAAGCTCATGGCCCGTACGGGGATCGAACCCGCGACCTTGGCGTTATTAGCACCACGCTCTAACCAACTGAGCTAACCGGCCAGTGACGTCCTATGACGTCAACATAACTATATCAAAGCGACATATCCAAGTGAAAGTAAAAGTTATTATTTCCTCACCGGTAAGCAGTAAGTACTACATATCTTAATCTTAGAAGGAATTGTACTCGGTATATGTGTGTAAATTGATAAATTTGACAAAATAACCAACATGTCAGTTTTGTGAGGAGGTTAAATGTGTGTTGTTGTAGATGGAGTTTGAAATTTACTACAGAAAAATTATTTCTGCCAAAGACAAATTTACTTTCAGTTACGTTCTGGAATAGAGAATACACTATATCCGAAATTAGCTTTTATTAAATAAGTTATCGTTTTGCCATGTCAAGATGTCCCATTCACTTTCGTCAGATCTTCCACGATTGGTCACATTTGTGAACCAGGATGCCCGTTCTTTTCTCCGGCTGGGATGTGGTCGATGACGGTGCTTCGTTGCCCGCTGAGAAGTTGGGGGTTTCCCAGTTTCCCCGTAAAGGACGCGTCTACATCATGTATCATGGAACCACTGTCGACAATGCCCGACACATCATAACCGAAGGTTTTTTGCAGTCGTCTGGTGGCATGCTGGGAAAGGGCGTGTACGTCAGTCGTGATATAAACAAAGCAGCAGTTTACCCACGACACCACCCGTCCACGGACCGCGTGGTCCTGGAGTTGCGCGTCCGCCCCGGCCGCGTCAAGCGCATCGCCAATGACAACGACCTGCAATTCGATTGGCACGCAAACCGCTACAACACCGCATGGGTGCCCGCAAACTGCGGTCTATCTGCTGCGCCCGCAGGCATGGAGGAGGACTGTGTGTTCAATCCCAGGAGAGTGATGGTGGTGGGCATCGCCAAGGCACCAGACAACGGCGTGCAGAGTGAACTTCAGCAGCTTGTGGACTCCATGATGCCTGGAGCAGGAGATGGTGCTGCGGTCAAGTGTTCCCTGTGTAAGAGAAAGACGCAGCACGGTGCCCAGCACATCAACCAGCAGTGCTGGAAGTGTGGAAAAAACATCTGCATTCTTGCTACCAAGCATTTCTGTCCATAAGGGTGAAGGGGGGGTGATGTTTAGAGGACTGCATGGGCAGAAGCCAAGTGTTAAAATAGTACCATGACACAGATGCAATTTGAGATGCTGCCATAGTTTGTAAGTTAGTAGTCAGAGTCGAGTCCTTCAGTAGTGATGTTAGTTTCTGCAAAAAGGTTTGTGAAGGATCTTTGATTTTTTTTTTAAAAGTATGCATGATCTATTAAGTCTGCTGTAATGTTCCTTATCAATTCTCTGTAGACAAATCAGAAACTGAACTGTATTACAGCATCTCACCTGCACCATGTTCTTTAAATGAAGAAAAAAATAAAATTCATTTTCTCTTTCATTTTCAAAAAATTTTCTTATGAGATGCAATAAAATCTAAAGTGAAATGACTATTTTTTTCCCTCTCACACTGGACATTGGTTAGGAAGTTTAAATGAACTGACATGACTCTGAGTGTAAAACCTGCGAGAAATATTTGGTGGGGATAAATAATATCTCCCCAGATAACAATTATGATGCAAATAAGCAAAGAAAACATTCTTTGGAAATCATCGAGATAGTTTTCATAATTTGGCTAAAAATCCCTTTATTTCACACAGAAGGTGGATGTAGGGTTTTAATGCTAAAATGTTCCTCTTAAATTTCCTCAACATTGCACATTGTATAGAATTACTTTAGACTGATAAATGTCTTGGTTGTAGCAGCCAAGGTCCAGTTGGCTCCAAGCTCTACATTTCATGATTACGCAGGCGTAAGCAAAAATTCATGATTCAAGATGAGGACGAGGCAAGCAGCAAATTAAATTTTAGCAGTCTTTCATCTCCGTTCATTTTGGCGTGCTGCAAAAGGACCTGCAAAAAAAAAAAAAAGGAATGTAAGATTAATGTACACTTGACATCATCTGGTGTCTGTACACATGTTTGGCAGCTATTGGCTCACATTTATTAGCTCCTGGTCGTTTTTGGCATGTAAGTGTCTGAGCAGGTACCAGCTGGCCACCTGCATCACCGTCACCAGGCCATCCTGAGAAGGGAAGTACACCATCCTCTCCAACAAACGCCTAGTTTCTCTGCAGGAGACAAACGCAAAGATAAGAAGGGAGTGGTCTTATTTATTTTTAGCCTCAGCTCAAAACTGAAACTGAAACTGAAAAATGGAAGTGCTGACCTGGCAGTCATCTTGGTCGCATACTGGAGCAAGGCCTGGAAAAGCAGAGCCATGGGGGACGACCCCAACTTCAAGGCCTCAGTGGTCGCTTCCGACACCAGTTGTGGCCAGTCGTTTCCTGTGACGCCTGCCTGAAAGGTCAGACCACAAAGGATTATGAATAAAACTGAAAGAAATAGCTGTGCAAATCATGTTTCATTCTGAATCTGTAGATCTTTTCACCATGGTGTTTGATAACAACATGAAAAACACCCACCTCCTCCTCGATATCATTTACTCCTTTCAGAGAAACACTAGGAAAAATCAAAACTTGACATTAAATACATTCCAAGTTTTGCAGGAACTCACCATACAGGGTCTCAGGGCTAGCAGGGCTAGCCGTAAGAGGCTTGCTATCTGTCTGCTTTGCATACCAAACTGTGAGGCAAGCTGCAAATCCTGCCGGAGAGCCATAACCGCTTGGACCAGCAGGCCCTGGCTGCGGTACACCTCGGCCAGCCACTGAGAGAGGGACAGCAGCAGACTGAGTGCAACATTACGTCTATCTGCTGTGGCTGATCAAGCTAGGATTGTGTGCGCGAATAATGAAGTATAGGATTCACTGTGAAACAAAACACTGCATTGTTATGTCTTGTGATGAAGCATCCACTCACAGGCCAAGCCCCAAGGTTGGAGGGGTTCGCCATCACTGTATTGTGCAGCTGCTCCAACACCGTGTCTGGGAGGACGGTGCCACAACCGGCAGCGAGAAGCCTCTGACACTGTACCTGCCTGAGCGACAGCAGCACCGCCGGGTGGTCAGGAGAGACAGTCAGCACCTGGACAGGAAGCATAGTGGGTGTAAAATGCTCATGGAATGATAAATCAGAGAATAATACAGAGGTTGTTATGTGTTCACATCCCACCTGTAAGCAGAGAGCTTCCGCCTGCTCCAGTTCCCCCCCCATCATGAGGCCAGTCACTGTCTGCTGTAGTACCCAGGCCTCAAGAGACTGGGCCAGGGGGCGCTCTATCTCCTCCACAGAGCTCACTGGGATGACAAAAAAAAGAAAGAAGTAGAATCATTTATATGTTCAAACACACAACGAAACACATACACCAATTTACACACCTTTCTCAGAAACCACCGACATGAGGATTTGCTCCAGTCCTTGCCTGGAGGGAGCAGAACCCGACAGATAACAGGAAGTGTTTTCTGTGTGACAGGCGGCCATTAGCCCCGCCCATGTGGCCGGGTCATCTGGAAGTACAGTGGAGAACATTTTCTAAACAAATGCGTCTCAGTGATTTACAAACACAACATGAGGTATATATATTTTACCAGGGCAGAGTACCACAGCTCTCTGCATCGTCTTCAGCGCATTCCTATGACGGTCCTCTCCAGAGTGTCTTCCATTGGCCAGTTGGTTCACGCCACTGTGCAACAGCGCTCTCTGCAGGCGAGCAAGGTAAATGACATCAACTACAGAAGAGGTACTAGAGTCAATATTAACTTAGTGTAATTACAGCATTTTGGCCATACAGTGTGTGGTATATATCAGATTAAATAGAACGATTTCAATTGATACAAGCATGACAAAAAAAGTATTTTCTAAGTAGTCACTCTTACCTTTCCTTGGGTCATGCTGGAGAGACAGGCAACATGACCGGCCATTGCTCCACCCTGGAATACACAACACACAAAACCATGAATGCCTTTTCTATTTATGTTCAGCAAACAAGAGGCATCAATAATGGCATCATTTAGGTAACCTCTGCAAAAGTACTAAGCCTGAAACCTTACATTTGCCTTCCTGGGGTAGTATTGTGGTATCAGCCTTGACAGCAGGGCCCACAGAGATGGGTTTCCAGGGTTACTGTAAATTAAACAAAAAAAAGCTTCTTCTTTTTTTGCAAAAAATTTGGACAAATCTTCCCACAACATATATTAAAATAACTACTGTGCTTGGATATATGTTGCTACACTCTCCAGGGAACTTTTTTTATCAGTACGGGTGTATGTCATCACTCAACAACTCAAACAAGAAGTTTACCTGTGCACCGCTCTCGAAGCCTCTCTTTGCACGGCGCTGAAGTCACCCTGCAGGGCTAGCAGGGCACAGGTGAGCAGACAGCGTTGCTCCACAACACTGCCAGAGCTCGAGCCTTGCTTCAGCAGCTCAGTCAGAGCAGCGGAAGCTAAGGTCGCGTCACCGTGGACCAATCCCAAGGCACATAGGCACAACAGGGATTCTGGAATCGGCTCCTGTAAGACTGAGCTGCACCAAAAGGAAAGCAAATAAATTACTTTAGCAAGAATTATCACAAATTATCACCATACAGTAGTTCAGTTCACAACGATTTTGGTACTGACATTTTGTTTGGCCCAATAAAACAGTTTTGGGAAGCTGGTTTACATCTGGTTTATACATCTCTGGTCAGTGCTGAACATTTAACTGAACACTGATTACAAAAGCGTAAACACAGAGATAATATCAAATAGCACTGTGATCAGACACCACTGCGGACTCACCATTTAAACAGCAGAGTCTTGGCTGAGTCTAGGTTACCCTGCCGGTGCTGAAGCAAGGCCAGAGCTGTCAAAATGTAAGCTTTCTCCTTCTCACTGGAAGCCAAAGCCAAGGCACGTTCATAGGCTGAAACAAACAGGCAACGGTTTACTCGCTCTGGCTTCTGCTCACATGTAAAATCTCTGATTTGGGTTTATCTCCTTCTCCTCACAATTAATGCTCTCTGCAAGGAGTCCTGATCTGCAGTAGGCCAGAGCCAGCCAGCACAAATCACTGAGCTCCTGCAGGGGAGTGGAGTTATATACTTTCACCGCCTCGTCCCATCGGCCTAAGGAGCTGAAAAAATGCACAGATGGGGACAAAAAGATTGGAGTTTCAGGTATTTGGTTTTTGTGAAAGAAGGTTCAAGCGTATGTGTACAAATGGGAGCAGGATAGCAGGATATTACCACAGGGCACGGCCATAACTGCTCAGAGCAAACGTCAGCATGTCTGGAGACGACTTGGACTGAAGTAATTCAAGACCTCTGCAGAATGTTGAAACGGAAAAAGATTAAACATGACAAATACTGCACCATTAAGATGCAAAATCAGTTTGTGTAATTTGGACAGACACCTTAGGTAAGACTGTAAGGCCTGCCGCTTCAGCTGCAGATGCTCATTGAGGTAGCCAAGCATGATAAAGGCATCGGGGTCAGACTGGATTCTCTCTGAGGGGGATGCAGAAGAAACTTCACTTCAAAGCGCACCCAAATGATGCTGATGCACCCATAGTTACACGAAAAAAAAGCTGCACCTGTGTACTTGGTGAGGGCCACCTGAGCAGCAGAGATGGCATTCATCTGGACGATGTTGTAACGGTACAGCTCGGTGTCTCTGATGCTCTTATCCAACAGGGTGGAACATACCCAGTAGGCGTAGCCTTTCACTCCCTCCATCTGTCGGGTGAAAAGAGCAAATGTAGATGAGGAGGGAGAGGATGAAGGAAAGGGTATCGTACTCATGTTTTCTGTTCCCTTGTGATGTCGTCCATAATTATGGAGCAAAACTTTCATGGAATTTAGCAGACTTGACGTAGAAGCAGAGATATTATTAGCTGCTTAATTGTTGGGTTTTACAATAGGATCCCTTGTGGCACAGGGAGGTTACGCACATGTGTGCTGAGCTCCGTGGTGTGTCTGAAAAGATCCATGGTGTCATAGCTTCCCACTCTCTCCGCTATCAATGCCTAGTAGGAGGACAGAGAGAGAAGTTCATTACATCTTATAAATACCAGCCGATATGCAAATTTATCTGTTCCAATCAAACAAGCTGGCAAACGAGATGCAATTAGACAGATTTTAGCCAAGAGCACAGCACTCCTTACAAACCGCTCGACTTAAAATCAGTGTCTTTTTAAATTAAATTTCAATACAACGAATTGCCAACCAGGTAACCTGTCTCGAGTCTTTGTACCTGTCCGATCCAGCAGTTGACATAAAGTGGCTCCAGGGACTGGGCAATCTTAAAGGCCTTGTGAGCAAGCTAAATGAGAAAAGAGAGATCAAAAAACACCTAAAAATATCAGCTTACAATGAGTATAAATGGTGTGACTCATAGGATGACGTAACATCAAGTCGATCACACACCTCTATATTGTCCTTTTTCAAATACAGGGTACCGAGGTTGGTCCAAGCCACAACGTTCTACAATGAAATATTTTAAAAAAATCACATGTCACATTCATGTCCCAGTAGAGTTTTCCCAGTAATACTGGCAGCGCTGTAACAAATGTACACTACCTACATTTGGTTCAACCTGTATGGACTTGATGAAGCAATGCTGAGTCAGCGCAAAGTTCTCAAGACCTGATGTGACAAAAAACAAAATTGGCAAGATCAAGCTTCCTGTTCCTGTGATGCAAGTCAATGTAAAGTTTAACGAGAGAACGAGACTTTTTAAACAACAATAAAAATAGATTTTCTCTGATAACATACATTTATAGATTTTAAACTGTTTCAGATCAATTCAGTTGACATTGACTAATCGATGCATCATAGATCAATTTACCTCTGCTCATGGAAATCACTCCTAATGCATTCCAGTAGCTATAGTTCTCGCTGTCCATCATGATAGCCTTCTTTAGACACTGAAAAAAAAAAATTCTTTGAAAACCGTTTCTCGGAACAAACGGAACAAAAGCTGTTGTCCTGCAGGATCCTGGGGTTTACCTGCTGCGCCTTCTCCAGGAGCAGAGATGGGGAGTTCTGATCTCCCACTGCAGGGCAGGGGCAGGTGGACTGGTGGTAATAGTTAAGTCCTATGTCATACCAAAGGCTGGGGACCTCAGACTTAAGTTTCAAAGCACGGGCGTAACACCTGCCAACAGAAAGAAACAGCTAATCTTCAAAGTGCAACAGGACCGATACCTGATAGTGACATAAAGACCACAGCTTCATTAAAGCTCTTTTGTGTCAACTTTTGTGTTTGTGGTCACACCTTTCTCCGACTCTTAGTATCTGGGCCAGGGTCAGGGTACCTCCCTGGGTGTTGGGGTCTAAACCAGCCAGCAGGGCGGGCACTAAAACCTGGGCTCTGCTTGGCGACACCGTGCTCACTGCAGTGCAAGCATCTCCCAGAAGCTTCCACAAGCAGGACAGATCTGGCCGCAGCTCCACAGCTCTGACAGACACAAAAGTGTACAAGAATAGTGTGTGATGTGATGTGTGAATCAAAGACAGAGCCTTATTCCCTTTTAAGATTTAGAAACCAAATAAAAGCTGAGCCACTACCTGAACAGGTTCTTTATGGCTTGTTGAATGAGGTCAATGGCTCCCCCATCTCTGCAGTCTTCCATTAGACTTTTAGCCATTGACAGTTGGCACTCGCCAAGACCTGAACAGATCACACATATACCCAGAGACCCACAATGAAAAGACATCACAACTCACGGAGTTCTTGAACACAGTGATCTCAAAACCCACCTTTAAGAGCAGGAACATACTCTTGCTTTGCTGTGACCTGCAGATACTCTGCAACTGCTTCCTTGAACTTGCCCAGGGTCTGTTTGATGGCGGCGGCCTGGTAGACGCTGTAGATGGAGCCTGGCTGAAGCTGATGGGCCTTACCAAAGGCCTTCAGAGCTGCTGTGAAGCTTCTGCGGTTTAGGTAGGCCTCGCCCAAACACTCCCAACACACCCAGTCCTCAGGGTCCGCTCTGAGAGCTGCCTGCAAACTGTGGGCATTAATAAAATGGTTAAAAACAGCCCAGGGCAATTCAGGCAACATTTGAAAATGTAGGGTAACAGGCTTTATAGAAAGTCTTACTCGGCTATAGCTTGTTGATGCTCTCCGACCTTCAGGTAGTAAAGTCCTCGTCTCATCCAAGCCCATTTAGCCGAACCTGGAGTGGCTTTCTCCACCACTGACTGGAGGATTGCTAAAGCAGTGTCCTGTAGCATTTAGAGAGCAGGAAGTGGAGAATTAAAGCACCACAGATGTTAATGGTGTAGCTTTTTGGAGCTTGTGTCTGTCTAATAACAAATTTACCATATCACCCTTCTCCATACTGAGATCCACTGAGGCAGCCCCCGACTCTACATCAGTACCGTCCAATTCAAAGGCCTTCCTAAAGCAGCCTTGAGCCCGGCCATAATCCCTTGCCACCTCCCGGTAATAATGTCCAAGGTAGCGGAATGCACACCCGAGGTGCAGGTCGGATTTTGCAGCCTGAAATGGACAAAAGAATCTTTCTGGTGACAATAGTAACACTCTGCCATATTATCCAAAATTCTGATAGTTACAGTACAAACCTTGAGAAAATGTGAATGGGCTTTACTCCGGTCTTTACGGGTCTCTTCTCCCATGTCCCAGTAGAGTTTTCCCAGTAAGAAATAATACTCTCCACAGTCTGGGTTCTGGGTAATCGCCTTTAGGAAACTAAACAACAGAAGAGAGAAAAGATCAAGGTGGATAATTTCCCCATACACAGCTTGTTTCTAACTCATCTTCAGATGAGGGAGAGCTCAGATTCTCAGACGTATCTTTTACCTTTCCTCTGCCAACTGCTGCTGGCCCTGAGCTATTTGTGTGAGTCCTCTGATCACCAGACCCTGAGCCAGATCAGGGTTAGAGGCCACTAGATCAGCAGATATCTACAGAAGATAGAGTAATAAGAGTTAATATTGCACCAGCAGTTGTAGAACGCTGTTAGAATCACATATCAAAAGAATAATAATAATTTTGTTCTCTACGGTAGCATGCAGTGAATTTGATAGGAACCTTAAGGGCTTCATCAACTAGTCCCTTGTTCAGATGGGCACGGCCTTTGAAGGCGACGAGACTTGGGTCTTTTTCCGCATCTGGTAGCTAAAAAAAGACAAAGAAAAACATTTTCAGGAGTGCACTTTGTGCTGCATGTGTTTTTTCGATAATGATAAATTTAAGTTGTCTCAGACAATGACAATACCTGTGAAAAGATCTCCAAAGCCTGGTCTGCAGCTTCTTCTCCTCCACTCCTGACTGAAGCCTCCAGCTTCAGTCTGAGCAGTTTGAGCCTCAGCTCCTCATCTCCAGACACACAAACAGCCAGAGCTAAAAGAACCAGACACACAGCGGGAGCTCAGGAGATGGTTTCAGGGCATCTTCACACAGGATGAGGGTACACACTCCTTGCTTTGTGGACATCGATTTCTTGGCAAAGTCTGACTGGACGTATTTGTTGAATTAACTGAAGAAGTAGTTGCCTGCTGTTGTGAGGTCACCTGACTGTCTCTGGTGTTATGCAGAAGACTAAACACACCTTGGGAGCAAGACGCAGCGCTGTCCGAGTATCTGTGCATTTTAAGTTGAGCTTCAGCCAGGTTGCACCATCCTTGACTGGAGTTCATTTTCTTCAACCCTTCAAGGACAAGATAGAAACTTAAAGTTTAGATTTAGGCGCAGAGATACAAAACATGCATTGTCTGTATGACTTTGAATAGTGATGAAAAGGATTTTCCATTAAAGTGAGTTTGTTCTTTATTGATGTGCAAACTTACCCCGTTCAAGGCCCTTGATGGCATCTTTGTACCTTCCTTCTTGCAGCGCTTTGCTTCCAAGACCCAAGTGACCTAATCCACTGTCAGGTACGAGATCCAGGAGCCGGGAGAAACAACTGTGAGCTTCCTCTTTCTGAACGCCTTTAAATAATAGTTCATAAAATCAATATATGTATTTATTTTAAAATGAGTTGTATATATTGTGCTGAGCATGACAAAAGCATCTAACCTGTTCTGAGATAATGAGAGGACAGAACTTCTAGAGGATAGCTTTGGTTGGGATAGAGGGACAGCATCGACTCACACACCTCTTTCATTTTGGCTTCTTCGTCTGGTAGCTACAATTAGTAGAGGATGACTAGATTGTCACTGTCCTCAAATTTCTGTGGTGGTGACACAGATATCAGACAAGGTTCACTTACTTTAGAGAGGCATTTGATATAGTCAGCTGAAGCCTTCTTGTGTTCCTCTCCTGGTATAGGATCCGTGAGAACCATAGCTTTCTCAAATGCTGTGAGTAACTGATAAACCAAAAAACAATAGTTGGAAAAGGGAAAATGACAGAGACACAACAGGGAAAGGGAGAAATTAGAAGTTCTAACTTCAGTTACGGCTTTTGATGGCGATGAATTCTTATGCGTTTTAATATACACATAAACCCTGTCAATTTTTGAGAAAATCTTACATGCTGTTGAGTTTCGTGGTCCTGCTCTTTCTTATTAAGACATTCTGAAAGGAGCCGGGTCATCTGCTGCCACAGCTGGAGTAACTCTTTCTTGTCCACAGCCTCCTCCTCCTTCAGCTGAAGGAGTTGCAGCCAGAGCTTTGCTAACTGCAGGATGTGCAAACACACACATGTTCAAATGTTTGAAAACGACAAAAACTGTGTATTTTTAATCACTGGACACAATTGCCTTTAAATTACATACCTTTAAGTATTCTTTGTCGGATTGATAAATATCTGATAGCTTCCTGATCAGCTCATAACATTTATTTTTGTCAGAGCTGTTAATGGAAACCATAGAGAGAATCAATCTCATCATATTCCATATATTCAAACAACATTGTCGAGAGAAATCAAGACATGACCACAAACAAACACAACTAAAACTATTATGAGGTCTTTCTTTGTGTTACCTTCTATACAGCTCAACAAGCTTCTGATAGACGTTAGGGAGCTCATCTTTGAAATCCCACTGATCGGTCTTCTCATAAAGATTTGCCAAGCCCTGAAACACAAATCACCAATTTGACACTGACTTAGGAAAGACATATTGTTATAACCTGCATCCTCTATAAAAATCAACTCATCAACATCGTTAGGTTTTTTAGTTTATTACTAGTGATAATAGCCGTTTCCAGGAAATAAACTACTCTCTAACGAAAAGTGTAATCAGTGGAAGAACCTACAAGTTTTGGCCCATACATCCTCCACTTTACCTGCCATGCCAGCAGCTGCTCTGGCTCCAGCTCCACAGCCTTCTTATACGCTGTTTGTGACTGGTCTGGTTGCTCGAGTTCGCAAGCTGCCAGGCCAATGAACACCCATGCATTATAATTGTTCTTCTCCAGCTTCAAAACGGCCTGAAAGTGCATTGAAGTGATGCAAAGTCAGCTTCACAACAACTCTGCAGGAGAAATACTGTGCTGCCGCATCCAGTACTCAGACTTAATTTGATCAAGATCTTAAAATACTTCATATTTCTGAGTATCTAGATGTGATAAATTTTACCTTGCAGTGTTTTAGAGCCTCTTTGAACTCTTTGTTTTTTATGGCCTCTCTGGCACATTTCAGAGCTGCCTTCACTTCTTTACTAGACATCTGAATGAAACAAGGAAACAAAACAATGACATACCGATGCATTTCAAATTCAAGATGCTACTTGTGAACCATACATCTACATTAACTGGGAACATTGACCGTCTTGACTCTAGTCTAAACTAATGTTTAGTCATCTCTATTCAGCAGCACTGACGTCAGAAATCACTACAGTATACGTCACAGCCCATTCGAGGTAACACTTTTTGACCTGCTAGCGGTGTTAGCTAGCAAAACACAATACAGAACAGCATTAACTGTAATTTTATCACAGCATTTAAACTACCGGAAAAATTCCTTTTTCAATAATGTAAATAGAATATTTATTCATTTGACTGAGGTACTATATAAACTGCTAAAACAACCAAGAATGAAAAGTTATCCCAAACTCACCGTTTCTGTTGACACGCACAAAGCTTATTCGATAACACGGAAGTAGATCCAGTAGCTCCACCTACTTTGGATTTCAAAATAAAAGTTTTATATTGTACACCTAAAACCAAAGATAAGTTTAAAAAACTAAATATGTAATAGGCATGTATTAAAAAAATTCAATAAAGAAATGAATAACTGAAGTATCTGATGTCAGGGAAATTTTTTTCCTCATACAGTGACAAATACAAACAGTTCATAAACATCACCACTTCTCTGTTTCAGACATTGTCAAAAATAACTTATTACTAAAAAATAAATATTAATAAAAATAACTTAAAATTACAAAAAAAATTCAAGTCAGTCAAACTTGTTTTTTCATCAGAACTCTAAGTCACAGCATCAGTCTTGGCCAATTGTTTCCCCCCCCAGTCCGGAAGTCCTACAGGGTTGGGGGATCTCTGCAGAAACATGGATCACATGGTTTGTCTCCTAGTTTGTTCACCTAACATAATTTGGATGTGGTCTGGGCCTAATTTACACACCTCTGGAGTGATAATATGGTCAAAATACACTAAGGATTGTTTAACTAGAAGAACAGTGCAAAGAAAATGATCAATTTTGACAAAGTTATTTTGTTGGGTACACACAAAGAAGACATTCACATACTGAACAGTTATCAGCTATCATTGTAAGACTACGTTATTTGCACATCATCCATAAATTCAGAATCAGATTAATGTATTGATCCCCGAGGGGGAAATAGCTTTTTTTTTTCTTTTTTTTTTACAGTTGCACTGCTCCAGAAAGAACCAGAGAAGATGTCAGAATAAGAAAAATATTTTAGAATAAAGATCTAAAAAGGAAATAGGAATAAACGATATATAGGTACAGTACATATATACATATATTTTAGTGTCCACTTCCATTCCTCCTCTTAGTACAGTTTGATGGCCACTGGCAGGAAAGATTTCCCACAGCATTCAGTAGTATATTTAGGAAGGGTCAACCTGCTACTGAACGAACTCCTTTGTCCCATCAGTGTTCTATACAGCAGATGGTACCCATCAGAGAGTCCAATGTATCCCCAACAACATCACCGCCCCTCACACCCCTGCCCCAGCACACCACAGCACGAAGGAAAGCACTGGCCACCACAGCCTGGTAGAACGTCCTCAGAATGGTGTTACAGACGTTAAAGCCTCCTCAGAAAAAAAAGAGACAGCTTTGGCCTTTCTTGAAAATTTTGGCATCAGGCTGATAAGGTGACTTTTAAATTGTGCACACAGGATGCATACTATTTTTCCAACTAGTATTGATATTTAAAAAATCATACAGTGCCATAGAGCCACTTGTTAATAGCTCTCTCATTGGCTAACGTGTCTTTTTGCCAATCCTCATGCCATCTGAGGTTAGCGATGACCTGGCTGTAGTTTCTGCCCAGACTGCTGCGCCAGGCAGCAAATGCTTCTTTATTGTAGAGATGGACAGCTGTGGAGACTTTTGGATAGTCCACGATCCGACGCAATAGCCTGTCCAGGTCTACCACCTCTTCTGGGAACTTGTAAACAACATTATGAAGTTCATCCTTGTCCAGGTTTAGGTCTGCAAAAACACAGATTGCAGAAAATCAATAACAGTCACAGGTGTCTGGGGTTTTTTTCTTGGAAGTATTTGAGTTTTGACGAGTTACATTTAATTTCAGATGGTAGAAACTCACCAAAAAGCTGTGGAGGTAAACTGAGGCCATCTGCATAGGCAATGTATTTCCATTGGCCATGTCTAAGCATGTAAGTAGATGCATTGGCATTACACCCGTGATATTCACTCAGAACCCAGTCTGAACGCTGCTTCTCGGAGACTGCGCCATCTTTGGACAGCAGAGGAAGGAGTGAGTCACCACTGAGGTTACCTACGGCTGAAATACCGGCAATGTCTGGAAAATATATAATAGTGTTTCAACACCAACAACATAATCAACTAGGACATTTATTTGTGTTGCTTTTGTCGACTTCCTTACCCAGCATGGTTGGAAAGAGATCAACCAAAGATACAAGCTGCTCCACCTGCAGGCCGGACTTCAGCCCGGGTCCCATGACGAGCAGAGGAACCCGGGAACTGCCTTCAAACATGGACATCTTATAGAACTGCCGGTGCTCCATGGCTAACTCTCCGTGATCAGCTGTAAATATCACCACAGTGTTGTTCAGCAGGTTTGTGTCTCTCAGAGCTGTGATCACGTAACCTGTTGGGACAGAGGAAGAGTGGAGGGAGGCAGTGAGAGGACAAAGGTGCTGGTAAATACATTTGACTATTAGAACTATTATAACTAACATGGACACTACTTTCTTGCTAATGTGGATTAGCATGAAAATGTGATTTTCCTCATTCTAACAAATGCATTGTGTTTTTTTTAGTGCTTTCTGCTGTTCACCAGAGAGTAATTAATATAAAAGTACCAACATGTTCTAAGTGGATGCATTGAATCATCAGTTATCCTAACCTCAATACCACTGCATGTTTAACTGCTAGTGATATGTGTGCATGAAAAAAATATTGACAGAAATTCCCACGGTAAAGCTACTTTTAATTTATTATTTAGTACATTTGTCCATTTTGGAGTCACGCACAAGGCATGATTAGTGTGCATCTCTCATTATCTTGCTTACATAATTAGTTTGAACCCACTAACCAAGCATGAGATCAGTTTCCGCACACATGGCATAATAGAAGGCCCGTATGTTTCTGACTTCCTCTGTGGTGAAAGGCCCGCTGCAGTTTTTGGTAAAGGTGGAGTAATGGTCAACAGGATGCATGGCGGACATGGGCAGCCATTTAGGGATTGTGATGACCTCAGAAGACACCTGCAGGCACGACATGAGAACATTCAACCGTGATCAGACAATGCAGTCCTTTTAATATTTGAACCACTACATATTGTTTATAGATGAAAAAAGAAGGCATGCCTTTTTTAGCCAGTAGGGTGAGGTACGGAAGGTAAATCCTCCTGCGGTGGTATCCAGAGTTTTATTTGAGTATGGGTGAGGCAAGTTGAGGCCAAGATAGAGAGCAAAGGGCTGGTGAGAGGAGGCAGCTCTCTGGCGGATCCATTTGACTGCTTTGTCGGTATTTTTCCAGTCTGTTTCCTGAATTCTTACTGTTGACACGTTACCAACCAGCTCCGCAACAGGCCTGCCCTCTTGGCGCAGTAAGAAGGGAACATCTCGTGTCCAGGCCTCAACTCTGTTGCTGTGCAAAGGAACAAGGACACAAATGCTGAAAGGATGTGGGCATACAAAAACAAAAAAAGGAAAATTTAAAGAAATAGAAGAGCCATCAGATCTGGAAACGTAACATCAAAATCCTTCCGTTTTACACCAGAGTGTGCATTGTTTCCACCGATCATTGATGAGGAGGCACATAAATGCTGTTCACTGCATACCTGACAGAGTGGTCCCCTGAGGTGTAGTCCAGCTTGCCAATCCTCTCAGTTAGATACCCATTCTCCTCCAGCAGATTCATCCATGTGGTTGCGTTGGCATCGAGACACTTGTAGTTGTTCCACGACTGAGTGAGGTGGACGAACTTCCCGCTCCACATCGCTGAGGAAAAAATAAACCAGAATTACTATACCTTTAATAAATATCACAATAAATCTATCCTTGAATTTAAATTTTTTTTCCCCCCAGTGGGTATCTCACCTGCCCTTGAGGGGCAACAGATGGGTGAGTTGGTGTAAGCATTGAGAAATGTGGCACCAAGCTCCCTCAGGTAGTTCACATAAGGCAGGCGGACAACTTTGTTACCAGGTTCATAGGTTAATCGCCCATCCTGCAGAAAAAAGGAAAGGCCATTTTAGAAAACATAGGCAAAGAACAGATAAAGCATCTGTTACTGGTGTCTAATGTTTTAAAACTCAGCAAAGAATGGTGACGATAACAACACATTAGAATGGACTAGCGAACAACTTCATTCATACTTACAAAAGCGTCACTCATCACCATCAAAATGTTTGGTTTGGTTTCACTTTGAGGCAAACTTTGACCAAACAACAGGAAAATCAAAGCCAGCGGTTTCATATTTGTGACTTTTTTTTCCACCTCCTAATAAGTTCGTGTCTATTTCTGCTCTCAAAAAACAGGAGTTTGATTGTCAAGAGATTCAATAAGGAAGAAGATATAGGACGTGACGTAATCATACCAGTCGCGTTTTCAAAATAAGAGTTTGATGGTTAGTGCACGTAATGACTTATTTTGACCTCTAGAGGGCAGCATTTATATTTTGATAAAAAATCAAGGATAGTTTTATTCCATTGGAGTGTAAATAAAAGATATTTAAAAGCAAAGCACTGTGTTTATTTGTAATTTTGTAATATAAATTTGTACAAAAATGAGAACACATATTTGGGTCTTTATTTGCTTTCGTGTTTATTTGATCGTGTTCTGAATTTAATCAGTGGAAATAGCAGCAGCAGATTAGACAATCCAAGCCATTCATTCCTCAGAGGACACAAGGTGGAGTACACATCCTTTTACACAAACAGCACTGATTTCAGTAGTGAACTGGTACAACCTTGAGATGTCATCCTATGGGATGGCAGCCCCACTCTTCCATCAGAAATGCTGGGCTTCCTGTTTAGCCTGTGGCCGATCTGCCATGTCTCTCTCAACCAGTCCCCATGGGTTTTCAGTGTTTAGGTCAGGGCTCAGTCCATCACTACAGAACTACCTCCAAGATCCCAGTCTTGCCAAGCTGGGGAATACTTGCAGCTTCACTTTTGTGACTTTTTTATTGGGGTAAGTTAGCTTAATCAAAGAGTGGTCATCTGGGAAGCATCCTAGCCAGATTTAGATAAGTATATACAGAAGTATATTTCAGACACAAGTCTGGTCACAGAAATAAACTGAGACTGATCAAATAGTGTATCAAGAACAAAAAAACGCCCTCTGTTGATACAAAACCATTTTTAATCCAGGCTTTCTCTAACGTGACCAACGTGTTGTGCTTTAATTCTGAGTGTATGTAGTTGAGAAACTAAATAATTTGTCCAGCCTGGACATTAAATAACAGCCTAGTACAAATGACTAAATTTGACGCACTTTTTAATTCATAGGAGATGGCATGAATATGATTCCTCACCATTTGGATTTAAATGGCCTTGACATTCGCTGAAATTGCAGGCATGGACCCCCTCAGACTCCCTCAGGTGTTATATCTGTATTGGTCAAATAATTAACTGACCCTAATAAACTATTATCCAAAAATTATTGTTCAGCAGTTCTGAATGGCTTCTTTCTGCGCATGAGTCCAAAAAAATCCTGCTCAACAGGTGATTTTGCAGGTCGGTGTAGAAACTTCGATGACCACCAGGTGGCGTTTCGAGCTGCGAGAGTTATTTGTGCCACACAATGAGCTCTCCCAACCCCCCCCCATCCTACATGTGCTGGAATCAAATTAATCGTGATACAAAAACAACACGTGTGAAAAGCGAATGGAGCATTTGTGAAACAATCTATTGCATCTAATCAAGGCATACACGGGGTACAGCAAATTTACATATCTATGCTGATCATGCAAGATTCCTCCCTCATTATTGCGCAAGCAGAGGTAAAGTTACTCGCAAGTATTTGGATTACATCACAGTCGAACGTGTGGATACGTGAGACACGTGTTTACAAGGCTGGATGGAGAATCTGTATATAAAACGTCTGGTGTGTGTGTGCGTGTGTGTGTGATGTTTGAATGTTGGAATTAGGGTCACGTACAGCACAAACCTATCACGAAGTGTGTGTCAATGTGTGCCTTCTAATTCAAAAGTCTCGCAGAACAAACGATCACCATTTCTTTGTCCAGTCTTCCAGCTGTTTGACCAAACTTGTCATCTTGGCTCGGTGCCACACTCTTCCTGCCTTGTTCCAGAAGGCGGAAGGAGGGAGGGAGGGAGGGGAGGCCTGCGCATGCGCAGAAGGTTGTTTTTCACACAGGCTGTCGCTTAAAGTGAGCCGAGCGACGGAGCTTCCTTGTCTTTGACTGGAGACCAACTCGGCGAGAGGCGGATGATAACAGCATCCTTTGCTGTTATTCAGCCATCCCACATTTCAATGAACTGCTCTGAGAGAAGCCACTGATCGTGCCCACTGCTTTTTTTTTTTTTTTTTTTTGCAGGGCAGACACACACTTGATCAGTGCCTTTAAAATCCGCATCTCTTTTTCATATGAGATCATTTTTTCACAGACTCTTTTTTTTTAATTCCGAGCTCTCCGCAGCCTATTTCTTTCCACCATGGTGCTAGGGAAGGTAAAGAGCTTCACAGTGAGCTACGACTGTCTCAATGACAGCAACGTCCCCGTCTTCTCCAGCGGGGACTGCGTCTCAGGGAGGGTGACCATCGAAGTCACCGGAGAAATCCGCGTGAAATCTCTCAAAATCCACGCCAAAGGATTTGCAAAAGTTCGTTGGACTGAATCGAGAAATGCTGGATCCAACACTGCCTACACGCAAAACTACACAGAAGAAGTGGAATATCTGAATCACAGAGATATTTTAATCGGACATGAGAGAGGTAAGGAAGTTTTGGAGACACTGGTGTGTTGTGTTCATTGACCGGGGCTCCGGTTTCGCTTGGAGGATGAGGATGCTGTTGTCTTGAATGTCGTAAATGGTGGCAATTTCGTAATGATTTTTTTTTTAAAGACAAAACGTTGGTATCGTTGAGGCTTCTGTGATGTAATCCTGATATATGGCGCTGATAAGATAGGGGTCCCATCTTTACTTGTTTGTGTCAATGAATGACAGCTCGGGCAAGCGTGTTTTTCACAGCATTTAAAGTATAAAACGACAATTATAGTCCATTTCTAGAACACGGGACGATAAAGTCATAACCTCCAATGACGTATCTTCATCTGTGTCTAAAGATTTCGATGAAAAAACGCGTAATTTTGCGTGTTTCTTTGTAGCTTTTCTTAAGTTTCCACCCATTGTTCAAAGCGGTTCAATCCTGTTCGGAAAACTGGACACGGAGGGGGCGGGGCGACGAGGCATACCCCCTCCCTCGGCTGTGTTGCCATTGGCTGAGATGCTCATGTGTGGCCGATGACGTCATCTTCTTGCAGAGAGTGACGGACAATTCTGCAACTTTTTCATTTAAGGAGAAAAAGCTGCAAGAATAGGATGTTTTTAGCTGTTGCACGCCAAGTTTGACTTCAAATCCAAAGCTATGACAGAAATATAAAAAAGTCTTCAAAGCGACATTTCAGTTGAGCACATCATCGTTTGTAAAAATGTGTTTTTTTTTTAAATACATGACGTCGCATTAGGATTTACTGCACACATATGGTGTCACGTTATCCACAGGCTGGTTGATACTAGTTCAGGCTTCTGATAATCAACCCATTGCTGAACGTGTTTGCGCATTTAAGGGATTAGCTGGATGCTTTCATCCATTTAGAAACATCTTGGCTGACATTGAACGGATTAATATTTACTTGCAGCATCTGTCATTAAAAAACAAAACAAAAAAAAAACCGCATTGCTGCGAAAATGCGCTAGATTTTAGAGGCTTTATTTTACAGCTCGTTGGAAAAGCGTTTGTCCGTGATGCGGGATTAAACTGCGGTAGCGGCTGCCTGGGAGCCGTCGCACACTGAATGCGTAATGAGCGCAGCGCTGCTGTGGAAGCTGCTCGCACCGGTTTGGGCCGGTCTCCTCCTGCTGGAGTCTGCCTGCCGGTTTGACTGACAGCTCCGCACTTGTTTACCACACGGCTGCTGCCGTGGGAGGGGGGGGGGGGGAGTGCTGAGCTGGCAGAAGCACACCCGCTCCTGCTCTGTGAAATGCAGTTAATTTTTATTTGTAAAAATTAAATTTATTAAAATATCCCCCCCTCATTTTTTTTTTTTTTTTTTTTTTTTTTTACAAATCCCTCTCTTACTTTTTTTTTTTTTTTTAAAATTCTAGCATGTAAATCTAATTTTTATTATGCCCCATGTAACCCCCACCCAGCTCCATCCTGTTTGGGATTTAGTTCTTCATTCCCCTAATTAATAATCCCCAATATTATTTCCGACACGTCCTTGATGTGTTCTATGTGAGTCTGCTGCTTTATCACTCAATAATTCTTTTTTTAAAAAAAAAAAAAGCCAAATATGATAGTAAATTCCCTTTTATTCTCTTTTGTCTCCCCCACCCTGTGTTTTTTTTTTATATGACTTTCAGATGCCTACGTAGAGCATTTTTCTCAGGTATGGTATACATGTGTTTGGAATATTGTCCTCCTTGTGTTTCAGACGATGACAACTCAGAGGAAGGACTCACCACTATTCATTCAGGAAGACATGAGTATGCATTCAGCCTCGAGCTTCCACAGACGTGAGTTCCTCAAGACCACGCGTGAAGAGTGTGGTGACTTGAGCATCGATGACATCATCACTCAGTTCCCTCAGAAACTATTTTTTGAACGATTCTTTTACCTGCTCCCCCCCCCTTGCAGACCTCTGGCTACCTCTTTCGAAGGGAAGCATGGCAGCGTGCGCTATTGGGTGAAGGCGGAACTCCACAGGCCTTGGCTCCTGCCCATGAAGACCAAGAAGGAATTTACAGTCTTTGAGCACATTGACATCAACACTCCATTATTGCTGGTAAGCTTTGAAGCAGACCTGGGCGTGTTCCGATCGGACCACGTTTATTAAGCAGAAAGACAAATATTGAAGGAGTGTGATCTAGAAATGACTGATTAGAACAGAGGAGCTTGCACATCTTATCCAGTTTTTCAGTGATTGGAAGATGGTGATGAAGAAATCAGTTGCTTATTATTTGCTTACCCTGTTTTTTTTTGTTTTTTTTCTTTCTCCAGTCACCACAGGCCGGCACAAAAGACAAAACGCTTTGCTGTTGGTTCTGCACCTCAGGTCCTATTTCCCTAAGTGCCAAAATTGAAAGGAAGGGATACACCCCAGGTGAGAAGGACGAGCGAATGATTTATAACCTACTGATAACATTGTTTCTCCAACCAGTGGATAAACAGATGTTTGCTGTGGAAAGACTTTAATTAACCTCCCGTCTCAACGCCTGAAATTCTCCAGGAGAGTCGATCCAGATCTTCGCAGAGATCGAGAACTGCTCGTCCCGCATGGTGGTGCCGAAGGCGGCCATCTACCAGACCCAGACATTCTACGCCAAAGGGAAGATGAAGGAGGTCAAACAGCTGGTGGCTAACCTGCGGGGAGAGTCGCTGTCGTCGGGCAAAACTGAAACCTGGAGCGGCAAGATGCTGAAGATCCCACCCGTCTCTCCCTCCATCCTGGACTGCAGCATCATCAGGGTGGAGTACTCCCTCATGGTGAGTACGACCCCCGTGTAGCGACACTTGCCCAGGCTAAAACACTCCTGTCTTATCAACATTACTGTGTACCATTAACCGGTACAGAATCAGTATGCTTCCCCAGTTAGCCTCCTGGCTGAGGACCTGGCTGACTCAGCTCACATTGCAAATTCTGCACCTTGGATTGCACCAGGTGTTCTCTCCACATGCTGCTAAGAGCATTAGCCGAGAATATCTTTGGTAACACCTGCCTCAAAGGTGCTTATAACCTCTTCACCTTGAAAGCAGACAAACACCAGGCCACCTTTTGTATAAGCAACCGATTGACCCACATTTTGGTGAATGGCTGCACAGCCCTTCAACCACAGATCGGCTTGGTTTTCGTTCATAGAGGATTAAAAAGCGGTTTCATTTCATGCCAAAGGCTAAAATCCAAATCCTTCTATTTATATCAGCGTTACTACAACTCCAGCTTTACTTGCAGTCTTAACCGGTTTGCGGTGTCTTTTTCTCAGGTATACGTAGACATACCCGGGGCAATAAACCTGTCCTTGAACCTGCCCCTGGTCATCGGAACAATCCCTCTTCATCCCTTTGGCTCCCGTACCTCCAGCGTCAGCAGCCAGTGCAGCATTAGCTGGCTGGGCATGGGTCTGCCAGAGAGGCCAGAAGGTGGGTTTTATTTTTTCGTTCGTGGAGACTGGCTGATCTAATCTGTGGGTAATCCCCCTTCGATTCCTAAGCACGTTCGCTCCATCTTCCCCTTCAGCTCCACCTAGCTATGCAGAAATCGTGACGGAAGAGCAGAGGCGGAGCAGTCTGGACGTACCGGCGTCCCGAGAAGAGCTGGACGGACCTCTTTTCGCTTACATTCACGAGTTCCGCTTCCAGCCTCCACCTCTGTACTCCGAGGTAAGAGCGAACAGAGCGAAGCATTGTCTGAAGCTTCTGCTTCAGCTTCAGACGAACTATAACCAGCTCTTTGTTCCATCAAATTAATACTCGTTTCCTGTTCTCCTCTCCGCTCCAGATCGATCCTAATCCCGATCACGTCAGCCGCACAGAGGAGCGCAGACTCGACGCCTGTCCATCTCGCTGAGCGGCGCTCCCGAAAACCGCCCCGACAGAGTCGGGGAGCCGCCCGTAAGGCTCAGTTTAGTTTATTTTTCTCTCTTACGACGGTGTTAACGCCGCACTGCCGACATCGAGAGAAGAGTATCCAACCGGCCGACAGAGACTTTGACAAACGCCACAGTCGAGTTGGGTTGGACAAACCCGTTCCTGCCTTCCCTCAGCGAGAGAGACAGGAGTCCATAGTTTGGGGTATCACTTCCTTCCCGTGTCAACATGCTGAGGGTTGGATGAACACACTTTCAGTCTGTATGAGCCCCCCCTCCCATCCCCCCCTACTAGTAGCGAGAGTCTTGCTGGTAGAATCAAGGACGAATCGGCAAGACTCGACCTGCGAAGCCTCTCTTCGAACCTTGATTCTTCTGTACTCATGGCACATAAGGACATGGCTCTTCACGCGAAGGGCGGAACTGATCATGTCCAGACTTCAGCAGAATCTCCTAAAGAAAACGGGATGAAGAGACAAAAATAACAACGTTCTGACCACCATTGTCTGTATGAACGAAAGCATTCACTGGCAGCGGTCGACAACAGAGCAAAGACTAGACCCTCCTGCCTCATTTGGGATTTTGTTTTGCACATTTTGTTCTTTACTTGAGTAGTGTGGCTCCATGATAATTGAAGAAAAAAAAAAAAAGAAAAAAAAAAAAGAAATCACTAAGTTTGGTTTCAGCCTTGTAACACACCAAACTAAGAATATATGAGACTGCAAGCTTTTACATTTTTTTTTTTTTTTCCATCGGCATAACTTTGATCGACGATGAGAACAGGATTTGCTTTGAGAAGAGAAAAAAATGACTGAAAAGGACAAGAACAATGCACTGAATTTGTTTAAGATGTTAAATAATTCGTCGTTCCCCCCCCCCCTTCATGACATTTCCTCACTGACTTTACCGGACGTTTTCCACCACAGCAGCACACCATCTCCATCTGGAAGCTTTTTTGAAGACGTTGCCTCCTCAGCTTGGATCCATGTGTGGCTTCTCTCTTTAGTTGTGTTATTCTCTCGACTGCTAGAATGAGTTTTAACCTTCTATCCCTGTTTTTCGTGTTGCGGTTTGCTCTGGATTTGGACTAGGAGGGTTGCAGACTTGCGAGCTGGTGTGTGTGTGAGTGTGTGTCTGTGTGTGAGAAGGAGTGGGCGGTTCATTGTGGAAGGACTCACCCTACCCTTATTACCTGCAGCCCCTCTATTCCTAATCTCAGGGTAAACCAGGCTTGCATAACTGCCCTAATAGCACTGTCTCAGGTGGTTTTGTCACTTGCCAAAAGAGTTGGGGGGGAAAAAAAAGTTCTAGGTATAGCTTTTCTTTTAATTGCACTTTTTAAAAAGAACGACCTTTTTCTAATTACCAAAATAAGAGACGAAAGGCAGCTCTCTTGAGATGAATCACATTCCCTTTTTGTCCTGCTGCGCTCATCCTTTTCTACCAAGAGACAGATGTTTGTTTGTTTTTTAACCAGACCAGTGACACCAGAAGGCCAGATTGACATAAAAAGAAAAGAAAAAGAGGCTTCTCCATTACAGAAGTAAAACACAGCGCCCGTGAGGAGCTGGAGGACTCGGTTGAACGTCTGTTGAGACCGGTCAGAACAAGTAGTCGTAGGTTGACATGAGTAATACATTGGTTTTCTAACTCATTCAACGCCAAAGACCGGTTGTAGCAGAGGTTTGACGTAGTCCCGATAAAGGAAAAAGAAGCAGTTTTTATAAATAAAAGAAAAAAAGCATTCGGTGATGAAGGTCTTGAGAAAAACCATCTTTTACCATCTTAAAGGATTTTCAGTTTCGCGGTGTCTGTGGGACATGCATGCATAACTTAGATTTTTTTTTTTTTTTTTTTTTTTTAGATTTGCAACCCCTTGGAGTTTACATTTAAACGTAGCTCACGCCCGTCGTATGTTTGTGTGATTGTATGAACGCCCTCGTCTAGATCCAGCTGCAACTAAACCCGGCAAAACCCGCAGATGTTAAGTGATCTTATCTCTCGTGGCCTTGACTCGATCGTGATTCTTTCTCAGTGTCCACCTTCGCTCGTTCTCCTCGTCTTTGTACACATCTGCGTGGTTAGAAAACCTTTCTGTGTTTATTCAAAAAGGACAAAAAGGGAAGAGGGAATTTTAAAAAAAAACAAGTCCGTTAGAAGCAGTGATGAGACATCTTGGACAGGCCTGTTCTTTTTCTGAAGCTGATGATAATTTTTTTTTTTGTCGATGTATTTCTGGGCATTTGGTTTTGTTTGCTTCCTACTTACCTTCTTGAGTTTGTCTCCCTGACCTCTCTGATCCCCCTCAGGCCGGAGGGTGGCAGCTGTTGACCAGCACCCTTCCCCCCCATACCCTCAAGAAACATTTAGGTAACATGGGACAGCAGATGAACTGCTTCTTCCACATTTAACTCCTGTTGTATTTTTGTTTTTTTGTTTTTGCTTGGCTTCATTTTAGGGAAACTGATTCAAGCTACAAAGAAATGAATAAGCTTACATATTTCAGGTTTCAGGTCGGTCAGTTCCATAGTCTATTTACTCGGATCTCAGACTAGCCCAGTGTCAAAACTAAGCTAATCTCCTGACCTAAAAAAAAAAAAAAGGCAGGGACTGAAATGTACGCAGATAAAGAACCTGGGAGATGGGATCTGAAACATTTTAGGAACAAAGTGCAATATTACTCACTGAGTTTTCTTCATTCTCCGTTTGTATGTTTTTATCTTTTTTTTTTGTCTGTTAATCATGACGATGTATAGATATTCTATGAATATACTATGTTCTGAATGATTTTACCTTTTGTCTAGTTCTTCCTTTTGATTTGAATAAATATTTTGTTCAAAATTACACCTGGGTTTTGAATTTTTGTGCAACACTTTATATCATCGCACCACACTCGCTGCACAAATTTCTTAAAACACAAACATTTTTCACTGAAAAGTTAAATTGAATCTGCTAATGATTAATTCTTACCCTGATAGAAAATAATTTTATATGGGTCACAGCATTAAATTAGAAGCAGGTTGACGTTCTGCTGAACCATCATCTTAATCTAAAAATTGGTCCAACACTGCCCCTAGCGGTGAGTTGTGGAATTGCACCTGGAATTACTTCCTGTCGCTGACGTCACTAAAGTCAACAGGATAACCAAATAAACCTTATTTCTCCCTGTTGCTCTCATTATGCGCAGACAGAGTTTGCTGTTTAATTCAAAACAAAATTTACAAGACAAGACAAAATCATAAATCTCAATAAAATGGACTCGAGAATCATTCCTCTTATCAGACTCTATATTTCCATGCTGGTCTTCATTGAACAGTTTCCATGAGTTGAATTATGAATTATGCATCTGCGTCAAAATGTCAGATAAAACAGGATCATATCATAGGCTTATTTGTTTTCATTAATGGGAGGAGAATTAATGAAAAAGTCTCAGAGAAACCTAACACAGGTTGAAGGCTGCAGTTTTTGGCATAAAGCAAAACACATGATTTATTGATGCCTGCTAAATGATGCATGCTCAAGGAGTTGACCTGCTGTAGAGAATTAACTGAGGACGTGTCTGCGTGAGGTCTCAATGTGTGCTGATGGATTTCTTCTTTAATATACAGTAATATGGTTAAACATGGTATCATTATTTTTGTACTTTGAGCTCTTTTGTGCTTCTCAAGTCTTATTTACACAAATGTGTTAACATTTACTCAACATTTGGATACTACCCAGCCCTAAAGGATTCCTGAAATCATTGCGGTTCTGTTTGTTTCAGGGTGAAGTGAATATTTAACTTGCATAGGTGAATGTTTTCTGATGCTTTCTCATTCTGTCACTTGTTGGACTGGACGTGACCCACTTCTAAAGTTCTGTTTAGTAAGCAATCGATCAGTTTTACCCACAGAGTATTGACTCTAAATTATGTCAACCCAGTTTTGTGCAGATTGATTTTGTTAGAAATGTATGCGCAGATTGCACGAATGTCGTGATTGCGTAACAGAACCCGTCCTTGTGATGCTCAGATGTCATCAGTGATGCTGGACGCTGCGCTAAAAGAAAGGAAACCCCCGCCTCTAAACTCACAATACAAAGCAACAGCTCATCAGCTTCACCGGGGACTTTTTTCTTTTTTTGCACATTATCAATTTTAACCAGCATCAGTGATGACTAAGCAGCTCTATCAGCTTTGAAAGCGCACCTCAGCCCCCCCTGCTACCCACCCCTCCCACCACGTTTGACTTTTGTGGGCTCGGGCCTTTGTCGGCGCCTGACCCCTGTGGATGGAAAGAAAGGAGGAGGGGATTATTGAGGGGATGGCGTGCATGCATGTGTGTGTGTGTGTGTGCTTTAGGAGCGAACCGTTAGCAACTGCTGATGCTACGAGGCCTCAGCTGTTTCCTCTCACCGGCTAATCCCACTACCCACAAGCCCCTGTGATCCAGAGGTTCCCAGCAGCTCGCTGGTGAGCGAACACGGTTCATTCGCCACTGAATGTGGAGGCTCGGACCTGGGCCCCCGTAAGCCTCTGCGGCAGCGCTACATCATCAGTGTGACATAATAGAAGTGAATGACACATCAGGGTCACACAGTTCAAGCGTTTCATTCGGGGTCTGACCTCCACAGATGATAGCCAACAGAACTGAGCTGCTGTTAGGTTATCATTAACACACCGGTGTCGGAGCATATTAAGAAATACATGAACCGCAGATGAAGCAACAGGAAAGGGCTTCAGGTAAAGGTTTAGAACTGGACTGTGGATTCAGGTTTCATTTCGTTTGAAGTGACTGTTTAGTTTCTGGTAGATGTGCGGACTGATTCGGATTTAGTTCCTACATCCTGCTGTGGAAAACATCCAGGAACGCTGTCATCCCTCAAAGCAGCAGCACTTTCTTTATTTATTTATTCCAGCCGGAGCGCTTCTCCTTCTGCTTCTCCGTCGTCAAAAGACGGACCGCATGTCATCTCGATCCACATCGAGCTGCTCGCCGGTCCCTGAATGCAGCGACTTGACACAAAGCAGGTCCTTTCACTTTCCTTTATTTACCCTGCTGCGCGTTAGCAGAGGGTTGACACCGTGATGGACCTCGTGGAGACCTTCTGTCCCTGCATGTATGTTGTCTGTCAACACATATTTGCACATGCCTGAAAGCGTTCTAAATAAGTGCATCGCATACATGTCAACAGCTGTCATATAAACATCGATCCTTTCGAGATAGATAGGACATTTCTTTTCTAAACTTAGTGTGGAGTCTCTGGATTCCGTCACGTTTTGTGCTTTTTGTGTGGTGAGCAAAAATCGAGTAGCAGCAATGGCAAAACAGCACCGATAGCGGGTTTGATTTATGTTGATGGTGTTAATTACGATCCTTTTAAATATCCTCAGCGGGGCTTTAGGGACAGTTGTACCCCCTCATGTTTAGCATGGACAGAAACCTGACAGCAAGAGCTGCACTGTGCTATGTTCCCATGCCAGGACTCCTATCACCACCATACCAAAGTCCCAGCATGGTCAGCATTCCACCTCCAACCACTTCTCTCACACACACACACACACACACAAACATACACACACATATGCAATGCACTCCACTGGTATGTCTGCAACTCTTACACAGCACAAGTTCAGGGTTCGGCCTTTACTACTGCTGGGGAAAAGTCCTGCATAGCTGTCGCCTCTTTTTGCCGAGGCTAAAATAGATATAATTAAACGATAGGATCAGGTTCGAGGTTCTCGACATATTTTAGGTATCATTTGAAGAGCCCAGAGAGAAATACTGTCTGCGCCATACAGGACCGTCTTAATCTTTAAATGCACTTGTGAAACATAAGACGAGGCGTTGAGTAAATCCATCCCTGAAGCGACTGATGGAGAATGATGTCAGCTTGGTTTCTGTTATTCGGGCCGCAGAGGGATTAGAGGGCCGATAGAAATCCTGAACGGCGAAAGTAAACAAAATGATTTGACCAGCCTGATTGGAATAGTTTAAAACCCTGTCAGAGCAAAGCCACATAAACCTAACACACAGTCAGTCAGTGATGTATTGCATTGTCTTACTCCCTGTCCTTTTCCAGCATCTGTCATCGATGGAATTTTGTGCATCCGTAATATTTCTCTTCTCTCCTAAACTTTCCATCTGAAGCCTGACCTCATCACAGGTTTCTGTTTGACAAGTTTCGAGGATGCCGAAGCTGCTTGAGCATCGACAGCGACGCAGCGTGAGACGGGATCATAACAACCACCGTCGAAAAGACCGATGAGAACTTTGCATGACATGTACCCGAGCAGCAAAGTCAGCCTGACATTAACACGCCTCGGAGTTCAAAAATATATACCACGCTGCATGCAGCAAAGTGTAGGGGAACAGCACGCAACTCATATTACTGCATTTGTTCGGAGTGAGGCGCAAAGGTTCGGTGTCCTGAACTAATCTGAGAGCTGCAAGAGAGGAATGAGCAAAATCTTCATCATCCTCTCTCTCTCTCCTGTTACGTCGTGGAGGACTTGGCTCCAGATCACATCGAGGATGAAATTCTGTATGACCCCTAAGAAAAAGATGCAAACATGCCACCACATAAAGGGCAAGGATAATTGAGTTTTTCCAAATAAATTACAGCGACTAAATATAGTTTTTGATGTGCTCCACAGGAGCATCACCTTAATTTCTCTGACAGAATGGATGCACTCGTGGACAAATTAATGTCCAAATAATGAGAATGCTGCGTAAAATATAAATAAACCCCAAAGGCTTCGCATGCAGACAAATAGTCTTCCTCACACCATATGTTAATATCCCTCATTAAACTATATATATCATAAAACGGTGGACGTCGCCCCATCCATGGTTACAAGGCAAAGCAAGACTCAAGGTTAGACATTTAATTCCCTTTCTATGTTTGTTATGAAGCCCTATTAAATCTATCTCTGACATGTCATGGCGAGCCACCGAATGAAGGTTACGCAAAGTGAAACCCGATGTGCATTTTATGCAGCGTCGTCCCTGAAGTCCTTGGTCGCTATAAGTTCTTCTCCAAGGTGACAGGAGACCCGGCTGAGGAGTGCTGTTTCACCACTTGTCTTATTTTACCGCGCCGGTCCCCGGTGGAAGTCGCTCAGTTTCCTTTTTTAGCAGCAGCTGGTTCATGGCAGACCTCCCCCCGCCCTCCCTCATCTTCCTCGCAAAGGCCCTGCTCAGCTTTAACTCTCCCTCTCTTCACCCCGATCAGATTCTCCTGAGTCACAAAGAGCAAAAAAAAGGCGCCCTTCACTTCACCCCCCCTCCCCATCTCCGCCTCCACCACCACGAACCCCCCCAACTCGTGTGTCTCCTGAAAAACAACAGGTGCAGCGGGGCTCGCCGAGGGCAGGCCGTCTGCTGGATGGGGTGGGTCACATCTCACTGCTATTCCACCCTTCTCCTTCCAAACATTCAGTCTGTCACCCCTCCCTTTCACACACACGCACACGCACACACACACACACACACACACACACACACACACACACACACACACACACACACACACACACACACACACACACACACACACACACACACACACACACATGCCTCCACATCATTCGCCCAATCTCATTAAATCCTTTTACCCCTCGTCTGCCTCTCCACCTCCATTTCTGCCATTCTAATCTCAGATTCCCCCCACCTCCTCTCTCTCCTGTCACGAACGTCCCATCAGGTGAACGACCTTCAAAAACACCTTTTTTTCTTTAAGTCGATGATATTTTCCCATCCATCCTGTTGACTTTCTGGCTGACACACGTCTCTGTCCCGTCCTACCTTGCATACTTAGAGGCGTGTGATGCAGATGCATACACTTTCTAATTTCAGATGCCTGCATGGTTTCTAAGAGATTACTGTTTGTGCAGGTTCTGAATATCACGTGATCGAACACCAATAAAAGCCTCATCGGGTGATTCATGTCATGATTCCAAGACTCACGGAATGCAGCACATGTATTAAAGAAACACTTTAAAGTACTTTAAACAATCTATAAGAGTGTGGGAAAAGGTCATTCAGATATATGGTGGTTTTATATCAGTATGGGGAGGGTTCATAAATGTTTAAATTACCGTAAATAATAAAATAAATAGTTTGTCGATATATCGCCGATCTCATTTTTTCCAGGTGGCCCTGGAACGCATTAACCGCGATTTACGAGGGATTACTGTACTTATTTTTTTATATTGGTGCATCATTTCGTCAGAAAACCTTATTAGCGTTCAAGCTTTTCTGCATGAAGTTGCTTCTAAATATTAGATGAACACTCGCTGTTGGGCTCGAAACGCTCGCTTCTTCTATTTTGAGTCGATTCTCACGCGTGGCCTTCAGGTCTGCCGTTGAACTGCGACGAGGCCTCTTTACACGAATGAGAACCCATGAAAACTTATCTTTGGCCGCTCCTAAAATAGCCCACACTGACCCGCTTGCTCTTGATTCGTCTATAAATGAGCTGACATTAAACGAACCTGAAGCCGCGGCCTGATTGCGAAGTGAAGGAATGGTTCTACAGCTGGACCGAACCGATAAAGCAGATTCCCTCCACTTTAATTACAGATTATATTAAAAAATGTACGGGGGTGGGGGTAGGGGGTGTCAGAAGATTAGATCAGCATCACAGGTATAGCATGACCTATTGCTGACACCGCTTAAATTTACTCTCCTGGTTGGGTTGCCAGACATCTCAGGGCTTCAGCTTCTGTTTCAGAACTTTCCATTTGCTTGTCCGGACCGGTCTGGTCTGGACCGGTGGGTATTCCCACCCGTCTTTATTTGCTCCTGGAGTTAGACTAACACGAAAACAACACCAGCTAATGTCGGTAAAGTCTAAGCAGCCGTACGCAAGCATCGTGATTTAAAGTCGATGTGTGTCCCCGGTTGGCAACAGTTGCGGTTGCTCCCAAATGACGATTCGATGAAAGGCAAAAGAGATGTTAATCGCTGTAAAGTGGGAGCTGCTGAAATGGATGAAAGGATATGAGATGATTCTGATAACAGAGCAGCGTTATGTCAGCAGAATGATGACCTCTAGGTTCTAGTTAGGAAAAACTCAGAGAGCACAAACAGCTCCCGATCAACCCGGATCCATACTATCAACAAATCGATAGTCTTACAATGTTTTTTCACCGTATCCATCCATGGGGCAGAATCGTCCTGACAACTCCTGAAAAATCTCAGTAGAAATGTTGGACAGGAATAAACTGTCAAAGTTTTGAAGCGATCCAGCCAACAAAGGAAGTTCTTTTTATTTATCATCGTAACATGGGACTTTTTAGACATTTATAATTCATGACCCATAAAATGACACATGATGAGTCATGAAATTGGGGGGTGGGGCACGTGTGAGATCAGCAATTTTGGAGCAGATCCAGATTGCGGGATCGTCGGACTGATAGTGGCCACAACATGGTTGGATTTCAGGATCAAGGAGTCGTATTGTGGGAGTGTTGCCTTCAGGTGCAATGACACGGGGAAAAAGAGCTCGGGCGAGGCTTAACTAAACATGTTTCTCTTTCTTATTTCACTTTCGGTGTTTTCAGTTTCTGCCGTCTCTCCCTTCCTCTGTTTCTGTGCGATGAGTCGCCACTGACTCACGAGGATCCTGTCCGGGCCGCTTCTTGCCGTGTCAGCTGATAAACATCACACATTAAAAACATGGGCTGAACCACACCCTTTCTAGGGTCACCCACACACACATACACACACACACACACACACACACACACACACACACACACACACACACACGGTTTCCTCCACTTTGTGATATAACGTGAGACAGTACAACAACAACTCTCCCTCCATTCCCACATTTTTCCAACACATTCACCCAGGAGTTACTTCAGGACAAGGTCTGCCTGGTCTGGTTTGCTCCAGTTCTGTGACTCCTCTTAATCATTTGAAGCGACTGCCAGATAAACTGACTAAAAGGCTTCTCTCATTTCATCTAACTGAGTCACATTTTGGCAGGTGGTCTCTTTGCCCTCCAAACAAGCAAAGCTGCAGAGATGTTTGAGTTGAGCAGCCGGGAATGCGAAATATTCTCAGATCGGTTTGCCGTCCGCTCGCCTCTTAGTCTGGATGATGTTGTGAAGTTTTAAGAGGTCAACGTTAAAATGTCATCAATCCATCGTCTACGGTTACAGTGCGACATCATCTTCATGGGTTCTTCGCTTTTAGTGAAGAATTTAAATTGAGTTAAGTTGAATTTAAGTCTCTCCCAGGTAAAGACGTTCAAGGTTTCATCAACAGATCAACATTACATGAGAAAAAGAGCATCACTTCAATTCGAGTCAGAGTCTGCTCACGCTTTTGAATTTTCATCTACAGCTTTTCATCTTTTCTTTTCACAGTAGCTCAATTGTTGTAGGACGGTCGCTCAGCTTCTCCACCACTGTCCTGACGGTCCTGCATCATATTTGACATTTCAGCCACACAACAATAACGGATATTGTGCATGAATTCGGGTGGAGCCTGATCGCATCCGGCCGCTCTGCCTCACGCTAGCCTACTGCGGATGACCTGCTGGATAAAACCAGTTGCGTCCGGCTGAACCAACAGAGGAACCAGTTTGAAGCCATGATTTTCTCTCTCTGATGTGTCACTTCCTTTAGTTTGAAAGGGTCTCACAGTTCTCCACTGAGGTTGCCAATGAATTTAATTGCAGCAATTTCCTCCTCTATTTCCTTCCTCTTTTGCTTAGTTATGCCTTTTCCAGTAGACGGCTATCAGCTTCAGATGCTGAAAGAAGTGTCGCAAGCGTTATCTGCCAACTAGACAGTTCTCATTGTGCACAGATTTGTAATTTATAGATATTTGGAAAATGTCTTCATGCAAAAATTCCTCATATCCGCCTCTTTCACAAAATGTCAACAAAGATGGAGTAAACTCTAAAGATGGACCTGCTGCCGTTGATCACGTCAATAAAAGATGACACTGATGATGAGGATGCTCGCAGTAATGGTGGTGCAGATAGCCAGGAAAGGATGGCAGGAGGGCAGCTATATGCCCCCCCCCCTCCGCCAAGCATTGAGCTGTCCCAGTTAAAAAAGACTGGGGAGCGATAAACACAAACCGGTCTCAGCCTGCTAGAATGCCAAGGGTGAGTGTAGAAGGAGGAGTCAGAGGGGGAGATCGGTTGAGTTTGTAAATGAACCGCCGAAGGTAGTTGGCGTCTCATGTAGTCTGCTTTACTTACAAACACTAGCTTTGAATCCGTATGCGTGGGCTCCGGTACAAATGGGCGTGGCGGTGGCAACAGCATGGACCAATACAGCCTGAACAATTCCAACGGCAATCAAAAAAGGTCGCAATAGGAGTTACAGATGTGGCCGATTGTTTGCGGCTCTCTGAGGACTCCCTGTTTCCAGGAAAACAACTCGCCTGTCCAAAACGTGATGACTATTTCTGGCTCCAGGGTTTCAAAATAAATACGACAACCGGCGAGCTATAAGCGCGGTGTCAACTTCCAAAGCACAGATACAACGCCAACACACACTCTGGCAAGTTGTCACGGCCGTAAAGCGATTTTCACATACTTTTGAGTTCGAGCATTATTCACGCTCTCATGCATTTTGGGTACACACACCCGAAAAGACACCACCCCCCATAAACAACATATGTATTGACGTGTTATAAGGTACTTACAGCCAGTCACACATGAGATGCTTTAGTTTCCTGCCAAGCAGACAGCATAGTGAGAACAAGACAAGAGTGTCATTTGCAGACATGATATGTCTACGCCTCTTGGCTACATTCAGTACGACCGGCCGTTTACGCCCCTCGTTCAGCCATGTTGGCACGGTCGCCCCGGCATGTGTTGCCTTTCAGTTTCCAGAATCGCATGTCATTGAGCGGCTAAAGCTCGTGGCTAATGCACCACAAGCAAAGCCATCTTTACTTGTTTCCCTTTCTTTCTTTCACCACTGTTAAATCCAAGCTACACTGCTACGCCCGGCTGCCAATCAACAAAACCCTATCAAGCCAATGAATGTGAACAATATTAATCTACAACGTCTACGTCCATGGCTCAAGACATCCTGTTTACTCCTCTATGGGCTCCACTTTTAATCTGCTGACCTTTAGAGCCAAGGGATGGAAAAAGTCAAAAGGTCACGTTATATGACTGGGTTGTCAGCAGCTTCAAATAAAAACCCAGAGCCGGCATTCGAGGGGCTCAAGTAGGTCTCCTTTACTCCAAAGAGGTTAATGAAGAACCACTGGAGTCCATGTCAGATATCTTAAGCAGAAAACTAGCTGAAAAGAAAAATAGTTTGAATGTCTGTTACCCTTTAAGAGAAGTATGACGCACCCATCTACTCCAGGGGAAACTGCATTGACTTATTGAGGCGGGGTCTTCGTCCCCAGGGCACCGGTTTGATTCCAAACCCTTTGATCCGTGCCTCTCCCACCGTTCCTGCCTCACAATAATTCATGATTGCAGTCCTCAGAAATGGAAGAAGCACAATAAACATCATAAAATCAAAGTTTATGGAAGTAACTTCCTCTTCCTTAACTCTTTAGAGACACTTGATTGTGATTGTTGTTTTTTTGCCTCTGTAGACGCAAATATGAAAATCAGAATTAGCCTTTTATAGACAACGAAATAAAAATGTGGAAAAAGTCCAAAATCCAAGGTACACTACACGGAACTGGTTAGCAGCTCATTGAAAAGCTCTTTCAGCATGTTGGTCAATATAGTGTTGCTATTGGTTACCACTATCATATACTACAAAGTGCTGTCTGGTGTGATGCCTACAAATCACCGCAACTGAGTGATGAAGGCCAAAGTCTTCCATCTTCTCTCCCCAGAATAATTCAAAGACGACGCTGCAGAGATGGATGTTGATGCCAAAACCAGAGTGATGCATTTGAAGGCGGGCGGCAGGATGATCGAATTCGCCCTGGGATGTCAGGATGTAGAAAGAAAAGCCTCCTCTGATGTCATTATCAAAAGGTCACCATTTGCCATCTTAATGAGTTGCAATGTCATGTGCAAACAGTCCACGCCTGTAAATGCGTACTTATATGCTAATGTCGGACCACACTTCCATCGTTTCCTCGCCGTCCTCACAACTTTCGTCTTCCCTTCACTCTGCGTTTCCGTGAAAGGCTGGCAGGAGCATGGGGAATGCGGAGCTGTTTGAGAACAAGTACCATGTGCGTAATACACAGATTCACAAATACGTACTAGGAGCATAAATCATCCACACTCAAACTCGAGGTTGAAAAAAGATGGCACGGGATGCACCGAAGTGAAAAGTCTTTTGGGTCAAGTCTCTTTTACACCATCTTTGCAGGGAACGAGAAGGAATGCATCGATTGATTTTGCATGCATGTCATGATTTATCAATAAAGGGAAGCATTTTGTTTGCATCTCATGTATTAATCAGTTCCTTTTAAATCGGTATGCTGAGTTCAATTTCTAAATGTTCGGTGTGCTGATTGGTGGATAAATTTGAACCAGAGCAACATTTGACACGTAACACACTGTACTTTTCTTTGTTTCACCTGATCCTCACCACCATCGCAACTCTTCACTCATAGTCTGGCTGTATTGATTCGACTCATGATAGCAATTGTTGCAGCACTCAATTGCAATGCCGATTCTATTGCAACACCCTCATTCAGAGCCTGAGCCTGTGTTCATTATCCTCAAGAGAAAAGGCCGAATGAAAGCAGGCAGAAGGTGGAGTTGGGTAAACTCACACCCTTATTATTGAATTTACATAATGGTATAATCCATGGAGGACATCTTTACAATAAATGTATGTCAGATCACGATACGGTTTCTTTTTGTGTAACTTCATCTCCAGGATCTGTGTTGAAAACACATAAACAAGACCAAACAAGAGAGATTGCTCCTGAAAGAGGACACCGGTGTTTCCTGTCCTTCGTGAAGTGAGAAAACCTCGTGGCGAGGGTTGGGTTTGACTCCTCAAGCATCACGTGTATATTCTCACACATACTTTTTTTTTTTGCGAATCTATAGTACTGTAAACAGCAGGGTGTGATTTTAGATGAAAAAAATAGAACACTGAACACTTTATCAGCATCTTGCTTAACATTTTGCTCGAGAAGCAACCAAATCGATGAGAAAGCAACCAAACAGTGGCAAAAACAATCCTGTGAACATTTGTTGAGAACATTAGTCTTCCACTCAAATTTCTTTTCCTTCAAGTTAGCTGCTAACCACTTTTAAACCTTTGTTGTGGTTGTCCAAACCATGATGCCTATTTCTATTTGAGGCTGCAACTGTACACTGCGGTTAATTACACAACCAAATGTGCTATAAAACGTGCACTGGGTTTGCTTAGTCAGCAGTTTCCATGCAGCAGTTCATCTAGATGTGCACGGGCAGGCCCCATCTAAGGTGTAGGAGAATCGGTGTTTCCCCTGCAGCGGATCCTTTTCCCTTGCACTCCTCGGAAACGACTAGAATCAGTAGCTCATGAATGAACACGACATAAAACCCTCTACAGGCTAATGGATCCGAAATGGACCCACTGCATGTTGCAGCTGCGATGTTATCATAAATGGATGTAAAGTAATTGCTTGTGTAGTAACAGCTTCTCTTATAAGGAGGTAAACAATGAAATGACGTCTTTGCCCTCCTTTGCTCTTTAAAGACTCCAACTGATGGTCTGAGTCTCAGAAGTATTGAAATAATATTGCAGGAACCAAAAAAAAAAAAGAACAAATATTGTGTTCGCACGCAATGTTTTTCCTCTTTCCTCTAATTCTCGCCTCTTAAGTCTCACCCCTCATTTCCTTTGCAGGAAGAAGAATGAAGTCATTAAACAGCGGGAGGGAGTCTCATGAAGAAAAAAGCCTGTTCTTCAATATCGTGAATTCGCCCCCTGGTTTGTTCCTGCTGGGGACTCTTGTTAAATGCCATCATCACAGCCTCCGTAATGAACCGGAAAGGGTGTCTGTGATAATGAAGCGATGTGTCAGTAGAATGTTTGTAAAAATGGATCTATTTCTGCTTGCCTTTTTCTTTTTGGTGAGCTGTAGAACAGCTTTCGGTGAGTCAGGCGAGTTCACAGGTCTGGCAGAGGTGAGGCGGGATAGAGGTCAAAGGTCAGGGCAAGAATAGGGTGGACCTTGGATTCCAGGAGGTTAAAAAAAATCTTCTGTTGGAGTGAAAAGGTAAGAAAAGAGCTTCACTTTAACGTGAAAATTATTCAAATACCACTTAAAAGTGATGTCATTACACTTTCTGCGTTTCTCTGTGTTAAACCAGTTTGTCAGATTCTTGTGAAGCAGCCATCGTCATCATAATTATTCACGCAGGGTTTGACCCCTGACCCCTGAGAGACTGGCTCACATAATTAAAGGGGCGGTAAACTTCCTGTTACATAAGTTACGAGCAGGAATAACCCAATCATCACAACCGGGTGTAAAATATAAGGTGAATTATTTATTAATGTTACACAATCTTCCTCCTCAGCAGTGGCGCTTCTGCTCAGAACACGTCTGGTTGCCTCTTTTACTAACTCTACAGAAAACAAACCCAAACACTTATTAAAAATTAACTTACTAAAACTTTTCTGAATAGCTTCATATATATACCGTATATATAGAGTGTATATATACACACACATATATATATATATATATATATATATATACATACACACATACATATATATATATACATATATATATACATATATATACACATATATATAAAAACAGACATACAATAAAAATCACTTCTCAAATGTCTCTATGAAAATGTTCTATTCAAAACACTGTTTTAGGGCCGAAGCTCAGCGTATAAAAATACTGTGCTGTAAAATTTCTTTTGATATGTGGACAAGAAGAGGCAGAATCTGTTAGAGGTGCGTGTCGGCGATGGGGATTCTCCTCAGCTCAACAATCTGGGAGTTGGTGACGCTCCCGCCGTCATGGCTTCCAGGGATGGACTCACTGTCGCTGACGTTAAGGCCGGTTCCTGAATCAGAAAAAAAAAACTTAAAATGAACACATCTCTTGTCTGCCGCCTGATCAGTGCTGATTATCTGCAGAAGACGAGCGTCCAGACGTCTGAGGCTCCACCCAGACGCCAAGCGATAACGAAAACCTACTGATAATACCTGACTGCACGTCCTGAACCCACATGTCCGCATCCGTGTGTTAATAGTTCACTACCAAATGAAGTGCGGGGACCCTCATTACAGCATTGCTCGTTGACCCCCGTCAGGCGGCGCCCTGTTATGTAACTGATGAGGGAATTATCTTTACTGCTGACTAACCCGGGTTACGACTTTGGCGTGACGAGGAGGTCAGGGGTCACTGGGTAAAGTGTGAAATAAAAGCAGTTCTTGGTGACTGGTGGAGCAACAAGTTGAAAAATCTTTAAGAGTAATAACCTGAGGCTGGTTTCAAATTTGCATTGGATTTCCCTCAAACATCAATTGCCATCTTGACAGGAACATCATTTTGAGGCCATGCCAACACCCCGAAACAAGCTAACGGATTTAACTTCATTAAATCCTTAAAGCCTGACTCATTGATACACTGAGGAATATGATTGATCGCTTCTCATTGCGGAGCGGCCAGAAGGGGGGACCGATTCATATCCCCGACTTGTTTGCTGCCTCAAGACTATTTAAAGTTGAACACCATACCAGCCCGGGACCGGAGACAAACGTCCCACCGCTGCAACTGTACTTGCTCCTTTGATATGGGAGGGACCCCTGGGTCTAATTCCTGGAGGAGGATGAGACAAACTCTCTGTACGTGCGTTTGTCTCACACTGACACACTCATTAACTATTAGTTCTCTCACACTCACATCTGCTGTGAAGGACTATCAATTTGGGCATCTCCATGGTTACAAAAGTTGTTGTTGTGTGGGATGCATTCTAGCATAGAGTCCTGATAAGTAATACATGTCGACAAATGTATCTCAGCAGACTGGGCGGGAGGCAGGGGTCACCCTGAACAAGTGGCCAGTTCATCACAGGGACACATAGAAGGACAGAGAGCCAATCAGAGACACCCATTCACATAATTGTTTTTGGAGGTGGGAGGAAGTGGGGGGAGGGGGGTGCAACCCACAAAGACGTCAACTCCCTGAGGGCAGCCATTTAACTCAAAAATTTACACAAAACTTAAGGGATGAGTGGGGGATTAAAAATATGGGAGTAATCTGACTAGGTTCATAAATTCATGGTGAAATAATCTAAATGCAAACTGATTACAAACCAAACTTTGTAAAAAAATGTTTAAAAAAAGTGTAAAAAAAATGTCATTTAAGAGCGTGTCATTAAAGCGTAAAATATTGGTAGGGCCCTCACCAGTTTTTAAGGCAAATATGAGGTCGTCAAACTCCTGCGACTCCTCGTCTGCCGTGACCAGGTTGGCGTTGATGAAGCCTCCCTCGGGGGTGTAGGTTCCCAGTACGGGACTGGGTTTAAACGCGCTGCTTGGCTGACTGCTGGGACGCAGCGAGGCTCGCTCCCAGTCTGCCGACACCTGAGACGCACGGACACAAACACAAACACTTTATCCTGTTAAACAACACACAGGGAATAACTGCTCCATATCGTAGCACACAACAGTTTTCATGTGCACATGTATTAGCTTCACACACACAGATCACCCTTTCTGATCATCAATATGGACAATAAACCCATATGTTCAGAGAATGTGTGTGTCTGTCAGCATGTTCAACATGTCTGTGAAGTATGAGGGTCATGCAGAGTGCATTCTGCCCAAGCACCCTGAAGGGTTAAGGCCAGGGTCGCAGTGGGTTCATGGGGTGAAAGCGAGGTCAGCGGATGTTGGTGAATCAGCTTAACAGCACGGATGTCAGGCTGTTAGCACGGCTACACGTGTTTTACAACTCTCACCTGTGCATGCAGATACATAGATGTGTGTGCTGCATGTTTTTGAGGCTTGTAGGGTTAAAACCGGTATGAGGTGAATTAAGCAGTGACCTCAGATCTGTTGAAACTGAGGCTGACTCAGACCGTCCAATAAGCTTTTTCTATCCCTCATGTAACCAAACTTCAGCTTCACTCAAATAACAAACGCTCACGATGCCACTCTTGGCCCTGCTGCTTGTTTTTCTGCAGCCACATTTGAGTGAGTGTTCTCATGAATGAAAGGAGATTACCTGATTCCGGCAAGTGGGATCCGGTGAGGAGGAGAGTGGGGAGTTCCCAGACAAGACAAAAATGAAACTTTTTTTCTCCTTTCATCTCACATTTCACTCCTTATAGGGTGTCATTCAGACTTGATACAGATAATATGTGTGTCCAAACAGTGTGTTTGCATTTGACATGAGAAGCACATTAAGTCTGATTTAACACACACACACACACATGCATTTTGCACAGATGTTATATGATGAGACTCGGTGTGACAAGCCAGAGGTGTGTGAGTGTCTGAGCGTGAACGTTCTCAGCAGTCACACTCAGCTGATGTGAGAAATGTGTGGAGGAGGAAAGGGAATGGGCAAACAGCCATGGGAATGAGTGCATGGGAAAATAAGGGAGGACAACCCAATTAAAGGTGGAGGTGGAGGGACGGTAAAGCCCTGGCTGTGGTAAATAAAGGTAACGATAATACAAGATGAGACGGATTTTATGCTATCATGAACTAAAGTTAGGATCAATATTAAGTAAGTTTTGTGATTTATGAAGGGTTAGGGTTAGGAGGTGGGACTTAAACATTTACACACACAAAAAATGAAATGTGTGCGTGTTCACCTCCTCCATGGCACTGATGAGATTCTGAGTTGATTTGTTGATGTCGCCCCCGACAGTGGTGGCTCCCCCTCCCTGGTAGGTGGAATCCGGACCGTCATGGCCGCTCATCTCCACTGTGTAACTGGCTTTAGTCGGCCAACACAGCTGGTTGTGCATGATGAAGTAAACCGCAAACACGTAGAGGCACTATGGAGGAAGAGGGAGAGATCAGCGTTAAGAAATGAGCTATGCAGAAAAAAAAATCCCTGAAGTCTGCAGAGAAGAATTGCTTCATTGCCAGGTGATGACATCATCGGCGCTCTGGTATTTCTGCTTCCCACCACTTCCTCATCATTACCGAATCCTCTTGGTCAAACAGCACCGGCCTGAGAATTACCCCAAAAACACTTGAGTGTGAAATATTACAGGGCCGTTCCGTATTTCTCAACACCCATCAGCTGGCAGTGACGGCAGACAGAGATGGAAAGAGGGCAAAGCACAAACGTGTGAATGTATGCGCACTTGGGCGCAAGTAACACACACAAAAGCTTTAGTGGGTTTAGTGGATTAATGGGAAAATGGGTTTTGAAGAATTATTTTTCTTCAGGAATAGAAGCTTTCTCAAATAATACAAACCAGAATTTATTTTTTTTCGCTTTTATTTGATGTCAAATAGAGGAAAGAAAAGTCAGCTGATAAAAAAGAACAGTAAACCCGCTCATCAAGATATGACGAGCAGTAAAGTGATCATCATTGCCCATGTTATTGAGCAATATTTGCACAGAAAGGGGAATTATAAACAGCACTGATGGTTACAATCAACATTACAAGCAGGACGACAGGAACTGGAAACTGTGTGTTTATGAGTGCACCTTAAATGAGGAACATGTTGTTCTTAGGAAGGAAAAAAAAGATGAGTACGGGACATATAACAGATCATTTATAGGCTGAGTTATACAGAAGCAGAGAGTGCCAAGTCGTTCTTCTCGTGACTCTTCTTGTTGCGTGAAGTTAAAGCAGGAAATCAACATTCCTCCTGTGATAGCATTAAGCAAACGCAGCCAGGTGTGTGCTCATGTAAGGCTGAGCATGTTGCTATTCGCTCTGGCGTGTGCGATTAGCACAGATCATTAGCAGTCTGTGCAGCCTGGGGGAAAGGCTTTACTACCGTAGGCCTGTTATGTAAGTGTTCCCTTGTCATTTGGGGGGGGGGCTGCGTCTTTAGGTATACAAAACAGAGACCTCAGTGGGGCAAAGCTTGGAGGCAAAGTATAGGTAGATGGAAAAAAAGACCAGAAGCAGAAATATTTGGTGTTCAAAAGGACTTAGTGTTCTGCACTTAAAAGCATAAACTTCCATGATGTGCAACCACTGCAGTTCCAACAGTTTTATGAAACTGTGGTATTATGTTTGCTGGACCTTCAGCATCACCTCTAAATCATCACTTATGACCCTCTAAAAGAACGGCGGGGACTGCAGAGCGCCTGCGTGGGTCAGTTTGACTTCTTTTTATTTTGCGCACTATGGGGATGTTCTGCATCATTTTTAGGATAGTATGCAGGACAATATAAAGAGCTGGAAAAGGGTTTGTGTAGCTCTTTTCCCTGCAGGATTTTTGTGAAGGTTTTATAGAATATAATCAATGTTGTTGTTTTTTAAAGATTTTCCATCCCTTTTCTTTATATGCTGTGTAGCTTGCTTGAAAATAAAAAACAATTTTCGATATGCCTCATGATTCAGATGGTTCAGCTCTTTTCTGGTAAGTGACACACCCTTCGTCCAAGTTTCGTGGAAATTGATTATTGTTTTGTTCAGTACTACTGACAGACAAACAAACAAGGAGACACAAAACAGACTTGACATAAGAGTGCTGTTGGAAGTTATAAAAACCAGCAAAGTCTTGTGAACTAACTCATGTGAGACTGATTATGTTGGTTTGAGCTGAACAATTCCTGCAATGTTCCTTTAACTTCAAGATGCTAACGTCTTTGGAGACATTTGTCTGCGCTCATCAAAGCAACAGATGAGTTTCAGCTAAAATTCTTTTCATGCCTCTCGCAGCCGGTTGGGTGCACTGAACCAGACGTTGTTCTTTTCCATGGATGCACGCAGATATCGTGTCCTATTTTTAGGTGAGAAAAAATGTTGAATGAGGCAACAAGAGCGAAATTGAATTGCGATGGTGCGTGGTGCTGCTTCACCGCGGTGGATGTCTCGAAATGAGGAAAGATTTACAGACAGAGGGGCTGCCGCCGGGGGAGATAATGAAGGGTGGTGCTGGCCTGATTTGATTATTGTCTTCTAATTCGGCCTGATGTGGCACAGATGTAGATCCAGAGATTGGTCGGGATGGAAGGAAAGGGGGGGTATGAGATAAACAGCGTTCTGAGGATGCAATAAATCATCGTGTTCTCCGTCTCACAGTTTTGCTCTGTCGGCGACCGTGTTGGCGACTAAAGGTCGTTTTCAACAAGCAAAGAATAATCAGTGGTCTGAAAAACATGCACATAATCATCTCCTGCTGCAACATCTGTGGCTGTTTAATGGCGGTTGGTAATCAGCTGTTGCGAGGTATGCCGCACAACCACATCAACAACAACGCCAAGGTAAACACGGAAAAATCTCCTTAATGGAAAATTCATGGCGTGATGGAAACAACAACTACACTTTGCAGCAGAGACCTACAGTGTAATGATTCCGACCTCAAGGCGGTGGAACCAAATGGAAAATGAAGGCGTTAAAGACCCAAAGGTGAATGTCGCTCGCCGAGGCCGAACACGTCTGTCTGGCTTTAATGATAAAAAAAACAAAACAGATTGCTAACATCAAGAACTGAGATTTATTAATTGATTTACGAAAATCATTTTGAAGCTTAATAACCTCTTTATTTAAGTTACATATTGTAGTAAATGCAGCGATTCAAATAATGCAAAACAAAAGTCATTCAGTGAATCTGAAGTGATCCAGCCAGCGCAGGTTTGTTGCCGACTATCATTTCAACCTTCGGCTCGAGTCTGTTTGTGCAACAGTTTTGAAAAGCACTGTGTAAACATCTCTTTGAGCAGAACTAGTTCTACCAGAACTCATTAACACAGATATGAATCTCTGTTATGCGTCTTTGAATGCATCTGTTCTAAATCATGGGTGTAAATCAATGTTCAATGAAAAGTAAATTGTCAGTCTTGTCTATCAGGAACCCATTTGCGTTCATTAATCTTTTATTCATTCCTTAATGGACGCACAACGGATTTTTTCTTTCCTCTTCTGAGCTAAACAAATTAGGCGCTCACAAACACATAAATCTAATTGCAGCCACGCTCATGGCAACAGCATCCTCATCGACGCAGAACATCTTTCCTTTGTGCTTTGTGAAAACTGGGTCAGACCAGCTTGTTTACTGCTAATCGATGTTTTTGTCCTTTAACAGTCTGTTCCACTCGAATGAATCCTCTCTTATTCCCCAGGAGATCAAACCCCAGAGGCTTTACTTTTGATCGGAGCTTTGTGGTTTCAATGTAGAAAAAAGAGACGTTCTAAAAGAGTTTTTTGATTCTTTCAGAGAACGTTGAGTTTGTAAGGTGGACGCAAAGATATACTTTTTGCAGAAATCTGTCCCACTTGATGCCGAGGGTGAACTGAGGGAATGAAAGGTGTACTTCTCACCTTTCAGTACGAGTACAGCTGATTACCAGCAGCAGGAGACAGGTGCTGTGTTTGAGACTTTGTGCTATTTGTGAAAAGACCTCAATCGAAAACAAGAACACTTTAAGGTCACCACAGAAGGAACAGCTCCTACAGGACTCAAGCAACAAATACATTAAACCTTTCAGACAAAAACGACTCTCACAGTACTGCAATGTTAAATGTCCTATACTTAACAATCATAGCAGCTTTGAAACACACCACAGCCCCATTGGTCAGCTGGAGCATCTGACCACATGATGTCATAGATTGGGACAAAGCTGATCAACAAGTGCTAAGTGTGACATCAACTGTTGGTGTTGACATCACCTCCCTCCATTACATTACCATCAAGATGAGTTTACTTTAGAACAGTGCTGCTGTCTTTTGCGTGTGGGTGCTAAATATCACGAGGTTTACCACAGTCCTCCTATGGCACACTTTGCAGACAGGTGGAGACCGTCTGAAGACGACCACAACACTTCCTGAGCAGACAAGAAATAAAGGAAGCTATAGTTCCAAAGAGAGCAGAGGTCAGAAGGGCAGAAGCAAAACTGGGGTTAAATAAAAGTCTGACACTACTTTGGATGTGTGTCTGTACGTTGAAGCCATGCCAGAATTTTGTAATCCTCCAAAACCAACGTCGGCTCATCATGTGACAGTGTGCAGTGATAAAAATAGACCTGATGGTTTGGCACCACATTACAGGTCAGATAAGACAGGTCTGACAGGATGCTCGGTCAGGGAAACTCCACAATAGTCATATAAATTCAATTACAATTCAAAATCAGATTAGAATACACAATGTATGTAATTGTGCGGTTTTGTGTGCTAACAAACCGACAGTTGTCTAATGTCCAATGGGAATTGTTAGGTCTAAACTATAAGAATTAACATTAAACGTTTGGGTAAATAACTAGAATTTCCAATCACGAGGAGACTTAGTTTCATTTCTGCCTCCTCTTTTACTTTGAGCAGAATTAGATCAAAGCCTGAAAACATTCAATTAAGATAAAGAGATAGAACAGACAAAATTGCGAATGAAAAGTGGAAATACAAAGAGGCCTCAATGAGACATGTCACAGTGGTACCATTGACTCCGTCCACTCCTGGGGGTCTTTTCTTTCTGTTTTGACAAATCATGAAAGCAGGGTTTCAAAGTGGGTTAAAAAAAAGCCTTAAACCACTCTCTCAGATGAAAAAACATAGAAAAAAAAACAGTCTAAATAACATCTATTTTATTTGTGGAAGACAAGATCTGTGCTAATCCATTCAAAAAGAATTACAGAGACTCATCTCAACCTCGAGTTATACTGTAAACCAATTTCTTTAAACGACATTTCTCTTTTTAATTCTACTCTGGGGATATTAAAATGTTTTGATATTTGTTGAAGGTACTGGTGAAACTCTTGAAACTCTGGTGAAACAACTACCCTAAAGGATTTACATATTAATTCCTCATACCAAGCTGCCACTCAAACTTCTCAGGTATGTTCGGTTTTTCCTGACCTCATTGCCTGGGGTTATCAGCTGATATCAGGTCCTCACGTCAGCTGGTCACAACCATCCAATAGCAAAGCGACACACACTTCACAGTGAGCCTATCATCGTCTAGCTCTCTTTTTTAATTTGAATATTTGGTTCTGGTTCATGCTGCTGTTACATCTTACTTATATCTCCCAAAGGCCTTCTAGTGTTCATCCTTTCATCAGACTCATCAGCCACCACCACCAGTTCTGACCGAACCAATAATCAGATGAAGATGAACAATACCAGGCATTAAAACCGGACAATCTTCATTTAGGTACAGTGACTAACACGGAAGGGACTGAAATAGAAGAAGGGAGATTGACTGTTTGAAATTAAATATAATACATATATAAAGTCAAAGACCTTACCAACAAGCAGTTGAAGATGACGTACAGGATGAGCATCCACAGGGACCTGTAGGCCATGTGTAAACCGGCCCACAACCAGACCAGGGAGATGAGCATAAACAGATACAGGACCAGTGGCACCTCTGGAAGACAAGGTAACAACAGACGAGGGTTAAAAATGACATCTGTACAGGTTGGTGTGAGGATATAAAACGAAAAAACGATTTGCATTCACACAAATATTTACTCCTTGAATATGATTTACATGGTCCATGTGTGGAATCAAGTACTCTCAGGTTAAAATGCTCTTGCTCCAGCATGTTGCTGCAAGTTTTACCCATCATGAGGAAAACACAGACAAAGATATCGGTATTTGGACTGCCACAAGTGTTTCTAAGATAAGATGAGACCACCAACAGGTCTTGATGCACGTGTTTCTAATCTGAGCTCTCTGGTAGCAACTGGTGTCACTGTTAACCTACTTTCTGTGAGGGCTCATACTGTACATCACATAGAGTCACGCAACATAAATAAAAGCAAAGACTACAACCCTGACTTTATCTATAAAAGTAAGGGCAGATGGATTTTCTCCTAATGATTGCCCCATTATTTATAGTTTATGAGTTTAAGCATGTCATCTCACACTAGTGGAGGGTGAGTTCAAGTCTCATGACTCACGCTGTTCTTCTCGACTCGAAAAATCCTTGCCTGTCATTTCATGAGACGAGCCAATTAACTGACAGATAAAAAGAACACTGTCAATCAAGAGACAACTGTCACACATGAGTCATCACTAACGGAGACCTGACAAATAAAATGAATGATATCAGAAATAAAAAATGCTGCTGGAACAAGTCAAAGAAAAAAAGAAAAAACAGACAAGAATGCATTTGCAACAGTCAGAGTTTGACCTTTAGGATACTATGTTTATTTGCATATGTTGCAGAAAAGGTGGCTTTCCTCTGAGTACATGATGAGCATCTGATTTCATCTATTCATGCTCCAAGGCATAATAATTACCAGAACCCCGGAGCACACTGTCTGAAACTGAATGTACAACAAGATAACAGTGTATTTTGTGAATGTCCTGACTTGTGTAGTTGATCCTCCCATGGAAATTGGATAAAACGGCGAGTCAAAATTACACTGCCGAATCACACGCTGTGTCCTATTGGCTGCTGGTATGTAGGGCAGACTGTACAGTTCACTTCCCTTCATGAGTTGGATGGAAACAGAGAGCTTGGCGCCCACGTTTAGGTGCCACTTCCACCATCCTGTCAGTTCCACTCTTGCTGCACCTTTCCCCTGGCTGAGCCCTCTTGTTTTTCTTGTAAAGCCTCTCCCTTTCCCATTGAGACTCACTTCCATTAAGTCATTATTTCCGTAATTGCTTTATATGGCCTCGGTATAATAAAATCACACCTATGTGTGCTGTACCAAATCTGGTACCAAACCTTCCCACATTTTCTTCCTCTAGTTTGAGCAACATAAACTTTCTCTCTCTTTCCCCTCTCTTGCATGACTGTCTCCATGTATTCCCTCCGAGGTTTTTCCAACCATGTAAGCACATTCCGGTCTTTCAACAGGGCAGAGCTCCCACAGCAAGAACAGGTTCCCGAAGCCCAACAGAAGCCACATGAAAAATGCTGACTGACTGTTTGGCTTGATGCTGCTTCAAGACACAGAATCAGCACAGAGCAGGCATGTCATCAGTAGTCACTGTGTACTTTATATGAACGCTTGCATGTGCAAGAACATGCATAATACATTCGAAAGAGTCTCAGTGCTCTGCTGCAGATGTGGGATGATTTTGCCTTGTTTGTTCGACTCATATTTTAGCTACATGTCATAGCCGCCCAGCGCTGCAGTGAGAAGACAAACTGAGAGGGGAACACGGGCGCAACAAAAACAGCCAGGCAGAAACTTAAGACAGCACTGACATCACAGAGGTCAGCAGCTGTAATAACAACAAGCTGCAGTAAGCCTATGTGGAGAACACACACACCACACTTATAAAAGACTTGTTTGTGAGCTATGGGGGTGGGGTGGGCATGTAGGCTGAGTAAACATCTTTCTATTTTTAATTACAGTGAATATTAAGCCAGAAAAAGTATGAGTTTTTTTGTGTCAAATCTTGAATATACATAAATAATTCAAAGTAGACATGCACATCAATTTCGGCATTCATTCATATCAGTAAAAAAAAAAAATAGCAGTAAAAGTGGTTATATTTAAAGGAAACTTGTAAGTTGCATATCCTAACTAACAATATAATAATATAATGTCTGAATGCAAAATGAAAATATACACATATATGAATCAGCCTTGATTCAGAGGTTGCCATTCAGAGGATTTAGGAACTATGTGCTTACAACTTTGCAGCAAGGCACTGCACTTCTGGATTTACTCTGAATTATGCTGTAAATTATGCTAAACACATACACTTTCAGCTCTTTATGCATGCATGACACAGAGAAAATGATGTAACCCGGTCACAGTGTTTTTTTGCATATAATCCGGCTTGTCATCTCGACATAACAAAATAAATCCTGTTCTAATCCATCATGAAAAGCAGCTACGCTTCAGTTTGCACTTCAGGATGAGGCTGTGAAAGCAGAATATAGACGTGTGTCAGGCATCCAAATAAAACACACATGGAGCACAATATTGCAGCAAATGCACTTTATCCATCACATGTATTTGTTTATTACCACATTTGCAAACCCAGTGCAGTCAGGGAACAGTTGGGACCACAAAAATAGAAGAGCAACAGTTATTCATTCAACACCGCTCTGCTGAGAAATCTGCCTACTGCTGTTGGCAAAGAACATCGTGTCCTGCAAACATACCTTGCCAGCTAAGGGAAGGTTGTGATAAAGTCTCACTGATGTGCCCTGATTCATTTATAAATTTAGTTTGACCATGTTTTTAGCCATGGGAACAATAGCAGAATTCCAATTTTTTCCAGGTTCCAGCAAAACACACAGGCACGCACGCATGCACGCACGCACGCACGCACGCACGCACGCACGCACGCACACACACACACACACAAACACAGCTTGCTTGTTTTTTAATCACTTTGACGTCAGAAGTCGTGCATATCTTTCTACTTGTGGACTTCTCACAATCGCTCATCTTATCAGCTATTACTGCAGCAGGAAAATGTTGGTCAGCTAAATAATCATTACCATCAGCTACACAACAGGTTGGGTAGGAATCTTAAAGGGCAAGTCTGAACATAATAGACATGGAGCTATGATATGAATCAATAACACGCTGTTGAAAGGCAGCACGTATGCTGGGAGGCTAAAAAGCTGACCTGATCAAGGCATCAAGCTGAATAAATGTGTTTGCAGGTGGGGTATTTACCCTGTCCATTGCACGATGTGGGACTGGATCTGTTAAGGATTCTTTTAATGGTGACAGGAACCTTTCAAAGGAACACTAACAGACTGTTGGTAAATCTAGGAACTGAGCAGAGACATAAGCTGCGGAAAGAGCAACTCAGTATTTAATAAATCATACGGTACTACCCTGCCAAAAACCAACATAAAGAAAACAAATCAATGACTGAATGCCCTCCTTTCTGTTTGTTTACCGTTAGTTCTTTCTTAAGAGTTTTTGGTGATGAAAATCATTAGCATATTCTGATCCTCACTGACCCCCCTGAGTAACATGCTCCTAACAGTTATAAAGCAGACAGGCTGGCCTTCGCTCTGGTTTGTCAATGAGAAAGCGTTCGCCTCCCGTTCATAATTCACATACACTAGCAGCTCAGATACGAGGCCACACATGGCGTGAAGGCGAACTGCCTGCCATCCAAGGGACTGGCATTAATTCAGGCTTTGCTTTTCCCATTGGAGGGCCTTGACTGGGCAAAACAAGCCAAAGCCTGCTGACTCTCACCGATGGTCTCTGATTACAGCCATGATCATGTTGGGATGCTGATCTTCATGTGTGGTCAAAGCGGATGCTGCACTAAACAAACACAACAGACCATAACTCTTAAATGGTTATACCGATGCAAGTTTTATGTTGTTTCCACGCATCATTCTGCACAATGCTTTAAGGAAGTCAGTCCTGTATGCTGCAGGACTGACTGTTTGAAATCAGAAGGATACTTTAAACTGCTTAGTTAAATCATCAAACTTAGCCAGTGGCTAAATTAAAGTGTGAGCATCAGCAGTATTTAAGACCCGAAGGCAGGTAGTGCTTCTGTATTGTTCTTGTATCATGAATCCTTTGAGTACACACACATCAAACAGAGACAGAGCCTGTAAGTGGAGCAAAATAGAGGCTGACAGCCAAAAATAGGGGTGGATGCATCCTCCAGACAGCTGGTTAAATGATTTTGAGGTTTATTTGAGTTCAGAATGAGGGATTCTGACATTTTTTTAAAGATCACGTAACATTTTTGCTCCAATATAGGGAAGTACCACAGCCCACATTCCCCAATCCCACATATAACTGCCTTCTTTGAAGTTTTTCTGCACATACTAGGTACCTGTGCTGTTGGTTCGTCCACGGTAAATGTCATCGTAGGCCTTCCACTGCTGGGTAACCTGGTAGACGTGAATGAAAATGACCGCCACCGTCACCAGACAGATGAGAGGAACCAGCACCGCAGTACTCAGAGCTGCATACAGGTTTGGGATGAAGCACCTGCAATGTGGATGGTGAGAAATGGGAATGAGGGCTTGATGAAATCAGAGAACAACAAGACATAAAGTCTCTGATATGACTTTTCTTGTGACTCAGATATATTGTTTTTTGTTACTCATTTAATGAAAAGTGAACAAACTATTTTTCTATGAGAAAAGCAGCATCATCCTTCACTTTGTATTAGCAGCAAACATCTATCAAAACACTCATGTGACTTTTGTCCGTTTCACACAACAAACTTGGCCCCTGGTTTGGTGGGAGCACAGGATACAGATAGGAGCTCGATGCAAGCCGGACTGGAAAATAACTGGAGATTTTCTAGCCATAACATTACACTAGGTATGCCAAATAAAAGCATCATCCTGTCCCATCGAGGGAGCCAGACTACGTGAGTGTAAACACAATGGAATATGGATATGATTGCCACTGTGTCCTTGAGAGGATTAGATCCTACTGTACTGAAGGTCTCACAGAAAAATTAGATAAACACTATCAAAGGGCCCGTTTTGCAGATTTCATGGTCATATGATAAACTGAAGGAAAGGGTTTTGAGGGAATCTGTAAATTCTGATCATGTCATTAATATGAATGAACACTTCAGTTCCTTGGAACATATATGGTACAATTATATATGATTACAAGACAAATACAATGAATTACAACGATGATAACTCAACATGGTGTTGCATGTCGGTGCAGTGAAACCAAGATGAACTGAGTTGTGAGAAAACAATTCATAGGGTGAGAGAGACAGAGATAGAGAAAGAGAGAGAGAGAAAAAGAGAGAAAGAAGGAGAGGAAACTCAAAGGCTGCCTCATTCCCCCAAAGAGGAAGGTGCGCTTCCAGAGAAACTGAATACTCCTCTGTATCCTCCAATGTCTCATGTGAACTCTCCCTGTTCTACATCCATCCTCCCACAGGAAACACGCCACCACACCTAAGACCGCTGGCTAATTTTATATTCAAACTTCATCATAAATTAAAACCAAACACATTTTCCTTCCACTTTTACAAAGACAGTTTGAGAAATTTGTGTTCAAGAATCGCGGTCCTCAATTCCTCTTTTTCTCTTTCTGTTTCTCGCTCTCCCTTTAAAGTTTTCTCGGGTCAGTCAGGTGTCTGTGTGGTGAGATACCCGTAGTAAATCGTATGATTGGTCGACTGCTCCCTCATACGATGTTGACAGCTCCGTTTTTTTCTGTTTGCTCAACCCTAGCCTGAAGAGGAATTCACCTGAGCCTGCCTCAAACTCATTAGAAATAGGAACTCATGAGTCACCTTCTGAGAAACAGATGACGTAATGGTTGAGGCCACTCCACCTCTCTTTCATTCTCCAAAGGCCTTATCAGATTTGCATTGGACCCCATTGCATTGCAGATCCTTTGGGTGTAGTTTTGTATATTTTGTGTTATTTACTTTGTATGGTCTGTCTTATGTCATCACATCGGAGAGAAGATTATATGCCTCATGATGAAACTATACAGTATTCAATTATTCTCTTGGATTCAACATTGATTTTCTAATTTTCACATATAAAATATTTTTATTGTGATCTGTACATTGAGTGTATTTGAGGGTTTATTCTCAACATATGACATGCACACTTTTTTTGGGTAGTTTCTCTTCACAGAAATCAAAGGTGGCAGGGGAGAGGGCGTTTTTCACGTGGGATTTTTCGTGAACATCTGCGGATTAAATAATATTTATTTGCTGCTTGCTTTTGCACAGTAACACTCACACATCTCCTTGCACCAATCCGTATACACTGTGAATCGTCCATCCCTGGATGCCGAGCAAGACGATGACCAGGAAAATGATGACCAGACCAGGAAGTCCCCAGCCGAACAGGAAGTAGAGCAGGTAACGACGCTCGGTGTGCTCATCGTTCATCACCAGCACTTGCCAAAAGTTCACCCCCTAAGGACACAGTTTGGACAGATGAACTCATTCATAAGTCGTATAGTTTCTGCTGTGAGTACCTTTGATTTCATGGTGAGTGATGCATGTAAACACACAACCTCACTTTTATCACACCCACAATAGCTTTGTTTGCTTTGTAATCTTGCAGGCTTTAACAGTCTCATCCACCTGATACACTAAAACCCTCCATTGTTACATAAGCAGCCTTTCTGAACACCTGTTAGCTGCAACACAGACACAATGTCTTATCCTGGTGCAAACACTTCAGCCGACAATCACATATCTTATATCGGTTTCAAACCATTGCAGCTGTGGAGCACAAAGGGCAAAGTTTAATTTTACATCTAATAGATCAAAGGCTAAAATGCTCAATCCGACTTATGGGCTGGGGTCACGCCATTGCGACCTTTACTCCATCCAGCGTTATGTAAACTGAAACTTTTACAGATGATGTAGAATATTGTACATTTAAAGCATTAAATAATTAGCAGAGCGGTATTTGTTCTTCCATTTAGGGTAATAAACATTATGCAATGGCTGGTATGAACAAACGCTGATAATACTTCTCACTATCCATCTGTCTGAACACTTAAGGACTGCACAAAGGGCACCGGGAGGCAGCTAATGAGAGCTGTACATTGGATGATGACCTCTTCATAATAACTGTATTGTGTAACTATTGCATAAACTCTCAACGCACATCGACAGAGTGCAGACAACAACCCTAAGCTGTGTAGCTTGACTGCATGGCACTGACAGTTAAAGTTGTTGAAGTGTAATTGAAGCAGAAGCAATGTGTGGATACTGTTGTTTGTGAAATAACTACAACTAAGTGAAATAACAAAATCACATATCATCTCACTCACTTTCTAACTAAGGGCCTCTGCAGACAAGAGAAAAGTCAGCTTAGATAGCAATTCAATTACCTGCCGTTTTCTGGCATTGTGTCAGAGCATATTCAGCTGAAAACACATGCACACACACAGACAGACACACGCTGCAATTATTGATTTGAAGTCTTCATGTCTGAGATAGTTGGCTAGTTTGCTGGCGCCTGTGCACATCAGCCATTTAGCTGAAAGCGGCTACCCGATAGGGGCGGCGGTGAGATCATCGTTGGAACCGCCACACGTCAATAAAAGCCAGAGTGGCGGCAATATTGTCAGCTACGATTGTTGCTGACAATGAAAAGGGACTTTTAACAGGGGGGGTTGTAATAGCAAGGACAATTTGAGAAAACTCTGGTCTTTGTGAGTTAAATTGACATCTGGGTCAAATACTTATTTATGTTTCTGTAACTATCAATTGGCCAACCAATCCAAAAGCCTATAGCCAGAACCTTTATCCCTTAAGACGTAAGCAGACGGGCTCTAAAAAGGAAATGCACACAGTCGACACGTACTGTACAACACTACTCTATTCCTGTAACACCTGATTGTGGTCGCTCCCCATTAGCTTATTAAAAGGGCTAATCTTAAAATACTCCACAAAAAACAACGTATGTGCCAGGAGAGATTATATCTACTACATAAACTATGATTATGGTCGCTAACAGACATCACATGTTGCAGCAGTGACGGAAATAAAGGGAGTTACACAAGAGGAAGGCAACAAAAGGAACAGACAGGTGGGAGGCGAGAGGGTTCCTCTGGGGACAGGGTTTAGTCAGGGTACTAGGGGGGTTATGCTGTTTGTGAGGTGGACATCATCCTAAACCAGAATAAATGACTTAAAGAGATTGTTGTTGGGAAGTTCATGTACAGAATGGTAAAGGAAAAGAATAGGCCAAAGGTAAATATTTAATAACTTCAGTTTCTCTCTTAAACACAACAATTAGTAAATGATGTTCATGCTGCCTGTATGGGAATAGATGGAAAACTACTCACAACGTCACTGACTTTATTGTGTATCATTGTCCTAAAAACAGTCCAGAAAATAAAATGAAGGCGCGATCAGCTCTATGATAAAAAATCAGGTATCGAAAGCTCTTCATCCCAACACACTGACAAAAAGACATTTTGTTAAATGTGATAAAATATCTAAGACTAAAATTATTAGCAAATTGTGTAATCTTGATACTATTTATTTTGTAGGGGATGGGATGATGGGGATCAGATTGTCAGTAGTGTTTACACCAGCAGCCAAAAAAATATGGTCATTGCATTATAGATCTGATGTATTTTTTGAGATAAAACTGTAAATTTCTTCACGACGGTCAGTCCAGTTCTCCCAGTTTGAATTAAGCCTTATTTCTTTCATGTGCAAATACTAAGCTGCAAATTGGGTCTTTGCATGCCAGCCTTTGTTTGTGGAAGTTATTGGAGGGAAAATGGTCAAGGACGGAGGGAAGTTAGGAGTTGCTGTGGTGGGGTGTCACTAAGTGGTACCAGGCTAGGGTCAGAGGTCATGTCAAGCAGGATTCTGGTACGTTTATCTCACCCTCTTATCAAAACCTGCCTAAGCCCACGTGGTGCAGGAATGATATTTAACTAGTTATTACATAAAAAGCACATGCTTCACATGAGGGACTAAAGAAAGAATGGGGACCATGTTCCTGCCAAGTTAGCCAGGAAATAAGGAAAAAGCACAGGTGCTTTAGATTTGAAGGTATTACGAATAAAAAGTTTTACATGAAAGTTTTACATGGAAACCACCTATTCTCTTTAAATTGTTTAAACATCATGAGCTGCTTTTTGTTTTAGCTGACACGCTTATTTGGACTGCAATGAGCTGTTACCTGCACGAGCATCCAAAAAAACTGACTGAGGTAGAAGTAGTGACAGAAGAGCGCCAGAGCAGCGCAGCTGTCCTCCGAAAACATTCGTCCACGGAAAGCTGACACCAGGAAACAGATCTGCACAAAACAGAGACATTCAATTAGTTATCACTGTGTGCAAATGAGCCTTTCATGCTTTAACCAGGGAAGTGCTTTTTTAAAACACAATAAACAGTATGTGTACAAAAATGGCTTGCTCTTTTTCAGGGAAATTGCTCATTCGCAGACAGGTGCAGTCGTAATCTGCAGCGTCAGTAGATTGGATTGCTCCGGTAATTTATTGGTCATGCATTTTTAACACCGACAGTAGAATTCAGACCGTGTCCCCTGTCAGAGAGGGATATCTTATCATGCAGATTTGTTATACCACCATGCGGACAGACCTGCAGACATGAATCATAAATAGAGACACTGACATGTTACTTTTGTATTGGCCCACATGTACAGAGATACTGTATATGAATGTGTGGGTGTAACGCTAAATTACTGAATGCAGAACTCTGCAGAACACAGCTTGTGATGTGCGTCTGTGAGAACGATACAAAGAGAGAGGGTTGAAAATCAAATAGGCGGGACTGTGATGACAGCTCATGGGAGCAGCAGGAAATCTGTTTGTGAGAGAGCTTCATCAAGTGCCAGCCTGTTGAGCTTCCGCCAGCCCCGCGGAGCAGAAAGAGTAGAAAAGATTTGGAGCGAATATGATGTCATACATTACTTACATTACACTCATACAGGTGATAAAGGAGGGTTTTTGCTTAGCAACTAAACTCTGTTGTGAGTCTTTTTACCCTCTATTATAATATACAATAATTATCTCTGTTATCTCAACAGTAATGAGATCTGTCATAAGTGGTTATGAAAACAGACCTGATGAGCTCTTTATATCCAAAACAACATTATGTATACTGTTGCTACCACTGTATGGTTACTCACTAATTAACATAGCAACACAGTTGTTTCAGCAATAAGGACAATAGGTACAATAAAATGTGACATGCTTCCCTCATTCATGTACACACAAACAGCTAATAGTTGCTTGTAGACGCTGCCTCTGATAAAGGTGGATATTACCGTAGCTGACATTTTGAAGGCAGCAATGAAACCCCTAAATAACCATTCCTGGACTTTCCAGCTTTAACAAATCCTGTCTGTATCCTCCTGGTAACCACCGGGAACAGTCAGGGCCTTTTCTACAAAAATAACAATCATGAGTCAGTTTCCTCACCAAGCCCTGACGGGTAAGAGTGGGAGGGATGGTACAGGAAGGAAACTCGTGCCTAGGAAGCCTGGAGTCATGTTCAAGAGAAGGGCCATTCAGGTAGGTTATGGGAACGAAGATTAGTTGGTGGGGCTGCGTACTTCTGGCCGAGTTATTTTTATTTAGCCGAAAGCACAGTATGAGAAATTGTCTATCCTAGCAATACAGCATGCAATTGAAGGAACGCCAGTTCAAGTAGAAGACAGCTGACAAATGATCAAATCAAACATGCAGTGTTTGTTTGACACAATAGGTTAGCAGCACATGTTAACTATTTGCGTGTCTGTGTGCACGAAGGGCAAACATGAATGGGATGATTTTTTTTTAGCGGGTATTTTAGGCGCCAGCAGCAATAACTGTCAATACCACCACCTCGGCTCATCCGCATTAACAATGGCTGATAAAAATTAGATTAGGCTGCATCTACAGCCCAGTAATGAAAGAAGAAGTCTTTGCTCAAGGCGTACATGTGAATTTACTCCCAAATCCTTGCAGCCTGAGGGACAATCGTTGACGCTCCGAGAATACTGGCAGGTTGTGAAGCGACGACAAACCACAGACTGTAGAGAGATTCGGCCTCAAAGTAAGGGTTTTAATAGTGTATGTGTCTGTTTATAGAGGTGTGACTGGACCCTCGTTTGTGCACTGGTGTGTCCTTTGAAGCTGGGAGGATCTGCTAAGCTCATGTCAAACCTGGAAGACAAGAAACCTGGCGAACAGGTGTGGCGTCGCGGTTAATGAACAGAACAGGTGAGGATCCAATTACCTCTCTCTTTTTTTTGGTCATTTGTCAAAATAATAATGAGCATGCACACACACACACACACACACACACACACACACACACACACACACACACACACACACACACACACACACACAAAACCACACTAACAGACAGATGAGACAGATCTTTAGTGCTCTATTACATAATAGAGCAATAAAATTTATCTAACATCTCACTTAAGGTGATATGTCTCAAACAGCAGGACGGGACATCCCTCTAGCTTAAGCTAGAGGGATAATTACTGTACATACTGTAATTAATGTTATATAATAGAAAAATATGTGAAACAATTTGAATAGTTTCAGACAATTTCAGACTCTAAGTTATTAATACCTGGACATAATAAGATTCTAAACTTGATTTTGGGTGAAGATATCCAAACTTAGCCTGACATGGGCTAACAATGAATCTTGCTCATGCTCCAAGTAAATAAAAATGACTGAACTACTGTTCATTACATCAATAAAGACAAGGTCATGCTGAAATAGCAAGAGAGATTGTGTGACTGAGATGTGGGAGTTATTTTGCCTCCCTAGAACTAATTAAACTGAGGACAATGCTCAACCATCCATGACACATAGCTGACGGTGTTCTGATAAACAAACAGGTTACAACCTCCTACTGGATTTTCATCTATCTTCAGCAAATCAAACAATCATTTGTTTTTGTTTTTCAGCTGCGGTTCCTTCAAGCGGCCTCCTCCTCCTCCTCCTTTTGTAAAGTTGCCGGGAGTCGACCTGTCTAGGCCCTCAGGCTACAGACTTACTACCAGCAGAGAGTAGGTGCTGCAAGTCTCTAATGATAAGCCATTCTAGAATAATGTGCCTAACGTGCATGCTCCTGCACATTTTTGCATTGGCAATGCTTGTACTGCATTTAAAAGAAAAAAAAAGTAGCTTATGGCTAGCCGTGAGCTGAGGCTAACATCTCAGAGTACCAGTTTGGCTAAAAATAGCAACTTCCTGATGCATGACATCACTGAGGGAATGGAGCTAGAGCTGTCTGCCTGCCAGACTATCCATCTAGACTCATGTTCAAAACACTATCCCTCTGCCAGCCTGCCCTCTCTCCCTCCTTTTCTATACCCCTCTCCATCCTTTGCTCCACATCGGCTCATCTTCCCCCTCCTCCCTCTGCTTTCTCTTTCACCCCCCCTTCCGTCTAACAGCTACCAGTCTGATCTAGCTGGTTCCAGCCTCAGCCTGCACTCTGGGTGTTTCCTGCTACGCCTTTATCCAGATAGAGATAAAGCCAGAAAGAGAAACACTGCACCCCTCATCATTTTCTCTCTGACGCAATGCCCTCCTATCAGTCAACTTCACTCCCACATCGCAATCAACCATGCCACAGCTCCTCAGTCCCAGCTGATCGTCTCACTGAATGCTAGCAACCTCAACAAAGACAGCACTTACATTTTAATCTGCATACTTAATAGCTGAAATGAGAAAGGCGACTAAAACAGAATCAATTTCAGTGTCATTCATTCATTCATGTTCTTAACTTGCTACGCCCTTAACAGTCATCTCACGTGCTGCAGGCTGTCAGGTTATGTGAGAGTGTTTTTTATGTGCTGAAGCACACGGGATAGCAGACTGGTAGCTGGGTTAGTCGGCCAGTGTGTTTGGAGAAGGAAGACATGTTTCGCATTTGCTGATGGGACACGTGAAGATGTTAAAAGTGAATAATCAGAATAATCCTGAGCCCAGGATATCATGATACACCTCAGCTGAGCATTGCTGGGCACCGACACCATTGTGTATGCGTGATAATAAGTGGCTATCTAAGTGGCTTTTTTGGACAGCACCTCTGGTTTCATAATGTCAGGATGCAGAAGTAAAGTTCATTGGTGTTTTTGGTTGAACCTCAGGCTGAGGCTTACTTGCTGAGCTGACTGTTGGCAAATAAACATCCACTCCCAATAAGTCTGTTTCACATTCAAACAATCAGAATATCCACAGGGACATACATAAGCACACATTGCAACACCGCAATAATATCATGAGTATCCTGTTATGGGGGAAAACCGTACGATACCACGAGCTTTTGTCACATATTTCAGGAAAGACTGATTAATTCGTAGTATGGAACTAAGCTGACTCAGCAATGAGAGATAGTCGACTGTATGAGGGGCATGAGGTTATTAAGAGAAATTCAAAGTCATTGAATTTACCATATCATTAATGTCACAAGTACTTTGTAAACAGCTTCTGCGATCCTCTCTAAAACAGAGCCGTCATTACTTTGGCCCTGCTGTTTTTACAACGAGCCATTGAAAGCTGGCAGGATGCCACCCAGGACATACCGTCTCTAAGCTGACCACCGCTGCACTCCAAATCCTTGTTCTTATACCTGTACAGAAAGGTGAGGTGGAATAGTTTCTCCTTAAACAGGCTGTGTAAACAGAAATGTAGTTTTACGTTGAGGTGATCGGGAAACAAACGGATTGTGATACTGTGATACAGGATTTTGTACCTGAAGCACCTGAAGGTCTTCACCCTCCGTGTTTCCACTGCTTTACATTGAGAAATAATTAGGAAATTGTATAATAATCACCACCAAGGAAGAAATCTTCAGTCTTTAAATTGTAAACTAATATTTACCCTTACAATCTGTTGTTTCATGTAAAATTTGAAGGTCAACTTTAATAGTTATTAGGCTCATCTCACTTTCAATTTCTGAATGAGTCTTATTACTATTAGTGATAGCACATGCAGAATAATATGACTCCCAGTTTTTGCATCTACTACAGATCATCATACTAAACGCGTTCAGAGACCGAAGCTCATTCTAAACCACTCATAATATACATCTCAGGAGCACCACCCACAGAAAACACATTTAGCCACATTCCAGCAGGCCTCCACACTTTTCTTCCATTCACTTGTCTGCTGCTGGAAACTTGCAGCTGCTTTCTATCACAAGTCTTCTTTCAAACGACATCTTGAATTTCCTTTCGCGTCTGACCTGAACTCATCTGGATAGCAGAAGGCTGCAAGGCATGACGGTCACACACACACACATGCATTGATGTGCATGCACGCAAGTATAAAAACACAGCTGCTCAAGGTCATTTCCTTAAACATACAAACTCAATGGGTCTACTTTGCCCCACCACAAACCTCTGTGAGTGTGTATGTGCTATAGTGGATATAATGCAAGGGTGTTCACCATCTCAGAAATAGACTCAAGTGGTCTGCAGACACGGTTTGAGTTTTGAACATGGTGATTTCATGCTATCCACTTACTAGATGGAATTCCGCACAGGAAAATATCATGAAAACACAACAGCTTTTTTTTAAATGTTATGTAATATCCATGAGGAGCCCCCCCCCCCCCCCCCGATCTTCCCACTTTCACATGCAATCACTTCAGAATTAGAGAAGAGTAAGAAAAGGAAAGATTTAAGTTCTAAAATGTTTCTCTGACATATGCACATGCATGCTGATATAACCGTGAGTGCCATGTGAGTTATATCACAGGTAAGACCTGTGCTTCAAGACAGCGAATGCTAATCTTTGCACTGTGACCTGTGGGACCACATCTGCACCAAGAGATCTTTCATGTTTAAACTTATCCTCTGACAGGTAAGGCGGATTCCATTCATTACAACACTACAAGACCCACTAAAACAGCCTCAGCCACCGCTGTCCAACAGGACATCGATCCAGGAACAATCCCGTCTATGTGGACTGGCCCATCTGCAGCAGCTCTCGGTGTCAGTCAATGGGTGTCCGTGAGGTCAATAAATATGCGAAGAGTCTTATCTAGTTAAATACTCTGTGCTCCATTCAGGCTGCTCCTGTACACCAATTGTGCTTTGATTCCTCACATGGCAATTTAGGCTTAATCGGAGGCACAGCTGTATAATGTCTCGGTAGGCCGCACTGAACTACCCACCCTAGACTATCTTAGCACAAGGCTGGGAAGACCTGACTTCAGGTTTGAAGGTGCATCTCAGCAAGAAACAGGGTGCAAATTCTGAATCAAACATGTAGATCAATGTTCATCTGAGAATTCTGGATAGGCTGTCCAGAAGTTTTCAAACCATTAGGGGAGATATTGATTGCTGACATGTCTGCATTCACATAAATTCTCAGAAAAAAGAGAATTTAGTATTTGACTCAAACTGTTTTCATTTGGATATCAGTGCTGTCAAAAAGGCCTGGTCATAAAAAGAGGAGTGTGGGACAATCATTAATGGGGTATTGCTTTCACGTTTGTGGTTCAACCTGGGCCTGGACGTGGAGCTACAGCGACTCCTAGAGGTCACATTAAAGGATGAGGCTGTTTTTACCATTCCAGTCGCACTGTGAGCTTATACTGTATGGTGGTATGGTTGTGCACATATGTAACCGGTTCTCTGTGCACATATATGATGGACCTGCTTAAATGTTCATGCATTTTATAATGCAGGCAAATGCATGTGTTTTCCAGATTAATAGAATACACATATGTCTGTGTTTGTCTGGGTCATCTGCTGTAGTCATAAAGCTAATTACTAAATAATGCACAGGATAAGACTGAAATTCAGAATTTGAGTGATGTAAAGAACAAACTGACAAAGCAGACCGACCACAATTTAATGATAAGCCTGGAGAACAAAAGACCTCATTGTACATACAGGATTATTTGATTACCAGTTGAAATTTCCTTCCTCCTTTCAACATTTCCTGATTCCTTGGGGAAATTAGGAGACACCATTTTTTAATTTTAGACCATCAAACAGGCATCACAGGAAATCTACGTCTTTCCCTCATGCTGTAGATTGCCAGGCGTCACAATACCTCAAAATGACTAAAAGATCTGCATCAGAATCCACGCCAAAAAAAAAAAAAGACCTTGTGCCAAAAACAACTTTGAAGCATCCTGTTCAAGCTAACCTAGAAAAACAGAGTAAACATCACACTGGATGGCAACACTCCTGACCCACTGGATTCAGTGGAAAGCACACTTTACACTTTACATACGGAGGTCATCCAGTAAAAGTGGTTGAACTCCAAAAATAGAGCAGGACGCAGAGGACTTTGAGAGAGGCAGGCTTCCACTTTGTTTATCTTTCATGGCGTCAGAAGTCAGATTGAGATTGTCCTCCGTGTCAAACTGAGCGACTCCTCAGAGTAATGCGTGTACTGCTGCACGGACGGGCTGGGAAGTTCCGGACAAAGACGATCATTGATGACAAGTTACATTTCAAACGGATTACTTTAAGCACCTGAAATATGGCCTTAAATTCTAAAAGTGCTTAAAAGTTTTTAAATGTGTGGTGTACATATTATGGTTTGATAAAACCTAGGGGTCATGCTCATATTAAATAAATCCACAGATATTTACAGACATGTGAGAGTGTTAAATGTACATTAAATGTATATTCATAGAAATCTACTTGCATTTTGTTTTTTGGACCGGGGTTTGATGAATGAAAACTGATTCCTTTCTGAATCAAGATCTGACATTGTTAAGTCATAAATCCATTACAATCAGCAGCGGATTAAGGAGATACCACACAAAGCAGTGGCTTAATATGCCACAGGCCATTTCATATTGATCTGTTGATAGTATCTATCAGCTAAAGCACGTACTAAATGGGATGTCAGCATGTTACGGCTCACCGGAAATGATATCTGCTTGGTGTTATCTGTTTTTTTCAGAGATATGGTAACTGCATAGAGTCTGAAAGATGTAGGTGAATGTTTTGTCATGCATCCTCAGCACTGTATTTTTTAAGGTTTGTTTAATATAGAAATAAAAAATATCCAATGTCGACATTGACAACTTGCAGGATTTTCATTGAGTCTAACACTTATTTATCTTAACAGACAGGTTGACTAGATGAACCAATATTGATTGTCAGCCAGAGGCTGGAGCGCTATACACGCTGTAAGTTATTTGAAGAGCTTTTTATGGAAATAGAGGAAAGTTCATGGAAGAGCTGTGAAGGGGTCACTAGCTGTTTGGACAGCACACGTTTGGTAAAAAAATGTGAGGTGACTACCAAAGTCCGGATAGGGTAGAGTCTGCCGCAGCACAATATGTAGTTTGATAAAACTTTTTCAGAAACTGCTGGTGAAGTGTGCATCTGACTGCCCGTAATGAACATGAACATGACAAAAGACCTCAAATACCAAGCAGGCAAATAACCTGATGTTCTTTTTATCCATCATTTATTGAACAAAGTCACTTAATATCTAAAAGTTTCATCTAGTTCACTACGTGAATGTCTTGGATTAGCAGATGTTTGTACCTGTGAGTGATTCTTCTTCATGCCAACCTGATGACGCATTTCAGACAGGATCTGATGGCCAGGGTAAATAATCAACCTGAATGATTCGTGAACAATGGCTGCATGTGAAGTGGTTTTGCAACTATATGTGGGTGATGGAAGCAGAGGATGGCTAAGCATCTATTATGACAATGATTAAATTCTTGTTTTTTGCTCATAAAGTGATGCAATGCGTCACTTGAGACTCAATCACAAAAATTGCTTGAGGCTTTACCAGTCCAAGATGACGAAGGTGATCATGCTACAACACATGCTGCAGGAAGTCATTATTCAAATGAACAGTTTTGGTAAATTAATGCATTAAAAACACCTTGTAGCCCTCGAGGGAACCTCAACAACTAGAAATGATTCAGCTGTTTCTTTTACTATACTTTGATGAAAATGTGTGAGTGTCTGCAACCAGTTTAAAAAGTAATGCCATTGCTCAGAGCGATGAGTCACACAGCCTCTTTTGCAATGACAGAGAAAAAAGTAGGGGGAGAGATGAGTAAGACGGTCTTTTTGCAGCTAAGAGTAGCGGCCAGAATGATGAAGTGGACCGAGAATAGAAGCAGTGACATCACTCGTCATTCTGTGAAATAAAGCTTCAAAGAGAGGAGAAGGAAGAAGTCAGAGGGGAAGAAAGATGGATGAAAGTAAAACAGGATACCCAAGATATGAATCGGCTTTCAGTTTGCATGATTTACCCTAAATTCTGACTGACAGGGAAAAACGTCAAGGTCGAACGTCAAAGACTCAGTAGAGATGAGTCAATTCAAGAGGAGAGGACTCAACGCTGGAGCTGCCAGTAGAGCGTAATGTGAGTCTCCCTAGAGGCCTTTTTCACCTCTCAGCTGTCCTGTCTAGACACCCACACACAGTAACGTAGGCCACAACTGAAACGTTATACCCCCCTCCATCACTCGCCTGCCATTAGCTCCAGCTGACAGAAAGTAAAGAGCTTAGCTTGGCATAAACGTCCCATCTTTGTGCTTAATTTGTTGATTATAACACCAGACAAAAATGTCACATAGAAAAACAAAGAAACTGCCGAAAGCATATTCTCTGACATCAACCAGAGCAGTCGACACAAAGAATAAACCCTTTAGTGATTGATTAGTGATGATCAGAACATCTAAACTTCCTCAGGAAAACCAGACACACTCACTTCATCTACAAAGACTTGTTGATCTTATGAAGGACGCAGTAATGTCTCGTATTACGCACGTCGTACATCCCCTGAGTAGCTGCGTGTACGCTCACTTGGACAAATATGACAAACAGGAACTTTTAGGAAGCCCAACAGCAATCAGACGGCTTCTCCATTCTGTGCAGAGACGGGATGTGAGGGGTGTGGGTGTACAGCAGGGGTGGAGGTGAGTGTTTATGCGTGTGCTTGTGGATCGGGGCGCAGACGTCTGAATGCTGGATCCAGTCCCAGCGCTAACAGGAAATTCTTTATGACCAGAACTAAGAGTCACCTAAACACCCCCCAGATACTGGAATAAAGCACTGGGGCCACTGGGATAAACACTTCAGTGAGTTTGTGGGAACGGCCATCTGGGACTTTTAGGGCTGCTTAATGACAATGGATGAGAAATGGGTTTGTTTTTTATTTGTGACAGGGATGGTGGGAAAATCTTCCTTTCCCACACAGGTACCCGTATGTGTTATGAATAAAAAAGGGACTTCGCACCACTGAGATAGAGTTTGACATTTAAATGGTACTGTTTAAATGACAACAGAACCACGATTTGACATTTAATCTTTTCCTGGAAAAAGGGCTTGTGAACGCCATTGGGATTGTTCTTTTCTCTTTAGACCAAATCAATAATAGAGAAAAGGAACAGGAAGTGACCCTGATGATGGAAAGATACCTGAAAGCAAAAGCATGGAATTTTGGTAAAAAAAATCTTACCTTGTCTTGAAACACAGATTAAAAAAGAACTATTAGGTGGGACAAAGTGGGTGAACCACGAACAATCTTGATAGATCAAAACTTGCAACTCGATCAAAAGATGGAAATATGAGATTTGTTAACTAATATACTACCAGACGACTATATTCTCCAAACAATGAGTCTGAATATTTGATGTCATGCTCCGGCTCTGTGTTGAGCTTCTCTGGATGTTTTGGTGACAAACAAAGTCTTGAAGTCATATCATTCACTAAACTATGAACTAGTTTAGACTGTTTGGTCGTGTGATGAACCCTGACATGATGACACACACAAAACCCCACACGCATTAACATACATGCACACATAAGACCAGGTGAGGCATAGTCCAAATGGACTGGGTAAATTTCCACTCTACACAGACAATCTTCAGTTGTCTTGCTGCGGGGAGGACAAACTGCTGGTTGGAGATCGTCACCGCACAACCTATAATGTGAGACATATGTACGTGTACACACACAGACACACATGCACTAAAGAACACACTGTCTGGACACTCTCATTAATTCAAGGGTTTTTCTTTTGTACATTGTAGAAGGATTTATCTCGATTCCGTTGTCATCATCTTTGACAGCTGGCTGAGATCGTCTGAAAAGCTTCTCAAATCAACAGGTGTCAAATAAAATTACCAGGATTTCTTGCCCCCTTGTTTTCAATTGCATTGTGTCAAGGTAGTATTTACAGTCAACAGCTACTTTTCGACAATAGTAGTAATCCATCCATGTCAAGGTCTAGTCGTGAGTAACAGACGCGATGGTCGGTCGGGACGGAACATAGAAAGAACTTTCTCAGAATAGGGCTTCATGAATGCTTAGTACTGTAGAATTCATGCTGCAGACACTTTTCCTCACTAAAAGATAAGCGAGGACTCAATGAATCAAGCCTACATGTTTCAACTGCTGCAAAAAAAAAACAGAACAGAGGGAGGCTGATGAACAAACACAAAGAAGATCAGTGGATGTCTGTGCTTTGGTTTGAGATACAGAAACGGTGAAGGGATGGAATCTACACGCATGGATCCCACCATGGAGCCAGGAGGAGGAGATTAATGGACTGCGGGTGCTTTGTTGGTGATACTCTTGGTGAAATTCAAATTTGAAGCCACCACCACAACAGGCAGCAGTATACCATCTCATTTGGTTTGGGCTCAGTGGTATCCTCTTGTGATTTCCAGCAGAACAATGATCCAGAACACACTTCGAGGATAAGGAAGGACTATTTAACTCGGGGATGGAGACGTGCTGCAGCAGGGAATCTGGCCTTTGAAAATAAATGATCTAAACCAAACCGAGACACTGGTTTGTGGCCTTCTTTTGGTTCTCTGACGAGAAATCTAATGTTGAATCTATCTTATCCAAGATATGAAGTTATGCAATACCTGTAAATAAGCAGCAGTAGCAGCTGTACTACCTTCAGTGTTAAGTGTTTTGACTAGGAATGGCTACGAAAATATTAAGACAGCCAAACAACGTTAAAATTTTAGCTAAAATGACAAAAATCAAACCACAACCTCCCCTTTCTCATCTCTTCCACCTTTGAGGGGTGGAATGTATTATTCTAGTTTCTACTGGCCCTTGCAGCGAGACATAAATCAAACTGGCAACTTTAATTTTTTCTCCACAGAGGGCGGTGTCACTGACTAATTACAGCCAACACAGATGGAGGGCCCCCTCCTTCAGAGGGGACTTGCAGTCAGACCTGACAGTCCATATCAATGGGAGGGCATGAGCAGATTTCTGTCACGAATTACACAAAAGCTGCAGAATTTTTGGCCTTCTAAAAACAAAAAGTTTACTCTGATTATTTCACAATGCCTGCGATTGTATAAACTGGCATAAAAAAGGAAGTTTAAAGCAATGATTTGTCACATATGGTGTTGTATCATACTGCACAATCTGCAAATGACATGCTTTAACCAAAAAAGAAAAATTATGTCATAATGCGAATGACTGACTGGGGTTCTATATCAGTTCTATAAAACTGCTCTGACTTGTTTTGTTCGCTCTGAAATATTAAATTATGCATCTTTTCCCCTTGTTACTAATCAATGTGCATAAACTACAGGCCATGAAACTCTTTAAATGTGAAATTATTGTTTATGGTATACGCATCGTGAGAAGCAAGTAATTATTGCTTCTTGGTACAAATTGAAATAAAGCACACGCACCCTGGGTCCCTACGGCCATGTGTGCAAAGTGTAACACAATCTTGGTTGTGCACATCCAGGGAAGAAGGCCTGAACGTGCAGTACAATACCAACACGGAATCAGAAGAGGATGGAATTTTCCATCCAAAATCATTTTAGGTTCAGGGGCTCTGCCTGGGCCATAAACAGGTCGGGCCCAATGTGGTTCTCCCCCAACAGCAGTCTGCTTTAGTAGTGGCTTGTTTGTCAACCAAAGAGAGGGGGGTCCAGTGGAAAATTACCAGTCCCGCACTCACTCACGCACACACGCACACACACACACACGCAGACATGGTCGGTACCAGCCAAGAGACTGACTTGCAGCCACATATCTATCTATCTCGCTCATCGCTCAGGGGACAGCTTGCGTTTTTAATGAGTGAGGGTGCGGGGGACATGGTTGTGTTGTCAGGATGTACCAGCCCGCACGCTACGCAACCAATAACATTGGGTGATGTGTGTTCATGTCTCTGCACCTTTCCAAGACAATACCTGTGACGTGTCCCGTTTCCGCTCACTGGCAATGCAAACTGGTGCCATACGATGAGTGTATGTCTGCATGTGTGAGTGTACAGACCTAAATGTGTTTTAAATGTACAAGTATTTTAAATATTTGAACATAAAAAAAGGACATGACAGTGTCTCTTTTTCTTAATGTCAGTGTTGGGTGAATGTGAAGGTGTGTGTTGCATGGCATGCATTAGATCATTGTTCATGTGTGTGAGCTGCTGATCCATGCAGCCAAGATGAAGAAGAAGAAAGCAGAAACAAACTTTATTGTCCCAATGGGGAAATAATCTTTTCACTCGTGCTATATTTTTTTAAACATGCATATATATGTGTGTGTACAGGCCCAAGAAACACACACCAACACACATATACATATCAGGGGCCTGTAGGCATGCAATTCAATACAGAGGGAGGCAGAGCGACGGGCAGCTACTTCGAAATGCGCCCTGATGAGCAGTTTGTGGGGTGAGGGCGCCTTGCTCAAGGGTGCCTCAGCAGTGCTCAGGAGGTGAGATGACACCTCCCACTGTCAGCTCACACACCGAGGATAGCTGGTCGGGAGCGGGAATCGAATCACCGATCTTGGATCATTGGATGACATGCTTTACCTATTGAGCTACTGCCGCCCCCATGAATGTGTAAGTGATGACAGTTTGCAAAAGTTTCCCCAATATTCCTGCATTTACACCCATACAGATAAATCAAAGCTCTACAGAAATGACAGTGGATGGTGTGGGAGTACGATCTATGTGTCATTAAGGCCCTGCATACCCATACAACGTCTTAGGAGAAGCATTACCTGGGTTCCGAGGCAGCTCACCATCATGTGATTGAGCAGCTTGGCAGCAAACATGGGGAAACGGCAGCACGACACGTGGGATATAATGGCCAACGCGAAGGCTGAGGAGGAAGAGGTGGGAAGAAATATTAAGCACAGATTAACAAGTTATTGAAATAAATAATCAGTGGCCATGGTTGGTGTGTGTTTCGCACCTGAGATGCACATAAACCCTGAAGCATAGAAGGCCTCGTTGTAGGAGGCCAGAGCTGCAAACTCTACATAGGCTGTGAAGACGGATAAGTGGGAGCAGGCACATTCCACGTAGTTCCCGCTCTCTTTCACAACTCTGCAGTATTGACCGTCTGACGACCAGCTAGAAGAGAGAAATCGGGATTCGAGGAGAGATATTATTACAGGAGTTACCAATTAGGGGCAAACAGGCCTAATCTAGACCGCGTGGAGCGTCTGTTTGGACCACAAAAGCTGACAAGAAGGACAAATGTTTGTCATCAAATACATTTTAAACAAGCACAATGCTTGTTCACTTGAGATGCCGTGGTCCTCACATCTCCTTCTATTGCTAAGCTTCCAACAGAGATGACTAACATACGTATACAATCCATACGAAAAAGTCATTAAGAAATATTCTAGAAGTTGAAAGTAAAAATGTCTGACAAGACAGAAGGAGCATTTATTACTTCTGCATTGAGCTCTACAAGGCTTGGAAGGCACCTGCTGCCATCCAAAGTAAAGACATGCAGAATGAATTAGCTAGTGTCTGTGATAAGATGCAAAACATGTTCTTGGAACAACAGAATAATCTTTGCTCACTTTCTGGAAGAGGAAAGGATGGCCTTACTGGTTGATGGTAATTCATTCACAATCCCTTTCTGATCAGAACTGTCAGCACATTTTCTAAGGTTCTATTCAGAGATGAGGACCTCTGACCCCATTAATCTGGTTTTTTCTACCATTTTTTAAGTTGTTAAGATGTTGTTTTTTTATTTTAAATTTCCATTCCTACAGAAATATCACAGCAGTGGGCATCTGTTGTCAGCCTTTCTTTGTGAATTTCAATCTTTCACCATACTGTGATCCCATCTGTCTTCATTTTGGGGCTACATCAGTTTTTGCAAGAAAAAAAAGAATCTTGACGATTCTTCCCTCGTAACATTATGTTCCATCCAATCCCCGTTCCATAACCCAGGAATGTCCTCATGATTCCGACTGAGTGGGAGAATTTGTACTGAATGTACAACTATAAAACAGAAAGCAAGGCCTTCCCTCATGGCCACAGAGAGGCCTTAGTGAGAGGCTGAGCTCAGACTTTTATTCCTCAGTTTGCAAACTGTATGTACTTCTGTGTGCAGTATCACACCCAGGCTCTGATCATCTTAATAAGAGTTAAGTAAATATAAAAAGACCAAAAGTGTTCACTCAAATAAACAACCCCACTGACCACTATTAACAGATCACACCAAAGTCATCATTTGATTGTGGAGGCTCATTTTAAGTGTTAACTTCTTTTTTGAGGCTTACTTTTAATGGCCAATGTTTTTTGAAAAGCAGCATCTATGACAGACTACCTTGCAGTCGACTGGTTCCAGAGAAGACACACAGATCGGCCTGGTTTAATTTGCTGACCGGTGGTGTGAATGCGATACAACACCTCGTTGCCATCTTCTAGGGGTCGGGATCCTCTGCCCTGGAGGCTGGCTGAGAAAATCTAAATATAAACAGAAGAGCAGAGTTTGGGCTTCTTTATACTGGTGTAATACTGCCACCTGCTGTTTTTTGACCCAAATACTGTATATTCCAAGAGGAACAAATACACAGTCGAAAGCCTCCCTACCTTCCCACTGAGAGCTATCGATGTATCATTGGTAAGAAACCAGTGTTCAGTTTTAAACTCCGTCAGCTGAATCTGGCTGAAGTTGCTGCAGTCGGCGGTCAGGCCTGGCGGGACTGCCAGAAGGGAATCTGGGAGCTGGAAAAAGTCAGCATTTTGGCCCCTGAATTTGTGCCCATTAATCTGTGTGGGATACCACTGGAGGGCAGAGATGGTCATGTACGGACATCTTTCCAGGACAGACACTCTTCTGCAAATAATGTACAAAGAAAAATCTTGCTACTAACATTATCTTGCTAACACACAAAGTCGTGTTTATTAGTCAAATCAAAAACATGTTTGAATTTCAAAAGATGCACTTGTCAGCCGTTTTAACAAGAAACACTCACATCTCACATTCACTGTGCCTGAGGAGGCTGAAGGCAAACCGCTCTGCTACATCAGCGAGGTGGCTGAGGCCTCTGGTGGCGACTCTGCTGGGATCAGCCAAAACACACAGCAGGTCATAGGTCAAATTGTGGCTACTCTCCTGTAAAGGAACCCTTTCTGCCTCTGCTAGCACCTGGCTCAAAAGGAGAATGGGAGAAACAAGACAGGGAGAGATGGATGAAGTTTTTCACACCCATTAATTGGAGGCTGCTCAAGAGTAATACTGCACTAGGTTATTTTTTTAGTTTTTTTTTAGGTTAAGTTCTGCATTAACACATTATTTAAATTTGTTTTTTGTTCTCTTACCTTCCCCAGACCTTCGAGCACGGCAGCCATCTGCTCACCGTTTAGAGGGGTCATGACCTTACCCATCAGTCCCTGCAGCACCCGGTTCAATGTGGGTGGATCTAAAGGCTGGTGCAATTGGTCCAGTAAGACCCACACTGCCTCACTTTCCGCATTTGACACCAAAGTCACATTAGCCAGCCCAAACTGAGGGTGCACCCTAGCTCCCCCTGTAGCGTTGAAGAGCTCCACCTGGAAACGCTTTGGCGTGGGCAAAGACGAGGCCAGGTCAGGCGTTAGGTAAATGTCTAACGAGGAGTTACGTTGGCCCACACTGAAGGTCAGTTGTCCCTCCTGTTTAGGGAAGTCCATCCCTGCTTTAGCGGGTCGGATTATAGTGGGACCCACTACCTCATCTCTGAGGAGCTCCTGGAGGAAGAATACAAAATTTATAAAGGCAAATGATTAAAATCAGTAATGAAATTTGTCATTTATTCAGAAACATTTGCACTGCATACTGTTTGCCTTTTTTTACATCTTACATTTGTAAGATTGAAATGTTATAGAGTATCCCTTCTATTTTGGACAGGCCTGGGCTTTTGTTCTGAATCATACCTCTTGTAACATAACTTATTTCTGAGAGATGAAAGCAGATGACCTGCTCGAGTGTCTCACTGAGCTTTATGATTTTTATTGAAAGCGCTCTAACTTTGATCTCCAATATCAAACAGTGATACTGCCAGACAATACTTTGTTTCCTGGAGTGACATGGAGCAAACAAACCTCTGATCAGGATGACTCAGACAAAAAGAGTCTGTGAGATCAGAGAAATGGGGATCATCAATAACACATCCACACAAACTGTAGTGTAGCTACACCAAACAATTCAAAGGGCCATCATCAGAAGAAAGGATGGGAACTACTGAATCCAAATGTCTGTCTGGAGCATAGAATATAAACTTACTAGTTCTATTGACATGAACGAATGTGTGCTCTTTATACTCATGTGTTTGTTACTTACCAGTGTGCGATATTGAACGGTCATGATGGAAGCAGCGCTGTCCTGTCGGTAGACTTGGAGACTGAGCTTTGTGGTCTTCAGGGTGGCGATGGGCAGCCTGTGACCCACAGCAAAGAACACAACGCCTTGTGGGTCGTCGCTCTCTGCCAGTGTTATGTTGGCAAACCTGGTGGTATCATTGATCGTGGCACCAGCACCCACCTGATAAATCTCAACCAAAAACCACACCTGGTTCTCTGGTTCCTACAACGCAGGTTGGTCAACATTTATAATCTATTCTCATCTTGCAGATTTCAAGGACCTCTGCTTCCCTCTTACCTCATCATCTTCAACCTCAACAGTGAGGGCACAGAAGATCTCTCCTCTCCTGCACAGAGCAGTTCCGGAGGTCTGCAGCAGCTGCTTTGTTAGGTCAACGTCGTTGTTGACAAGAGTCAGTGTCGTCTTGCTAAAGGTAACTCTCCAAAACACCTGCAAATCCTCAAAGGCTCTGAACAGAGGAAGAAAGATAAAACATCGATCATCATCTTTTGTTATTAATCAAAATGTTTAATTGACGGAGTGTTTTTTACCTGTTTTCCTGTCTCTGCAGAAGGAGGAGAGCCGTTCTGTTCCCTGAATCCTCATCCAGGACGTGTCCCGCAAGAGAATTAAGACTAAACCCTACAATACCGTTGTGGAAGTCACTCCCTAGTACAGATTGACGGGAAGGATGATAAGAACAAATGCAAATTAATTTCTCCATGTCCTCATAATCTAATAATAACATATTATTGTAAGCAATTCTGGAGGATAATCAAATGATCGGCTGTCCACAGTGATTATGTTAGAGATGAGCAGCTGGAAAATAATGTAGCAGTGAGCTAATTCAACTCAAATATTATTAGTGAAACGAGAGCAGAAATCCAATTAGATTAGAACATAAACACATATTTAAAGAACAAATAAGTTCTATAAATAAAAGAAAACAGCATCCAGAATACATAACAAAAAAACATGTTGCATCTTTGATAATGTTTTGTCATTATCTTCAGTGTGTAATTGCCTCAAACAAAGGAAGTTTTTCTCCATGTTTTACCGAGGATAATGATCTTCACAAAAGCCCCAAAGCCCTGGTGAGGCCTGTCTGTGATCTGCGCTCCTCCCTCTGGATCACTGAGGTAAATGAAGAACACTTCCTGCCCCTCAGGTTCTGAGTCATCCACAATGATGAGGGTCACCTGTGTCTCATTCTGACCATCCAGAAGGGACACTACAGGGGACTCTAAGTGGAAATCTTGCCCCTCCGTTGCCAGCATACCAAAAGGTTCCAGTGTGAAAGGTAGAGGTGTTGTACTCCCATCTGGATAAAATGACAAACCAACACAATTTAAAACGTAATTCTACACCTCACAGTAGGTTAGGATATAACATGCTAGAAGACAAACACGCACCGCTATACGCTTGGATCTGAGCCCTCACAGGCCCTGTCACCCCGTCGGACCTGCGCACCCTCAATACAACCCTCTGCTCCTCCTGGGTCTCCTCACCCCTATCTTCAGGGATCTGGACCAGATCGGGTCCGATACTGAGCATTCCACCAGTCACATCACTGGCCAGGATGGTGACGGTAGCCACACTGTGCCGAGGGCTGAGGCGAGGAGAGGTGTCTTCCCAACCCATTGCTGGAGTGAGGACTTCAACATCAGTGAGGTTGACATAGAAGTACTCATCGGCTTCTGAAATGGAGTCATCGAGTACCGAAAGGCTGAAGGAGGTGTTGGTTTGGCGCGATGATTCAAAGAATAGTGGACCGTCTGTAACAGGGATGAAGTCCTCTCCTGCTGATGCACTTCCTGCCACTGTCGTATACAACACCCGGCTGCTGTTGCTACGAGAACCATAGAGTCTCTGGACATAAAACGTTATCGTCTGGATATCCTCTGCAATGACCAGCTGGCGAGAATCAGGAGCAAACTGGTATACTCCCAGTGGTTCCACTTCTGCCACGGTAAATCCTGACCTGTGCAAAGTAAGAGACATAAAAAAAGAAGCTACATTTCAACAACTATGCAACATAGTGGCAATCACAAAATATCACCTCAACCGTTACGCTTCTCCTCTCTACCTGAGCTTGACATGACCGGTTGCAAGACCGATGGGTGTGGCAGCAGTCAGGTGTATAGCATAGGATGATGGCTCAGATCCATCAACAACAGCTGTCAAAGGTATGGTTTTGGTCCTTTCTCCATGGGCCAGGGTCAGGGAGCCTGGTATATGAGGGAGCGTTAGATGAAAAGATAAAGAATAATGCAAGGACTCTTTAAAAAATGAGTATGTGCTGCTTTCACAATCTTTCACCTGCACTTGGGGTGACCACTCCCAGTTTAAATCCTGGTGGAGCAAATCCTGGAGGATACCCAGCATTCCACTGCACATTGATGTCTCCAAACAGCCCAGTCCGTGTCACTTCTGCTTCACACACTCCTGTTTCTATACTTGAAACCCGAAGAGCCAGAGAGGCAAATCCAACCTATAAAATTGTAAAATTAGCTTCTCTTTTACAGATAAAACACGTAACAGTGAACAAAATAAAATATCACAACAGCAATGCACCTCTGAGCTGCCGGCTTCTTCGGGTACAGTCACCATAGCAACGCTAGAATCGAGAAGGAGGTGAGGGGGAGAGCCGTGGATTGGACCGACAAGGCTAACATTAGTCAACTGTACAGTGAAGCGTTCACCCACTGTCAAAAATGCCTGTGGGGTGAAAAGAAGTAAAAAGTGTTAAACAGATGCTGCAAAAAAATGAACAACAAAAGAAGGTTAATTCGAACTTTAAATGTTGAGAAGGGATGAATCGAACCCCCACCTGGTGATCGATGGACACAGAGATAGAACTGAAACTCTGTCCCTCCATGAAGAATATCCTCCCTTCAGCTCGTCCTCCAAGCAGCTCCTCAATATCCATTTCTTCGTCTGTAAGTCCATGGATCTTATAACTCACGGTGGCATTGCGGAATAGCCCGCCCAGCCGAGACACGTTCATCGCCAGAGCTCTGGTGACCTCTGACCCTGATCCTGTAACCACTATAGCCTGTTGTCCAGGGTCCAGGAAGAACACGCCGTGAGGTTCATCATTAGCACGCACCCTAAGAGTGAGAGGAAAGTTTATTTGAACCTTTTTACCTGGGCACCAACATACCTAATTGAGTGTAACAAAAGCATCCCGTCAAACCTGATATGAGTTCTAATGCTGTTTGGGTTGGAGTCCAGAGTAGCGCCACCATCCACAGCTGTGAGAAGGATAACGTAAAGCTCTTCGAGCTCTGGCACCGTATCTGGCATTAGACTGAGGATGATCTCCGTCTCTCTTTGTCCCTCCAGTATCATTACTGAGCCGGCTGAAACGAGGAAGTCACCTTCTATATCTGACTCACTCTGTATTTGCCAGTGCACCTAAGGGGAGAGAGAATGTGACGGCATGTCGCAATGGTACAAGATATGATAGATAATGAATGTATCTTAGTGTAATCTTACTGTTACGTTGCCCATGACACCTTCTCTGCGTCTAATCGACAGCGAAATGTTGAGCGGGCCTTCTTCTTCTGTGGATTCATTGTAGACACGTTCTTGAAGAGCATCCTCGCTAAACTGGACAATACCATTTGGGTCCCCAAACTTCTCTATCTGGGACACAAAAATCAAAAAGTTGGAGAAAGCAGGGATGAGGAGGGTGTTGGTTTAGCAATGGTAGAATAACCTTTAGGGAAAGAATCAATGAGGTACCTTCAGGGTTATGGAACCAGCCTGAGAATCAACATCCAAGTCTCCAGACAGGATGCTGAGTTCTATAATAAATGTCTCTTCCACCTCCACCTCGCCGTGGGGGAGAATCCGTAAAGCTATGGAGTGTGTAGCTTCTTCTCCATCTCTAAAGAAGAGCGACCCGTTCACAGGCTCTCTGATATCAGTGTTGACCGGAGGCAGGACGTCTTGGCTGTTGGGGCCACGGATGATCCAAACAACCTGACAGGTCACAACAGTTCTATTAAGGGATGCTTTTTAGAAAAAAGAGTAGAGTTCCAAGGAGAACTTTTATTTTGTCAGATGTCACTCCTCCTACCGTGGCATTGCCCACCAGGCCTCCTGCTCTTTCCAAAACAAGATTAAGGTTGAGAGTGGAATTAGGGTTGACCACAGTGATCAGGCTCTCATTGAGGAAGCGCACCACGCCACTTGGAGAGTCACTTTTCGCAATGGTAACCCTGGCAACATGGTGAGGACCAAGGTCTGCACCACCTGTCGCTCCAGCCAGCAGGACCTCAAATATCTCTGCATCTTCACTTTGGGGGAAATAATGTAACATAACTGGAATTTTAAAAATAAGTTTCCATTCTTTTTGAATGTGAGTATTTCTCTAGAGTTTCATTCAGATTTAAGATTTAGTGACCAAGCACATTGAGACAGACCTTTAATCTAATCACTTTCAATGACTTTTCCCACCTGTCCAGGTCATCTATTATAGTGACATTGATGTAGCTGGTATTTTGGCCATGGACAAATATCACTGAGTCATTATTCAGGATGTAGTCGATGCCGGGGGTTGCAGTCACTCCTCTGGAAATGACTGCAGCTGAGACCAACCCATACAAGCCCAGTCTCCTCACTACTGGTATCAGCAGGGAGCCTACTCCTTCTGCAACTGAAAGAATTGAAGCCAGAATAAAATAAGGAATTAAATTTGTTTAAATGACAAACCTCTAATCAACAACTTACTGTTACCTGTAACACTGACAGCCTCCTGCATTATCTCCAGGATACCCTCAATATTGTCATTCTTTAGTATGACCACAGCCAGAGATGAGATGTTGCCAAAAGCTGGAGGCTGGTCCTGTTGGAGCCCAGACTCCCTTATTGTGTAGTCAACATCACTGACCACCAGAGGGAGACACAGAATAAAGAGTCGCTGACAAGACCGTCCTATTGATTACATACAAGAAAGCTTTTAATTTGCTGCACACCTCAACAGGTTACTTTACCTGATATTGACTAACTCCACCTCAGTGATGTTCAGGTAGAACATCTCAGGCGCCTCTGGAAGACTGTCATCTTGGATATGCAGCGTGACATGTTGTGACGTCTGACCTGGGGTAAAGAGCAGTCGTCCCAAAGTTTCAGTGAAGTCCATTCCGCCGACTGCCGTGTCGCTTGAGGACCGGTAGGTCACCCAAACACTGCCCAGACTTCCCAGGAAGCGATTAACTGTCACATTTACCTGCCGAAAAGGAAAAAGTCACATACCTGGGTAAGGTTTGCAATGACGTTTTATCAGATGACTTCCTCTCCACTAAAGAGCAGAGGTACAGTATATCTCTGTACTCTCACTTTACTAATCTCACCATTCCTTCTTCTTCTGTCACCCTTATCTGGCGTTGGGTGAAGGAGAAGATGCCATATGGATTGTCACTGGCTGCCACTATAATCCTGGCACTACTGGCAATGGGGCTGATTTCCAGTCCAGAAGTGGAAGAGGTCAGTATCAACTGGTACTCATGGCGCTCTTCTGGGAGATCATCATCCAGGGTCTGACATGATATGTTGAAGCACAAGAACACATTTTTATAAAGGATTTTGTTCTGCATATGTGTAAAGACAGCATTTACATTTTTCAAGAACACAATCTAAATAATTTTGCACCTTTAGAGTAAGGATGGCGGTAGATTGTCCATCTCTCATTGTCACCGTGCCAGAGATTGCTTCAAACTCAGAAATTGCAGCTGGAGTGATATTCCAGGACACATGGACCTCTCCAAACACACCTGGCCCACGAATGAGACTGGGAAAAACACAGAAATCCACGGAAGGATTTTCACATTGCATTCAGAATTGATTAACAAAGATCTTATTTGTCTTAGTAACAGATCAATGTGTGTCTCACCTGACCACTGCACTGCCATTGTAATCTCCCTGAGGTTCTCCAATGAGGATGTTCCTGGAGGACTCTGCTACTCCAATAATCCCCAGGGCAGCCTTGTCAGCCCTGATAGTGATGGTGGCAGAGCCTGATGGACAAGACAATGGATGTGAAAGTAAATGTGATCAATGCTTATGTAGAAGACCACAATGAAAGCTTATTGAACATTTTTTTCTTCGCATTTTTGTTTGGGTACTGACCACTTAAGGGGTCGATGACAGCACCGCTGGCAGAAGGAATTAAGCGGATAGTGAAATGCTCGTCTCCTTCCAAAACAGTGTCAGCCAGGGCCGTGATTACAAATGTCTTCACAGACTCAGTCTGGAGAACACACAAAACTCCATGAAAACACAATCAAAGACAAGAGTGTTGTTATATACACCCAGTGGGCAATGCCCCCCTAGATTACCTCAGTGAAGACAAGGCTTCCATTGAAAGGTGTGAGGTCATGTGCAGCCTGGTCTTCCAGCTGCCACTCCAGCGTCACTGCCCCCTCACCTCCGGTACTGCGTCGCACTGCCAATGTTGCAACTGCAGCAGGATCATTCATGAATTCTGGTTCACTCACAGTAACCTGAGATAAGGTAAAGCAAGGAGATTAACGGTGTCTTCACAGCTAACAGGTTTGACCCACAGTTTAGGCTTGAGGTGTGACAGCGCCAGTGGGTACCTGGAGGATCACTAAAAAAGACTGCACTTTCTGGAATGGGGAAGTATTAAGATTATTTAATTGCTGATGGAGAATGTGTCTTTCCCAAATCGGTAATACAAACTTACCTCAAGTTCCTCAAATCCAAATCGTCCAAGAGGTGAATCATTGGGAGGAATGCCTATAGTTACGGAAGTAACCTCTCCAAGTCGGCCACCACCAATCACCCGGAGCAGATTTACCCTGAATGTCTCCAAAGTCTCCACCCCTTCATCATCCAAAATAGTGATGCTAATCATGGCTTCTTTCTAAAAGTAAAAAAGAAAAAAGAGAAGATGGTGTTCAGTGTATAAAATGTCACAACATGGCTTCATTTCTTATTACAGGCAGTTTCAGTTCAAATAGACACCATTTTTCCACCTACCTGCCCGTCTTGAAAGGTGACATTCCCAGATGTGAGGCTGATGTCATTAAGATCAGCAGTGAGCAGCTCAGCCTCCCAGTAGACGACCAGTCTTCCAGTTACACCAGCGAGTCTCACCACTGGAAGATGGAGGATGTTGTCTGGTGGTGGTATCTCATATGCCAACACATTTCCAGTGATATCCTGGACAAGCTTTGAACAAAAATAATGTTTCATTAGTGTTGTTGCATTTGCATTGTATTTGTATTATCTATATGGTACATTTTGACTCTAAATATCTTTATTGAATCAGCCAAGTCACCATTGTGACTACATCTCTGCTGTATTTTTATCTAAGTCATCATTGCAGTAATAAACCTGTTCCCACCTCAGAAATGTTGAACTGCAGGATCCCTCGAGGGTCATCATTTTCTTGAATAGTGACCTCTGCTACTTCCATGCCAGGCCTTTTCAGACTGGGATACCCTGCTCCAACCAGGTCTCCAACTACCTCAACACTGGTGATATTTATCAAGAAACTCTCGGCCAGCTCTGGGATGTCATCCTTGGAAAACACGTGTGATTATACACACAAATTAATAAAGTATCTTACAACAACTTTATTCACAACTTTGTGACAAAAAAGAGTGGGATTTTTTATGTTACTAATATTTGTGTTATTCAACACTCTCCCCTTACTGGTAAAATCGTGATGGTGATGAGGGCCAGGGTGGCGCCATTTATCATGACAATGCTGTTGTCTTTCGAGGTGTAGTCCTGTCCTGCTGTAGCCTGATTGGATGGGGGCTGGTACAGCGTTGGCTTGGTCTGATAATGAATTATCACCTCTCCTGAGGAGCCTTGCTCCCTCACCACAGTTAAAGTCACATTGACTGGACTATCTGTGGGTTCAGAGAGGAATGGAGGTTATATAAATCAATAAATTAGTAAGGATTACAATTAAACAAGACATGACATTTCATGGAGTTACTAATTGCAACCTGATCAGTAAAAAAACATCCTTACAGTTCAGATGAGTAATATTCAAAAGCAGGTATTTAGTAAGGTCGTTGTATGACCTACTAATCTGACATTTTGGGCTCAGCTCCAATGTTCAGATTAAGACTAATCCTACATTACTTCACATGCTGGAAATGATCAAATCTCCTTTACGGTAAATCTAAAAATGTGATTACTGTAATTCCTCTTACAGAAAGTTCAAACAATAACATTAAGGATTAGAGGAACTCTTTATGAAAGGTAAGAGAGAACAAAATTAGGAAGTGCAGTAAACAAGACTTCACTTTTCTGAGCTAGGAAAAACACACATTTACTGACAAATAATCACTGTTTTGTTAATTTCTTACTCTCTGGTTCATGTGCTTGTGTAAACTGGGAGTCCAGATGCCATCCAATCACCCCATAAGGAGACCCATTTGGTAAGATGTTGAGCTGAGCTTGAGCCTTCTGATTGTCAATGACTGCAGCCTGTCGCAGGTCCAGCAGCCCCACGGTGGTTACATCAATAAGGGTAACAGTGACGCTCTCTCTAGGCTCTGGGATGCCATCTGCTATCACAGCCAGTGAAATGATGGCCAGCGATTGGCCAACCGAAAACGTTACCTGTGACACGTTTTAGTTAGATTTCAAGGACTGTTTCAAAACCTCTGTCAATACATAGAGGAACTTGAGTGGAAGGTTGACTCACCACTCCTGAAGTGGGATAAATGTCTGCCAGACTGCCATTTGCAGCCCAGTGGACGGTCAGTCTACCAAAAGTCCCTCTTTTCCTCTCAACGCTGAGAGAAATTTGATTACTTTGCTCCAATTCCTCCACCTCCAGAGATAGAGAATTCTGTGCAGATGAAGTCAATATATTTATACAAGTCTTAGGCAATGCTGAAAAAAATTCTAACTTTAGGTTTATCATAATGATCCCGACATGGTGGCTACATGTTGTACCATCTGCTTACCTGAGCAAATCCAATGACGCCATGTGCATCATCATTGGTTGGGACAATGACAGTCACCTGACCACCAAATCCAATCTCAGCTCCGCCCTTTGGATTCTTCAGGCTGACATGGAAGTACTCCTCCTCCTCTGGGATGTCATCATCAATGACGTTCACTGCTATCTCTAGCTCACTGTCACCTGGTGCAAAATGCAGCTCCCCAAAACTAAATGTGAAGCAGTGAAGAACAGAACACAAACGTTTTATCAATGTCCTCATGACAAATTTGCTTTGTGACCTTTTTTTCTTCAGCTTTTGGGTACCTGGGTATGAAATCAGACTGATTGGAGATGGATGTAAGCTTGTAAACAGTAGAGCTATTCTCCTCAGTGGAAGCCAAGAGGGTCTTGGTGGTGTTGAGGGAGGTGACCATGAGTGAGAGGAAGTGAATGGCTGGAGGGGCCCTCAGAATCATGGTGAGCAGGTTCACATCAGACCTCCAGGAGTAAAGTGACGACCCATTTCTACCAGCTAGCATGACGTAAGCTAACAGGAAGAGACAGATTTAGTCAGGATGTTAGCTCAAATGATTGTAACGGCCCAACTGGGGAAGAACTTTCTTTACAACTTACTGATCCCAGAAGGAGCAGTGAAGGCGTGAATGGAGGTGAGGCCTGGGTGACGAACAGACTGATAAAGCTGAGGTGACGGCTGCTCTGAGCTCCATTTGAACACTTCACAGGATGGAGGAAGACCTGGAGGTACGGGAATGAGCAAAGACACACACACAGATTAAGGTTATTTCATGGTAGAGTAGCATATTTATGTAAATTAGGGTATGATCTGACTGACACACCCAGGACCAACAAATTACAACCTACAAAGCCCTTGGTGGCTTCGCTGAGAGGCATTTCCTGTAAACCCACAACAGGTCTGAACCAAGGAAGCTGACCACTTTTGCAGACTCAGAGGGATTACGTCTCATCAAAATATACGGAGCATGGTATAAATACACAATCTGGCCTACACTTTTAGTCGAGACCACATAACAAGGCTGTTTTCTTCCTGTGGCACACTTTTGTGTGCCTAAAGTATCACTGATCTGTTTGCACTATTCTAACCAACATGCGACCGCTAGAAAAATCCACTAGAAAGTCCAACCACAGAAAATAGCATCTCATTATTGCAAAAGTAAAACCATCTTCTTCATAAACCACAGAGCAGATGAACCTGTGTGCCAATCTAATGTTTTTATATCTTTGCACCACAGAAAAAAGTTCCATGAATTTGAAATTTATTGATTTCACATGACACATGCTTAGTTTTATAAACAGAGAGACGACATTTCCGTACTTACATATACTGTATGTGTGAGGTATATCACATACATTAATTCACTACAACATGTGTTGAAGTTCACCTTCAATAGCAACCAACAGGAGAATGTCCTCTGCTCTCGTGTCGACTGTCTCCACCAGAGTGGCTCTGCCGGTGACTGGGAGAGGCCATGGGTTCTGAAATCTTCCATTTGACCATTGAAGCAAGACACAACTGACATTCTGTCTGTCTACACACACCAGCAGATGGGAAACAGTTGCACGAGTGAATGGAGTCACACTTAGGATGTCCTGTTCAAAGTCTAGAGTTTGGAGGAGGGTGAAGGAGCCGCCACTCCAAACAAAAATCTGTAGTATGAAACAATTTGAAAAGAATTTAATAACTCTGCTCTTGAAATTCATCCTGAGCTACTGACTTTTTTTATGATCATAAAAACAGATCTGTACATGGTAAACTTACCTGGCTGGATGCTATTAGGTACTCTTTGCCTTTAGAGGAGAAGTGTTTTACATCTAGAGCTTCAATACCTAAGGTCTGCTCCTAAAGAAACCAGATAATACAAAGTGTATTTAACACTACATGGGATAACAGTATGTACCATGACTGGATTCATTCTTACCAGTGTGATATTAAGGTCCTTGTGCACTTTGAAGATGCTAAGGTTTGCTGCAGGAGAAAAGGGAGGCCCACTATGCGTGACACCTAAGTAGGTAGAACCGTTCTGTGCAAACCCAACACAAGAGCTCGGATCTTCGATCCTCACAGACTATCACAAGCACAAAACAAATCTGTTTTAGTGGCATTTAATTTGCTGACTGTAATTTATTGTGTCTGTTTAGACTGGGAGTATCGTATGTTGTTTGTCAGCTCACCTCTACTGGCACATAGACGCCCTGCCACCGATACAGAGTGAGAATTGATCTCTTATCCAGCCTCACAGCCAGGAGGGAAGGCCCATTGGGAAAGGAGCACCAAGCAGAGGTAGGGTCGTCCTTAAAGCTTTGGTACACACCCATCACTGGGAAATAACCCTCTTGAGTAAACAGGGAAAAAGAATCACAACTTGAAGGGAAGAGGAAAGACACGTGTGATTCAAACTTTCTTTGATCAGATCATACCAGAGGCAGTAGCTGTGTCAGACTGTGTCTCCCATTCTACACTGACAGGTGACTCCAGACCATTGCTGCGAGATACAGTAAGGAAGACTGTTTTTCCACCTTCATCACCGATGACTTCTGTGTCAGTTCTGTGCAGACAACACACTGGATTAGGCTACATTATATTGGTTGTGAATGATTACGAAAGTGTGTTGCTTTCATGCTACACTACTGACAGCATTAATGGCATTCAAATATATCTGTGCTATCTGTGCTGAGACCTGTTGGTAGATGGTGTGATGCGGAACAAGCCAGAAGGAGCCAAGTTCTCCTGGATGGTGACTAAAGTTTGGAGTTGGTCACCCAGCCGTGCGCCTCCTGTTGGGTTCAACAGGTTCACTGTGAAGGTTTCATTCGCTTCAGGCTCAGCATCCAATACTGCCCAGATCTCCAGCATCTAAAATAACAGCAATGAGAGGAACAACTGATAGATCAAAAAAATATACACGTAGTTTTAAACTATATACAAGCCTCTAAAAGTTATTACAAATTCAATTAAAATCTTCAAGTTAAAGAGAAGAGAAGGGACTTTCCCTCACCTTAAATCTGACTCCATCCTCCAGTACCACAAACCCTTGCGCTGGCATCAGATCAGCTTCTGCCAGACTTCCGTTGGCATCAGTGATAGTAAACTGAACAGTTACGGTGCCAAAAGTGCCTTCCTCGGGGTTTCGAACCACGTACAGGATGGCAACACTCTGTTCGAGCCCTGACACAGATGTGGGCTCTCTCAGTAAGTAATGCTCACTGGTGTTAAAGGAAATGACGCCATGTCCATCATCACTGGCCAGGATGCTCACAGTTGCTACGATAAAGAGGAGGAAATAATATTACAGCTATATGAAAATAATTTACCAATCGATTCTTAGAAATGCAGTTTTCTTCCTGCCCTTTCCCACTATCTATACCTGTGGTATTGGTGCCTAACTCCAGCCCGCGTGAAGGCTCGGAAAGGATGAGCTGGAATCTCTCGGTTCCCTCTGGAATAGTGTCATCAATGATCTGCACTTCTACAAACTTATGTCTTTCGCCATCAACAAAGTGAAGCACCTGGGTGTACAGAGAGGTGTTCAATTTAAAACCTTTGTGCTAATACATGTCTGTGCAGCATCTTCAAGTGTTGAGCAACTGGACTTGTTTTGGATCATTGAGGACCTTTTAACTCTCATGCAAATATCTTTTTCACAATATCTCTTTGGATTTGCTCTTAATAAACCTTTGGGATGACATGTCTATGTCTGAGATTTTGGTTGTAAACTTTAAAATTCTGTGTATAACTGACCGTTTCACTGGTATTATAATCCAGTCCTTGCTGAGCTTCCAGGTTTTGAGTGTAGAAGAAAAGCGAGACATTTCCATATGTTCCCTTGTTCCTGTAGGCCACTAAAGTCATTGTCCCGATTGTTTCATTCACTTCAAACCTGAGTTACAGATGAACCAGGAAAACACAATCAGGTCATGATCAAACCAGCACATGAGAAATGCTATTTGTTTGATCCATTTCTTACATGGTGTTTGTCCATTCGATGACTCCTCTGATTCCATCATTAGCAGCAATGCTAACCTCCGCCACCAAACCCTGGGTATCTGGGAGAAATGTACCACAAAGACATAAGCTTTCAAGCTGGTGAAGTTTTGTATTAATGTAGTAGAAGGTTTAGCATGAGACCTGACATCTGGGTTGTAACTACAGCTCAAGCAACAAAAATAGCAAAAGGAAACTGAGTGGGATCTAACTTCTATCATGGCGCATCTGAATAAAGGATTACAGCAAAGAAGCATCTCCTGTAAGGAGCTTGGGAGGCTGAGAAGCCAAGCATTTACGGTAGACTGATTTATGACCCCCTGAATAGTCTTCTCCCATTCATCCTATAGCCAAGACACTGGGAGGCCGGCAAAGGGTTTAGCTTGACTTTCTCTTTGCTCACCACACTGTGCTACTTGGCTCCCACCAATCCCCAGGCTTCCTCAATCATGGAAAGCATCAATCTCACCGTCCAAACCACATAATGACTGCTGCCAAAAGAGTGGCGGTGTGTTTACTATGCGTCTACATGCAGGCTGGCTGGTAGTATTCTGGGAGCCTGGAGAGTTCTGTCCACTCATCATTTTCTAAAATTCAAAAGTCCAACTGCTGAATGAATGACGCAGAAGCAGAAGCAATGACTACCAAGTAAATGTAAATTTTGTAGTTTAGCGCACTGTATAAGAAAGTTAAGTTTTACCTGGTAATGTGCAAAACACAACCTCTACACATCAAACAGAGCAGATGATGAATGAATACAGAAAGAAAAGCAGGAAATGGTTTCATTAAAGTAAACAAGTATAAAGATAAATTTCCATTGCTTTAACTTGAATTAAATTTTTATGTGAAAACAGAATGATCAAAAAACACACCAAGAAAGGAAGATTATTTTTTTTATTTTATGTTGTTTAATTATATTTAATAAAATTGTTTCAGTAAAATAATTTATTGAGTATTTCTTTACATTGTTCCATACCTAGTTGTGGAGCAGATGCCAGGGTTGTGATGAGAACTGCTGATGTTATGTTGACCAGGAAGGACTCCTGTAGCTCTGGGATGTCATCCTAATAAAGCAATTATGAATGAAAACATTTAAAATGCAGATTCAGCTGTAAGGAAAAGGAGCTTTCCATCAGAGTGAGATAAAGAGCTCATGCTGGTAGGGATTGAAATATTAATTTCATAGTTTTGCACAAACACAAATTAGCACTACAACCCTTGAAATAATGCATTACAAAACGAAAGGACAGCATTTAACACACTGGTGACTTAAAAAGCAGTCTAGTATGACCTTTCTGTAAAGCAAACTTCTGTGGACAGACAAGTCAAGGTATGACAGACAGAAAATTTCTTTACCTCCAGTATAGTGACAGGAATGGCAACAGAGGTCTGGCCATCCTGAAGGATCACAGAACCACTGCCAGAGATGAAGTCTTGTCCTGGGTTGGCAAGAGCACCTTCTACCTCAGATAGATCTTGCAGAGAACCTCTTATGACCTCATAGGTGATATTCAGCGCTCCTGTGCACAAACATTGCAACATCACATGTAACTTAACTCAATTAAATGTTCTGAGTAGACTAAATAAAGAGACTCTCTACCTGAGGCTCCAAACTCTCTGTTGACATAGATGCTAATAGTTTGGTCCCTCTCCTCTACGGTCACCTTATGGGACGATGGGGCAATGCTAAGCAGCCCGTAGGGCTCGTCACTGGTGTCCACAGTAAGTACTGCCTCAGTGCCCTGAACATCAAGAGCAGCATGGCCTGTCACTACAACACCTGTGTGAAAGTCAGGAAGTGTTAAAGTGTGTACTTCTGACCTAACAGTCCCATTTCCAAATCTCATCGAAACAAACAGAGACAGGTGAAACCATGACCTCTGTCGTAGAGACAACTGTCAACCACAAACATACTAAGAGCAGATGCTTTACCAAATGTTTGTATATTGGACAAAGACATTTTATATTCATCTTTGTCTTCTGGTGTGGCGTCATCAAGAAGCTGCAGGACGATGGTTTTATTTAGTTCCCCCTGGAAGAAATACATCATATACATATAATAGCTGGAAATACACCACATGACAGCAATTTAATGGCAACTACACTCACAGAAGAACAATCACAGGTATGATTGCACCAGCAATCTTCATCTAATATTTACCTCAAGAAAGAGAATTGTCCCTGAGGTCTGGGTGAAGGTCCGATGTGCAAGCGGCCCCTGCACAGTCCAGTCCACAGTGACATTACCAAGTCCAGGAGCTGTTCTCAACACTAATAATGAAATCCTCTCACCTGCAATATGAAATATGATACAGTCAACAATATGTCAGCCAGAGCATCAATGTAAATATGCCAGAGTTAGCATAGTTACTAACTCACATCCATTGTCCTAAGGCAAGTCAAAAACACACAAGCAATTTAAAATTAAATAAAACAGATTCAGACAAAAAATAGGTCCCAATTCACATTAAAATTCCAGATAGAAAATAAAAGGACAAACTGGTTAAGCGTGGGAGCAGGTCTGCCCGGCTACTAACCACTGTTTGGGGGTGTTTTTAAAGGTGGTGTAAGTGACATAGTCTCTAACACAAGCTGGTAATATATTCCAATATGAGTATATTCACTTTGCTTTTTCTCATTTATCAATAAAAAAAAATTCTAATGGCAAGGAGAGAGGAACAGTTTGGAATATAAAGCACAGTGTGGTGATAGTGTGCAGATGTGATGTCCAAAAAGGCACAAATCATAAAAATTGTTACCCACCTTCTCTGGCGATGACAGAACGTGAAGCTGGATGGAATCCTACTAGCCCTGCGACGTAATCATTAGCCAGTATCACTATGGTTACTGTGTCAGAACTGGGCAGGATTCGACTCCCTCCCTCCGTCCCAACGAGACCAATCATGAGATTTTCATTGTCCTCTGGTTCAATGTCATCTCTGATCATTATCTCTATTGTCTTCTTCATCTCACCTAGAGGGAAACAGAAACAGGAAATGCAACTGGATGAAGTGCAAATGCTAAAATGCAAATCTTTTCAAATATATTTTCAAGAACAGAAGATAGGTTAGACAGATGGTAATCATTTAGTCCAAAATAATTCACTCTGAAAAAATTTTCTTGTAACCCACTTACCATCAAAGACCAGATTCCCTCCAGTTCCAGTGAAGTCAGCATCCGGTGCAGCTTTTCCTCCAACAAACCTCCACTCTACAGTGACAGTTCCTAGATTCCCTCCTCTTCTCTCTATAACCAGAGGTACCACGACCGTAGGCTCCTCACGTACCTCAAGATAGAGTCCGTTATTCGTGGCGTTGGGACTGAGGCTATAAATCAGAAACACCCCAAACGCATCTCCGTTCATTCCTATAGTGACCACAGCTTTGTCTGGTTGGCCAATAGAGGGCAGGTTATTCAGAGCCACAGTCAGATTGATCAGCTGAACCTTCAAACAACACATAGCAAATCATTATTATTACAAGAATAATATAACAAATACCACAGAGCAATACATGTGTGATGGTTTTTACCTTTAAGATCTGTATGGAGAAGCTCTCGTCCATTTCAGGGAGTTTATCTGTCAAAATTGGGACTGAGAGGTTGGTGAACCCTGACCCATCATCCATGAAGGCACTTTGAGCTGCAACAGGGGTGTAATCACTCCCCGCCACAGCCTGAGCACTGAATAATACGGCAGCTGCAGTGACATTTTTTGCATATGTCACAACCTGAGATTTAGAAGTCAGCTGGTCAGCCCCCGATACCACCCAAGCGCAAGATGGCGGCGCCGCTTCTGACGACAAAGAGAAGGCCTGGCAGGCACGCTCTCTCAAACAAGCAGCAGCACATTCAGCAAGAGGGTCACCCTGACCTGTGATGTCAACTGTCCTAAAGGGGGGGGTGGATGGGACACCTGGCTTTGGGGTGTCATAGTATATCAACAGGTTTTGGCCATCAGCCTGAGCCGAGCCAACAATGTCAATCTCAGAGGTGCTGTATATGATCTCCAAGCGCCCAAAATGACCACCACTGGAACAGAGGATGAGAGATGGCTTAGGAAAAGTAGGGTAAAAAACACACTCCGATTAAACTACTATCAATAAACGCACCCCCTGAGGACTGTAATATTGGCTCTGGAAACTCCTTCCAGTGGCTCCTGGATACGGTAAACTGATTGTTGAAAGTAGACTGTCCCATATGGGTTATCATTGGCAGGCACGATTATGTCAACAGATCTATCAGCTCCAAGGCTTCCCCCATTACTGGCACCTGTAAGTTCCACTTTAATTATCTAGAAAAAACAGAAGAAATTGAGGAAAAATCCAAACTGGTAGAAAATATTTCAAAGAATGGATCATTCCAAGACATTTTCACTGTCAGTTTCTTACCTCTGTGATTTCAGGCACATCGTCAGGTAAAATCTCCACACGAAGAGTCTTGATGGTATCTCCGGGAGCAAATTTTACCTCTCCCGATGTAGGTGTGATGTCCCCTGCTGCTAGTAATCCATTGACAGTAGCCTGCCATTGGACAACCACAGTACCGATTGTGCCAGCATTGCGTATTATAGGCAACATGACCTCAAAACGGTTTGATCCTGGTTCTTCTACGTTTACCGGAGCTGCTTGGAAGACTGGAGGGAAATAAAATCATGGAAAAACCTCACTTTATTTTGCAACTTGTCCAAAATAAAATGAAAAGATAAATCTGGGACTGACCAAAAGCACCAAAGGGGTCATCTGAAGGCAGTATGGTGATGATGGCACGTGTGAGCTCCCCCAGGAGAGCTCCTCCGGTGGTCTGGTTAATCAACTCAATGAGAAAGGTCTCCTCTAGCTCAGGGACCACATCGTTGATGACGTAGATGGGTACAGATTTACTGGACTCCCCTTCTAGTAATACCACATCAGATGAGGCTACACTGTAGTCTTCACCTATGGAATTACACGCATTGCTTCCTTACACACAAATCATAAAGAAAAACATTCAACTCCATAGGCTGTGCCAAACACTTACTGACTCTGGCGGTTAAAGGCACTGCTCGGAACTTAACAGATACATCAGCAAAAATCCCACCAACGCGTGTGACATTTATTATGGGTCCGACGTAGTGCTCGGCTACACTGACTGCAGAAGTCGACAGCTGGAGAATTCCAAAAGCATCGTCGCTGGCTTCCACGATCACCTGGGCTACAATGTCAGACCTGAATCCCAGAGAAGGAGAAGTGGAAACTGAAAGGGATACAAAGAGAATGTTATAACATGGTGTAATGTGGTATAAATCAAGGCACATGGTATCCGGTATTCCAGAAAGACGGAGAACCAGTCTTACCGAGCCTGGCCTGCTCTCCTTTGATGAGCTGCACGTCGGTCAACTTCACGAATACTGACTCGTCTCTTTCTGGATCTTCATCATCCAGCACTCGTAGAGTGATGTTTGCTTCGCTCTGATTGGTCATGAACACAACAGAATCCAAGAGCGGAATAAAATCTCGTTCCTCAGTGGCACGGCCCACCCCAGTGGTGCTGTAGGGATCCGGTTCTGCCTCAGTTAATGTCCTATATGTGACCCGCACCTGAACAAATTCAAATTGGAAGACATATTCTTATACATTTTAATTGGTGTAGCATTAAGAGAGCAAAACATGTTTCCTATGCAGTTTCTAGCCTTTATACTGTTGGACATACCTGTCCCATCAGACCTCTCTGTCGATGGATAGTGAGGGAAACAGCTGAGTTGGATTCAGGAAGTCGGACAGACTTTGTTACATTAGAAAATACAAATACGCCATAAGGATCATCACTGGCGAGAACAGTCAGAGTAGCAGATGTCCGGTCACCCAGACGACCATCAGAGACGTTAACCAAGGACACTGTGAAACTTTCGTCCAACTCAGGGATATCATCCTCAGACACATTGATGATGATGTTTGCTGACATCTGACCGACGGCAAAGGTGATGTTTCCAAACCTGGTGAGGAGCGCCCCCTCAGAACTGGGGTCAGCCTCCCAGTATACAGTTACACTGGAGAGGTCACCAAATGACCGATCCACCTGGTGGAGAATACAAAGATGACAGCCACCTCATTGAGCCAAAATCAGAGTTTTCTCCTTTTTTAAAGTGTGTGTTACACTGACCTCTAGCACCACAGAACTAGATCCATCCTCGGGTTCCGTTCCATTAACAGACAGGGACATGGGACTGAACTGAAACACTCCATGGGCATCATCAGAAGCTGCAATGGTCACTGCGATTCGGGATGCAACTCCCAAACTTGCTACATAGAAGAAAAAAAATCGCAGATATGAAACTATATGTTTTAGTGCCATATTTAGATGCATTCTAATATCCGAGTATTATTTTGGGAATGGAAATTTGTCAATTACTTTTTATGTAATCAAGCCAGTGATCTTTACCAAAACAACTTGATAATAGTGCAAAATGCTTAGGTCTGTAATGCGCTCAAGAGGACTGGAGCGCAGGGGTTTTAACACATCAACAACTTACCCCTACTGCTCATGAATGACTATAGTATTTGCTTTTCCCACAGCTTTTCCTTGGGTACCTCTCATAGGGATAACAGCGCAATGCAAATGACACACACAGCCATGTGCACAAACAACAGATCAGTTTAAATTCAAATGCACTTAACAACTACAGCATGTCTGAGCAGATCAGTCTCTGAATTAAATACAAATCCCTATTTATCCAAGAAACTAGTTGGCACAGATTTCAGAGCAGGTCAATGGTAAAGATCACATCTTTTTTCCCAATCTAACAAGCAGCAAAAACACATTACTTGATTCCCAAAATAACTTCAAAACATGAATCCTAAGGTGTGGAAAAAAGGAGACAGAGGAGGCAGTCTGGGGAATGAAGGAGGGTAGGGATGCTTACCATGGTGGCGATAGGATGGAGGGAGGAAATCACTCTCCCCACTACCACTTCCTTCACCATGAAGAAACTGATCCACTGATGGATCACACGTGGATCCAACAAGTGTCACAGCAGATTAGGGTCACACCAGAGGAGTAGCAAATGGATTGGAGAGTGGGTAGGTAGTCGTATTTTAGCAGGGTGTGAAGGAGCACACATGTGCACAGCACACAAAGCACACACAAACGGTGGAGCAGAATAAGTCATTTCACCTCTAAAAAATTAAGGGAGTCAAAGTTTTGTGTTTCACTGTCATGATCATGGGCTCAACTTTCATACCTCCTCCTTCAGGATCGTAGAGTTCCACTCTAAAAATCTTGTCCAACTCAGGGACAGGATTGTCTATGATGGTCACAGGGATGAACTTCAACCTCTCCCCTGGAAGAAAGTCCAGTATGCCCTCTGAGTCCTGTAGTCAGAATACAGAGAGAGGGAAAGGGTTAACTCTCATCTAGGTAATAGTTTAACAAAATATCTTTGGAGGATCTGTAAGATTAAAGTCTTTACTGGACACAAACCTCAAAATCTTCAGGGCTGGATGCTGTGAATGGGGTTGTCCTGTATCCTACCAAGACCCTCCCCAAAAGACCTTGGGCCCTGGCCACCTGCAGATGGACTTGCCCATCTTCCTCATTAACAGTTATGTGTGCAGGTTCTGATGCTGGAAGGATCAGCCCCTCTCCTGGAAGACTGGGCTGAAACTGTAGAAGACCTGGATCAGGGAAATATGGGAAAAGGAGGGGAATGGAAACAAGAAAGAACTATTTACAAATTAAAGAATAAAAAAAGTAAAACAGTGTATTTATAACTATAACGGTAAATACCAAAGGGATGGTCACTCGCTGTGATGGTGACGATGTTAACACTGTTATTTGGGTCAATGCTGGCACCACTGGTGGGGGTGGACCCTGGCTTTCCGTCACCAGACTCCGCTGATACCAGTGTAATTTGGAAGGACTCTGCAAGCTCTGGGAGATTATCATCCAACACCAACAAGTTGAGGACCTACCAGAAAATGTGTATTATAAAGATGTTTGAATCAAAATGATGTAATTTTCGAAAATGTAAGCACAGTGTCAAGAAAAACTAATCTTAATCACCTGACACCTGTTGCCTCGTCAGTAAATTGATAAATAGCTGACCACTGGGTGGAGCTGTTCATCCAGCAACACCGTACATGTATTCTAACGACAATAAAATATTGACACCTAAATGAAAATGTGCCAACGCTAAGTGTGTCACTTGCTTTTAGCCAATGAGTGCCCTCTAACTGACAGAGGTGTTCTACCCAACTCATTACATCAATAGAGGTCCCACCACTGAGCCACTCACACACATGCAGCACACACACACCTCAGAACGCTGTCCAGGTATGAAAAGCACAGCACCGGTGGCATTGACAAAATCCTGATGGGCTTGAGCCTCAGTGTCTGAGCCATCCAGTTGGGTAACATTGTAGTTGACGTAAACACGGTCCAGAGATCCACGCATCCGCTCAATCACACAAGAGATAGTGGAGCCTTCCTCAGTGGTCTGTGAGAAAAGAAACGAAATTAATGAAATTCAGTTTGAAAGCATTAGGGTAAATACATAAAAAAGTAATACCGAATGCATTAAAATAGTTTAGAATTGTTCAACAAGCTACTGTGACCAATTCCGGTACAGTAATAATGTGATTTAGAGACGGAACACCTGATAGCCCACAAGCCTCTACATCTACTGTATTCATCCCCACAGGACTAAGGGTATAATGTAGATCCTTTAGTTCTGATGGAATCCCTTCCTCAGCCCTGCCACCTGTTGTGCCGAATGAAACGAGGAACTGGATCTCTCTTTTCCAGTGCTGGAACTCATGATCTGCTTCTATAGGAATGCCCTAGCAGGCAGACCTGCTGCAGCCTTGCCAGCTGTCGCTCCACCTGAGAGGGGCCAACATTACCACCCACGCTTATCCAATCCCACTAAAAACAGAGAGAGCGCGCTTCCTGCAGCCAGGCATGAAGAGCGATGAAATATGCAGCAGGACAGAGACTGACATACCAGTAGGTTTACATTACATGTGTTTCTGTAAGTGTTTTTTCTGCAGTGACTGTACACTGCACACTTACATCTGGAATGCAGGCACCAGTGAATCCAAAAAGTCCGTTGGCATTGTCACTCTTCATAACGCGTAAAGTAGCTGTGGGTCTCGGGAAAGGGAGGCGCGCTCCACCTTGAACTGCTACCAGCTGTAGATAGAACACCTCCTCTCCCTCCTCCTCATTATCCTCCCTAACTTCCACCACAAAGGACTTCTGCCTGTCATCCTGTCGATACCGTAGGTAACCCGAGATATTACGCAGGTCTATTTTGGCAGGCTGGGTGTGAAGTTCACGGATGTGGCTGCGGTTCAGCTTTGTCCTATACAAGCGAACATCCTGGAGGAGGCCAGTGTACCGCTGCTCTCCCTCTGGATCAGACCCAACAAATACTGATGCAGGTCCTGGAATACAATGACAGAAATGATAGAAAAGGAATGATGTAATAAAATCAAATAAGTTGCCTCAAGCACGATGTGTAGATTATGATAGGACAGATACAATTTGATATAATAACTGTTAATGTTAATTAAAGAGAGAAAAGCCTGTGCCAGTGAGCTAGTTCAAGAAAATTTCTTTGTGGGTTGCGAAGACAATAATATATGACATGACTGATGATGTGTATATGTATCTGCTATGATTGAAGATAACCAAAGACCAATCAGAACGTCTCCCCTCTGGCAGCTTCAGGCTCAAAACAGGCTGTGACCATTGTTCAAACCAATTAGGGAGAATAGGAGGAAAAGAAAATGCCGGCCTTTTCCTTTTAGTATTAACAACGTCCAACAGTGCTGAGGCTAAGTGCTCACCCAAGCATTGCAGAGTCCCAGCAGTCCTGAACAATGAGCAACTGACTAAAGGAGAATGCATGCGTCTATATGATTTGCATTAGTGTGCATGCATTAAATGATAAGACTTCTCTCGTCACAGTCACAAACACAAGCATGCAAGCAGATTTACACACTCATGGAATGTCAGTCATCACTGTTACAAAAGCATGATTGACCATTAACATGTTAAATTAGCGTAAAATGTAAAAGCAATTACTGTTTTATTATAAAAGTCGCATTTAAAAAGTATTGTGGACATTAGGATGTGAATGTGCATTCACTTATCTGTGCCTGTGTTTTTGTCATACTTGGACTGAGAGTAAATTCAAACCAGTGACTTTAACACAACAATGAGAATAAGTCAACTCGGGAAATCAGGATATAAAGAGGAGTAATTAATTAGTTTTTGATTTTTGGGGTATGGGTGAATGTTTTAAAATATTTTCGAATGAAAAGGTACATATTAAATCATAGATTCTACCTCATATAAAGCTGCTTGCTTTTGTATTTTATTTTCTCAATACTACAGTCATCAAATTTGTGATTTGGGTCTGACTCAAGATCAAGTAAAGAGACTCAGATCCACACCTCTGCTGCATGCTCAGCAACCAGTTGTCAGGTTGCTGTGTTTCATATGTTTAAAAGTAGGTTACCGTCAGTAATGCCCTCTCCTTTGATGCTTTTCAATCCTCCAGGTATGGGGTTCCCATCCAGAAAGAACTCAATAATCCCATCATCAACAGTAATGATCACGTGAAACCAGGTGTTATCCTCTACAAACTTTGAAGCGCTGGCTCGGGCCACCTGGGTATTGTTTGATCCTATGACTGTATAGTAGAGCATCATTGTGACGTGAGACTCATTGGTGTGGACCTTCATTCCATAGTTCAATGTCCCCTTCTGATTTCCTTTGCTGACTATAAAGCCATCAGTATTTTGTGATGGCATAAGCCAAGCTGAGAAGGTAAAGTTGCCAACGGCAACAGGCCCATCTTCTGGGGAGATGGTCCCATAAGCTCCTGGAACCCCTGAGAAAAACCACGCATCTGTGGCTGAGTGGTGTCGCCTGGCATGAGGCCTAAGCTTAACCTCATCTGGGAAGGACGCTAGAAGGAGCAGGTCATCCATCAGTGGAAGGCCCTCTGGGAAGCGGCCCGACACAATCTCCCAGGCAACGCGCACATCACCAAAAGTACCCTGCTGACGGAGGATGGTAAAGGAAGTGACATCAGTCATATCGTCCTCCGAAAGCACATCTTCAGCTACTTCCTGGTCCAAGTTGCTGTCAGCGATGGCAAACACACCAAATGGATCGTCATTGAAAGGAATGAGAAGAGGGGCATTCAGAGAAGTCTCGGCAAGTCGTCCACCCTCACCTGGGTAACCACCTTAAAGAAATTTCAAAGAGGATGTGAAAGGCTTTTAAGATCAATCTTTCAGTCAAATTCATCAACGGACATTTTCAATATTTTAAAGCTGAAGCTTCAAACAGAATTTCATGCAAACAAATGTCTGAAGTCTGACACGTCATGTTTTACCTGAAATATTAACCAGCTTGAGAATGAAGAACTCATTGAACTCTGGGAGCTTATCAGAGATGGCCTCTAAGACGATGGGCTTGGTCTCCTCCCCTGTAGTGAATGTGATTGAACCAGACGTGTTGGTAAACTCCTGACTTTCCTCCAGGGGACTCACAGAGTCATTGGAAAACAGCTGCCAGTAGACCGTGACATCACCAAAATGGCCTCTGGCCCGCAGGACGCTGGGACGGAAGAGAATCAGCAGTTTTTCAGGAATAGTAAGAGGAATGGTGAAATTTTAAATCAGGCTGTTTTATGTAAAAGAATTGAAGCTCTGTTCCTTACTAAAACTGATTGGTCTTTCCCTCTTCGACAGGTTTCTCTATGGATTCCAGGGAGAAAATCCCATTGGCATCATCATTGGCCTCAATCACAACAGTAGCTGTGTCTGCTCCATATACAACAGCATCGCCTGAGATGATAGAGAGATACATAGATTACTACGAGTGACAGTAACGAAAATATGCTCATAATAACCAAGGTAAACGGTGACGGTGTCCCAGTATGAGTTTGACTGACTTCTTACATGGGGGTTATCGACTTTTAGCACAGCTAATACAAAGGACAACCCCCTGGAATCAACCTAAGACTAACTCTGACTCTACTCCGTGTCAATCAGTAAACAGAGAGAGGCCAGTGGAGTGGCCAGCTTTGTGTCTTAGAAAGTCTGGAGACTGGTAATTAAGGTCCTGTTGGGGCCCATGGGTCTTTCATTCCCATCCGACACACAATACTGGGATTAGAAGAGCTTTCAGTGTCACCACAGATAGTGCTAAATAACCTGCAGGATGACTGAGGGGGAAGGGGGTATTTAAAGAAGTACAATTGTCCAGTTCTTCAACTATACAGCAAACAGCATAGATACTAAATATTTGAGCTTCAGTTCTCAAAGAGCTAATCATTTACTATATTATCTGATATGAACACTGATCCACAGAAAATAACTCGTATATAGTTTGAAAGGAAGTCTGTGTTCCTCCTCACCAGTAGCATTATAGAGAACAATGTAGAATGGTTCATCAGTCTCTGGTATACTGTCATCTTCCACAGCCACAGAGATGTTCTTTGCCCATTCGCCCACGTCATACACCAGCAATGTGTCATTGCTCAGTAGCACGAGGTCACCTGGAGATGCATCACCATACTCTACACGATACATCACTGTAGCAACAAAGTCTGCTTGCCCCGCCCTCAAGACACTGAAGTTGGCCACAGTTCCTTCCTGCACTCGCACGACCAGAGGTTCTGATGCCAAGATGCCAAAGGAGAGATGAACGGGGAGAGGAGAGAGCAGTAAATGACTGTAGCTTAATTAGAGTGTCCAGGTCTATCAGAGTTCCTAAATTACAAGCAGTATCCTTACCAGAAAAGTAAATGGGGTCGTCGTTCTTACTAACAAATAAACTGGCATTGAGTATCCCTCCCAGTCTCACACCACCTGTAGCATTTAAAACTGTGATGGTGAAATTCTCCATGTCCTCTGGGATCTTAAAAATATGAAGTAATGAGTTTTAAAATTTAAAGAAAATGCACGTCAAATTTCAATTATGAGCATTTTGTTTGTAGTTGTCATTTTACCTCATCAGGCACTGAGAAGAGAGTGAGGTTTTTGAGGTACTCCCCTTCCATGAAAGTGATATTTCCTTGGACGGGACTTACGTCTCCGGAAAAAGATGGATCCAAGATCCAGGAAACAGATACTTCTCCAAAGTGGCCCCTATTCCTCACTACAGGGTACATAGCTGAGAAAAAAATCACAATGGACAAGGTTAAAAAAATCTTCCTTAAATCAATAACTGATCTCTTGAAAATTTCCCCCAGTCAATTTTTTTAGCTGCATTACTCTTACGTATGATTAAGTAACAGAAAACAACAATGGCAGATTCCCTGCAGGTGGGAGAAGCTTTTATCTTCTTCCTGTACTTGAGACATCCTGTCACACATTACATTGCAGCATCATTTTGTGGGTCGAAACCTTCCTCTAACTTTGCCAAAGTATTCTTTATAATTAATCTGTCCATTTAACAACCATAATATTGGCTGCTCTATCCATGTTTAAATTGGCTGACACATAAAAGTCATTTTCACTGCCCAGCTCCTCCCACACCCAGACAGATGTTCTGTGATTCAATCCAATTAGGTCCATTTTAAGTGTCAAAGAGAAACCACTTGACAGGATAAAGTGCCACTAAAACTACTACTACTTTAAAGTACCCGAGTGCATCTCGTCTCCTTTGCTCTCATTGATGGTCACCGTCAATCCTAACTGGATGAACTCAACGACGCCAAAGGGGTCGTCGTTCTTCCGCACTGTGATGTTGACCTCCTTGTGGTTGCCTAGGCGACTGGGTGGAGTGCTGTGGCTACTTAGTACCACAGAAAAAGTCTCATCCAGCTGTGTGCACACAAACACAGTTTTCATGTGGTAAACACAGGCTTAAACATATTTTATTATCAAAGTGTAATGGAAGATTTGTTTTATTGGCTTCAAAAAAACTACCAGAGAGGATATTTAATTAAATACTCTGTAAATCTGAATGGTCAACATTGCAGTGACCATGTTCTTACCTCAGGCACCCCATCAGGCTTTGCCACCAGTGCCACCACAACTTCTCTCTCCCCTGGTTTAAACTCCAGGATGCCTGTGGCACCATAGAATTCAAAGTTTCCCAAAGGCACGACAGCGTAGCGCACCAGCTGTTTAAGCAGCTGTCCCTTGGCTCTGACCACGTGAAGCTCCACAGCCTCCCCCTCCTAGGGAAGTCCATGTCCAAAATAGGAAAATACAAATATTAAAAGTTGTTCAACGTCTTTTGAATCATTGTGTGAATCCCGTTTGAGAGCTCTGACTCTTAATAAACATTTCGAAAGACATTTAATGTTTAAGATGTCACTTTCAGACGAGACTTACATTAATGAGCCATGGACCTCTGGAGGAAGGGGAGAACTCAAATACTCCCCCAGGATTATCATTCTCAATGATGACAATTTCTCTGCTGGTGAAGCCGGTTTTCAGGATCTGGTTCTCTACATTACTCCTTGGACACATACACACGCACACACACAAATACACACAATATTGGAGTATTAGATGATAGCAACAACTGAAAGATGGATGTACACAAGGCAAATCAATAAGCATCTCCCCCTCGATGAAGTAAATCTCCAATATTTAGTTTTAAGCCTCTGCTCACTTGGGAAAAAAGCTACACTGAATGTACGGCATTCCGTGAATTGTCTGAGTCATTATTGGCTCCATATGGAGACTTCCCACTGCTAAAACCTCTTTTAATAACAATGCCAATCAACGCCAAGACTGTGTCTTCATTTGCTCCATGGGGTTATGTGTGTGTGTGTGTGTGTGTGTGTGTGTGTGTGTGTGTGTGTGTGTGTGTGTGTGTGTGTGTGTGTGTGTGTGTGTACGTACGTGTGTGTGTATGTGTGTGTGTGTCCGTCTGTTGAGAAAATTGGAGCCAAGTAAGCATCACATATTGGGTAAATTAGAGACAAAGATGTGACAGGGTGAAGCACTCCAAACAAATAGTCACAAACAAGGTGCTGAATGCATACAAACACTGACATCTATGTCAGAACACACAATTACGCTGGGTTAGATTAGAGTGACTCACATAAAGAAGATTCCTTGTTTACCCCATCAACAATTCTCCTTTGGATTCCCCTATTTTCACACCATCACTGATTACCCAACCTCATCCCAAACCCCCCTCATCCCCACGTCAACCGAAGACCTCTGAAACTCTCAAGTAGGCCCTTCACAAAACAAAGTCTTGCTTCACACCACACAAAAGGCCCAGGTTCATTCCATTCTCCACTTACCCAAAGTACACTATAAAGCGTGCAGTCTCCACCCTGCAGGGGAGGAGTGGGAGGGAGACAGAGCTGCCATTCTCATCAGAACATAGACTAACAGATGAATCCACCCCCCCCCCACCAACCATTGCTATAAAAACACAGACACTACATAAATCTCCAGAAAGCCAAAAAAGAGACGAAAAAAATGATAGCACCTGCTTATCTTGTCCATTTTCCCTGGATTCATCCATAGTATACATTTCAAACATTGTCAGCTTCACACTCTAAAGTCTAAAGGCATCACAGAGGATTCTAATGTCATCTCACTGCAACCCTTCCACAAGTTTAATATCCCTACCTATCCAGGGTGAGCAACAAGGTCTCATTGACCTCTGGGATGTCGTCTGACATGATGGTGAAGTTGATGGAAGCGTCACTCTGACCAGAGAGGAAGATCACCGAACCATTTAGAGGCTTCAGGTCTCTGGCGGTTATATCTATCCAGTTGGCTCCGATTGGCTGAAGACTCCAAAACACCTCCGCCTGTCCATCTGTCCCATCACGTCGCAGAGGGAGGCTTACCTGCAGCAGCAAACATGGATAGAATTACCTCTAAAACATACTGTACATTTAATAAAAAGTTTTCAGCATACAAATCAGGGCAGGAGGTATGTTGACTGTTGTTTTACATGACAGTGAACTATGAATATCATGAAGTATTTTTAAAAAAAAAGGTCTCTATCTCACTGTGCTGGTGTTGCTGTCTTCTGGTTCATAAACCACGACTGTGGTGTTACTTGTAAAGCCGATTTCCCCGTTGGCAATGTCAGGCGTGACAGTCAACGTCAGGTTTAGTGGTCCCCCAAACCTTGGGCTGTTTGATGGAATTGGACGGGTGATGTCAACCAGTTCCAAGGTGTTCAACTATAGGATTGAGAGGAATCAAATTCAATTAATAAAGAGCTCAAATAGGATATTTAGAGAAAAAAGAAGTATTACTCAATTAATTAGTCATTACTTCTCTATCACTTTTACAAAAGTGTTGAATGACCTGTTAGTGCTCCATTTACAAACCTTATGTTAATGCGTGCAGTCATTAGAAGTGTTTGACTGAATGTTTGTGACAAAATGAAGGTTCTTTAATTTGTGAAGAGGGTCTTGGCTTGCATAGTCACTTGTTCTCAGGGCTAGGCCTGTTTAGACAGTTGGGAAAATCCTACAGAAACATGCCAGACTTGAGAGCCAGTGTCACACCATTCACACATGCAAATGAGGTACTTAAACTTTGGATTGAGATTTGGCCAGAAGCGCAACACAAACAGAAAGAGCACATTTTTAGGACATACAAGCAAAATGTGTCCTGAATTCCAACTCAGATGAAAACACTCTAGCTTGTTTCCTGCCTCGTTACCTGTATTAGGAAATGAGCTCCATTCTGCAGAAAGGCATCATTCCTGATTGGTAGAATGACATTTACCATCCGCTCATGGGTGAATGTCACATGAACGGACCTGCTAACATTCAGAACCTGGTCACGAGCCAGTGTGGGATCTATTGGACCTGCAGGGATGTAGAGGGCAGTGAGCGTCATCGTCACGTTTCCCAGCATACCACCGTCTCGCCGAAAATTCAGCGAGAGGAAACGACCCTCAGGTTGACTGTGGATGCTTTGCTCTTTTTCGGAGTCAAACCGAAAAAGCCCATAAACGTCATCACTGTCCTGGATGTAGAACACAATCTGGAGGAAAAGAAGATGAAGACCAGAAGTAGAACGTTACATTTTGACTAATGATGCAAAACACGAAACCTCACATTCTGCATTTACGCTAACATCATTAATTATTGCCTCAGAAGTACTTCAAATGGTACTAGCGGTCTACCCCGAAAACTCAATCATGTAACGGTAACGGTAATCAATATTATATGCTTATCATCTTTCAAACTTTGCCTTGGAAGAGGATGGGCTTTCACAAGTTTGACACTTTGCAGGCTTTGGCTGCAATGCCTGACTTGCGGGAAGGAAGGTGATTGATGTTTTGGATGTGAGAGGATAATTGCGATGAAGCCCAAATTTACCAGCAATTACTTTGGAGGGTTTTATTTTGTATCCTGTTTTTGTGTTTCTGGGTCGTAAAAAGAAGAAAGGAGAGGTGAAGAATAGACCAATGAAAACAAGTTAGTTTGTTGTGTCCTGAGACAAGTCTTTAAAATTCATTCCGCTAAGGCAAAGGCTGCTCATAATAGCCAGTTTCCAACTCGGTCTTATGTGATATATAGCATTTGAAACATCAACGACAACAAACACTGATTAGCTGTTCTTTAAAGAATGCCTTTTTTTTCTGCACAGATGGCAAACAGACCCATAACCTCACAGTGTGAGGTGCGTGCTGTGGTGTGTGTGTGCACCTAATTTATGTAGAATTTGCAGCTTCATTTTCATTCAGCCACATTAAGGGAACACCCACTGAGCAAAATGACACACCAAGGGGTCGACTTTTGCAGAATACGCCAAGTTTGCCACTGTACCTTACAAATGGTTAACACATGCACAACATCTGGGGGATACAGGAACTAACAAGTGCAGCCTGCTGCCTCTCAGTCTGTCACAAAGCCTTTAAAGCGGTACAGAACAGATGTATGTGAATAAATAAATACTAATTGGCTGATGATTTCTCCCCCAAACTAACCTCCATGGGTTCGTCAACCTCAGCATTTCCTGTTACAGTATCGGGCAGCAGCTTTAGGAGATATGCCTCTGCTTCTTCAGGTAGATCATCCACCACAATGTTCAGTGGAATCACAGCCGTCACCTGGCCAGCAGCAAATCTCACCGTCCCCTCCGATGGTGTCAAATCGTTTGACACTGGGGAGCGATCGCTGGAGTTCCTGCTGATGGACCAGTTGGCTGACACAGCACCATAGCTGCCTCCATTTCTTACAATAATGATGCCTTCAAACCTATAGGAAATGTTGGAGTGCAAATCTTGAATAATTTCTCACATTTCATGCAACATGTGAAAGTGTTTATGATGACAAAAATACATAGGTCAGCACAGTTTGTCAGTTACCCACCTCTGTGTCAGGTCTTCATTGATGGTGATTGGCTGAAGGACTGCGCTGCTGCTGATTGATAAGACACCATGAGGCTTATCGTTGGGCTCGATGGTCACTAACACAGCATTGGGTGATACAAGCACAGCATCTCCTCTGATGGTCTCCTCCAGCAAGACCAGATGGAAAGATTCTGCAATTTCTGGCACATCATCATCGCTGATCCTGAACAGCAGGCTGTTCTTGTAGACAAATGGAGGAAATGTGACTGTTCTGACCGGCTGCAAGTCGAGGAAATCCACCGCTGGTGTGGCACTGCCCAATCCTTCACTGCTCACCACAATGTAATCTACAGACAACTAAAGACAGTATAGAGGGTTTATTTAACTGTACTATAGACTGTATGCCCTGTAAATACATATAAAAGTGATTGTGGCCTTTTTGTGTAATTTTAGAAAAATAAACGAATTGATGGACAGGAACCTCAGTGTCAGCAGAACCGATGAGAGGCCCATCCTCTGTTAAGCGACCCCGGGTCACATTGAGAGTGATGACTCCAGCAGACTCTGGTACAGCCATGACAGAGTGGGAGAACCGTAATGGGCTGTCATTACGTCGTATTCTGAGATGGACACTGCTGGCATTGGGCCTAAGGAGGGCTCCACCCTCCACACCTGTCAACTGGACTGAAAACACCTCGTCATTCTCTGGGATCTGACGAAGAGAAAGAACGACTTTCACACACGGCTGTACCTTCCATGTAACCCTTTCACAACTTTGATGTATGACTTTGAAAACATCAACACACTGTAATCCACATATGGGACTACTTGTTACATATACAGATTAGTTTGTATAAATTAGCCAAAAACGTGGATTTGGTTCAGCACCTGATCATCCTGGATGAGGATACTGAAGTGCGCCACAGCCTGTCCTACAGGAATGGTGATTCTCCCTCTATCTGGACTGAGATCCTCATTGGCAGGGTTAGGACCACCAGAGACCTGAGCAAGAGGAGTCAATACGATAATCATCACTATGCATGTAAACAATGGATTATTTCACAACATGGAATTACATTTTCAAATAATTACACATTCTTTGCTGGTGGGTTTTGTCTTTTGAGGCTACACTCTCCAAAATGTTAAGCAATGATCTGAGCGCAAAAGCAAAAAAAAACCAAAACACAAACCCAAGAGTAACAATGATAATCCTCCGAGTAAGTTATTAGTGTCTTTTTCTCGATGCAGAGTACAGTACAGTGCCATCTCACCTCAAAGTTCACAGTGACAGTCCCAAAAGTCCCCTTTTCTCTAATCAGAGTGAAAGGCACATAATGGTTCCTTCCTCTTGGCTCATCGACTATTATCTCTTCAGTCTGAGATGAAAAAAAAGAGACAGTGACACAGACAATACAGACCCAGAACTCCAATTAGTTCAATGAAATCACTTCCAACAGATTCTAATTCCCAATCACCATTAGTTAAAGAAAGCAAAACATGCAATTTGAGAAAGTCCCCATGAGTACAAGCGAGCTGAATTCTCTCTTTACGCAGATAGACCTTTAACAAATGTCTGACAACACAACAATGTACCCAAGAAAATAGGAATTAAGTCTATTTTTATTTTGCATGCTGTTTTGGAGACAGTACTCATGCTATCAAGTCTTTACAAGAATTCACAGAGACTTAGGGAAAGGGACTGGAGTCAGGGTGAAGAAGTTCAAGCTACTGGACATTCTATTCTTTTCAGATCTTCTGTTTTGGTGAACAGCTATTATTCAGCATTAAAAATTATATTCCATGGTAACATGGAGTAATAGAAACATTCAATTTCACTGCATTTGGATATCCTTGTTGTGGTCTTCAGATTTGGGAATCTAATCCCTTTCTGTTTTTCTTCATAATTCAAGCTCAATTTACCTAAACCAAAGAGAATCAGGAGATCACTAACAAAGAACAAAATAAAACAAAATAAAACTACACACTGATTATTCAGCAGTCTGACATATACACATCTCCCACGGCCAGGAGACTTTTTTTTTTAATGCAAAACGAGCAAAATCTAGCTTTTGACTTTACGTGGGGGTGGTTGGGCAAACAGTTCCAAATACACCACGGCTACCATGGAAACAGTCTAAACTCAAACTGATAAGTGGATTCTGGGAATGTTGTGGTTTTAATTGCGCCAAGAAGCCCACAACCACGACATGGTCACTTTTCCCACAACCACAAGACTGGCATGATTTGAATCATGTCTGCAATAGTGGGTATGAATTAGTGCACCCCTGATCCTATTATTCACTAACGGCAGAAAGCTTTGATAGTTTTTATATGGAGACAAACGGGCATGGCCAACTTAGCAGGAGGAATGCATTATGCACAGGTGTGGGTGTGGCAAGTTTTAATAATGGCCAAGACATTATGCGCCTCTTGTTTTTTTTTTGAAGAAGCTGGCAGAACAAAGAAGTTTGCTTGTTAAGAACATGAAGAAATAAAAAACTAATTAAAACAAAGAGACAAAATAAAGATTTATGAGGTTTGCTTACTGAGTTAAAGGCAATTATTCCAAAGGCATTGTCGTTGGACAGAATGGTGATGGTTGCCTTGTTTGGTGTTCCTACCATCACACCGTTGGATGAACTCTGGAATGCAGGAAGATATCGATTGGTTAGATAATACCAGGCCGAATTATATGTTCAGGTATATGTACATTACATTATACATATACCTGAACATACATTAACCTTCTCTGGCCATTGTATTCCCAAGACAAAGCCAAATACCCTATGCACGGTATTCATTTCATTAACATATCTCCGGCTGAGAGGCCACGGTGGGAGGGCACAAAGACAGGAAGTACTGATCTCAGCCGGGCTGATTCGTCACGTTATCTCACAGCAGGAAACCTCTTTGGGAAAGCAATATGTGTTTTGACACTAAGACCTGACAGACTCGGGGCACTCCATGAGGCTTACACTATGTTTAACTTGACGAAAAGAACTATAATCAATGATCGTGCAATGAGACCTTTCCATTTTCAGAACCCAATTAAAGAGAAAGACCACAGCCTTGTTATTTGGCGTCACTTTCCAGGGTTCAAGTTTAGTGAGCTCACCGATGTTTTCACCAATGTTTTAACAAGTATCTCAGGGACCAACTGTGCTGACAATCTCCTTGTTTGAGCAAAAGTACACAACCTTCTACAGAAATTTTTTTTTTTCAATATACAAACATCTGGACATACTCTAATTAGCATATGCGGAGGCGTTATGGAAAACAACGGTGAGAATCTTGACATGACGTTAAACAGAAATGCAAATACCCCCTAAATAACATTATGAAATGTTTTCCATTTGTTACAGTCTCAAATAGTCCTAAGTGCAACCACTGCATGTGTGTGGAAGCAAAAATAAAACACGAGAAAGTGCTTTTAAAAGCTTTTCTTTTATACCACTGACCTCTTGTTGTGGTCAATTCACCGACACAAAGTCCACCCGCATGCCTGAGAAAAGAGGCCATTCACACACAACTACATAAAGATACTGATACGCGTAGTTCCTCAACAGTCACTTTTGTTTTATGTATCTAACAAGTAATAAACTTTTCCCACAAAGCACAAGTCAGCTGCACCTGTTACACAACATTTCCACACCATCTTTGCAAGTCTCATTCTGTCACACTTACTCAAATCAACCCACAATAATTTACACGTAACTGCTAGAAATGATAAATGTACCTTCACTTGCTCACTTGATTTATGCTCTATATATGACACTGCTTTGTAGTACTAATTCATCCTCCAGACAGTCCTTCAGTAAGCTGATAGGGTGGCATTTGGTAGAAGCTTTGTCTACGTTGTAGTGTAAACAGAAGGGATAAGTGGGCCTCATCTGGTCTTTCACTCCACTAGCGGGATAAATATGGGCTTGTGCTACTGGATTCTAAACAGATGTCACAAAAGTGCAGATGCAAATTGAAAATGTAGTGAAGAAAGCAGCTCCTGCTGACAGCTCATCCTCTTAAGTAAATGAACATACCTGAAAATCAGTGATACACAATGACCTTTGTCTTAGGACTTTTAGGGAGGGTTAAGATGGACAGACAAGGCCAGGCCCCCTCAGCTCATCAATCAAACCTGACAGCTAAAGGCTACGTGAAACCATAGAGATAGTTTTTAGGTGCAAGGCATCCTTGGCTGTGATGGTAATTCTTTGAACAGCGATTTATAATATATACCAGTTTGAAAAACATTGTCAAACTTTAAGATGTCTATAGTTTTCATTTAAAGGACAATGTCTGCAAGCATTTGGGTGCTTAGCAGCATCAGCAAAGAAAGTCTGAAGATGCATGAAAAGATTTTAATGTACTTGTATTTTGAACACATTCATTCTGTGCTTTCACCTGCCATAGTATGCCATTTTCAACGGCAAACAAAAAAACATAAAGAAAATTAAAATCCACAGGACATGCCCATCAAAGTCAATGCAGTCAAAAAATAAGGGAATCACTTTAATCTACTGTGTCTGGATTTTGTGGCTGTCAAAGTTACTTTATTTCCACAAAGGTGTCTTTTAGCGGCAAATCTAAGAGATGGACATGATATTTAGCCCACCCAGGGCTGGCCCTGACAAACTCCTAAAGAGCAGACACATCAAAGACTCCCCAGCTTTCTATGGCTACGACCCCCACTCTTAGATGCTTGGGTTAGGGTTGAGGACGGTCAGGGGAAGAATTGAAACAGTGTGACTTTGTGGAGAGGGTGTTTGAAGAGTATTTGGCACAAAACTTTCAACATGTTAAAAAGGAAAAGATGGTTTGCAGATAAAAGTCTGCAGACAAACAAGTAGCACACACCTGCAGTGTAAGATTGAATGTAAATGTCTCATCAGCCTCAGGCAGGTCGTCATCTTTCACAGCAATAAAAATGGTCTTCCTGGACTCAGACGACAGCAGAAACGCTGCAGCATTGATGGCTTCAAAGTCACCCGTGTCGGCTCCCTCTAGCTAAGACAAAAGAGCAGACACAAACATTTATTACTCACCAGTTTTTCTGACGCATGCTTCATGCAGAAAGCATGAAACAAAAAACCCCAACCCCCCCCCCCCCCCCCCCCCCAAAAAAAGCACGAAAAGGATGCAGGCTCTGTGGAAAAATAGACAGAACATTTATTTGAGGCAGGATACTGAAGGCATGACCATCACCACTGAGCCAATGGGATGCATGGGCTGATGTTTATGCTGTTTCAGTGACAGATAGTTTGCTCTCTTCCTTTTCTTTCTATTGGTGCTATTATCTGCTTGATCTGATTTTTTGATTTTCAATGTAGTTCTGTCTATGCCCAATATGCAATTATTTAATAATAGTTCATATAAAAATATACGGTAACAATACCAAGAAGCAAAGGAAATCCTCTACCACACATCACCACAGGTGTGAGCACATGGCCACATATGGAGGATGTACAGTCGAAAAAAAATAGGATTTCCAAGACTATTTCCGCAGAGATGCTCGTCTGCAGTGTGGTCAATGATTCTCTGCTTGACTGGACACCGAGTTCACAGCTCAGCATCATACATACAGATATAGTACACAATTTGACTAGCTGATGAGTCATCTGATCTTCTCTCGCATCTTACCAGAATCAAAGCTGTCACATTGACCGGGTCTCCCTCTCTCTCCACGACCAGCCGGACTACAGCTGTGCTGCTCTCGTTGACAACAAAGTCAGTCTGGCCGAGAAACCTCAGAGTGGCTGACTCAGACGAAACACCATGGATGGACAGAGCCAGAATCAACCCAGCTAACAGGAGGTCAGGAGGCATTCCTGTAAAAAGGAGGGAAGCATATAGTGGAAATATTAAAACAGATGCAGGATATCATCAAAGTCAACACGGAATGAATGAATGAATGAATGAATGAATGAATGAATGAATGAATGAGTACTTAGATGTTCTACAGATTTACTGTTTCATAGATCTGCAATTCAAAACCACTGCAAACTGTTTTGAGGAAAGATTAGATATAACTAAAAAAAATAATGTAGAAATGTTTGTGATGCAGCAAAGTGGTTCCGGGTTCAAGTCCAGCTCTGTGTGGAGTTTGCATGTTCTCCATGTGTCTGTGTAGGTTCTCTCTGGGTTCTCCATCTTCTTCCCACCTCCAAAAACATGCGCTTCAGGTAAATTGGATGTTCCAAATTGCCCGTAGTGTGTGAGTGTGTGTGTGCGTGTTGGTCTGCCTCTCTGTGTGGCTCCGCGGTGCACTGGCATTGCGCCCAGAGTTTCGCCTGCCTCAAGCCTTAAGCCAGCTGGGATAGGCTCCAGCTCCCCACTACAGCGGATGAAGCGGTAAGCAGCATTCAACCTAGATCTGTAGGATGGAGAAAATTTCTAAAGCAAAGATAAAAATCACTTACATATTTACAAAACTGAATAAATAGTGAGAAAAATATTCACCTAATAACATTCACAAATGATGAAGAATTTCTACAGTAAAAATAGTCCGTTTAAATTGAAGCTATCATCATTATGCCCTTCTCACAGGCCAGGTGTTCTAAAGGGCCCCGCTTTGGAACTTGGACTGCCAGGATAACTGGTCACTGTGGTAAAAATGATTCATAACTTTATTCCATAATTTGCAACATCTGTTGTCTTCATGTTGTCGTAATTATTAAAGCAGTTGTTGAATTCGTTCTTCTTGACCGCATGGATTTAACATGTCACACCAGAATGAATATGACCACTCGAGTCGGTTGCTGTAACTCAGCACAAAACAGCGATCCTCCGCTGCCAAAACTAATTTCTCTGTCTCTCTCTTATTATCCTTTCTGCTCTCCTGTTTCCTCTAATCATCCTCGCTTGTCAATTTGTCTCTCACACACTCCTCTGCCTCTCATCCTGTCTCCCCATATGTCCTCTGCACCCCCCCACTCCCATCTCTGATCCCACTGTCCTCCTCCGTTTAGCTCTCTCACCCAGAATAATCTTTCAACTGGATGGATCCACTCAGACAGTTGTCATGGTTAACACAACAAAACAACACAGCTTGACAAGTGGGGCGGAGCCATCCTAAAGCTAAACTTCAGCTACTCTTTTCTATACCCTCCCCCCCATACCGACCTCTACCCATCCCATTCATAATCTGCAATACACAGCCTTGGCAACCGTATGAATATGTCAACAGAGTCCTTAAAAAAACCCGCTCTTAATTACAAGGTTGAAAAAGAGCATCAGCAGCTACATTGGATGAAGTCATGCTGTTTGGGTCTTTTTCATGAGCAGAAATCGTTTAGGAAAGTTGGACATTGAAAATATCCCATTTTTTCACATGTTCCATCACTGTTAGATCAATCTGACTCATTCTCAGTTTTGACTTAAGTTCTCCTATTTAATCCTGTAAACCTAAAACACCCTAATTAGAATCATTGCAGATGTTGTGTGGAACAGAGACATTGAGTGATTGGGTTGTTGAGGGGAAAGTGTAAGTGTGTGTGCTTATGTCACACACACACAAGCCAGCAGAACAGAGAATGCTGGGAAATCCATCAAAAAAGGATTTAGAGCTGGTGGGTAGCGGGGCTGGACAGCAGGAGGACAGCGGACGAGGCTAAGGGGGAAGAGAGGTGAGGGCCCAGGCCAGACTAAATCCTGTTACCCACCCTGCCTTCTCCCAGGTCTCCCAGGATTTTGAACTTCCCAGACCTCTGACCGGGAGGCTGAATGAAACACTACAAGTCGTCTCTCCTGCACCATTTCATTAGGACTGCCAAACCCAGCACAGGTCTACATATGTATGTCTGGGACAGACTTTGATGGGCTCCTTGCAATAGCACTTAGAAAAAGACATTTTTCATTTAATCCCTGTCTCCCTGCCATTTCTGCATTTGGTTTTCAAAACAAAAGGCCTGACTTCCAACATACTGTTTCTTCTCTAAATTTTCTAACCCTTTCTAAATGACTAGACCGCAACCTTGAAGATGGATAGTAACAACCATGCAACCCTCTAACCTCCGACCCCCCTACTCCATAACAGAGGGGTGGTCTCTTTTGCATCTCCAGACCCGAATGCTGCGCTTCCTTGAAAGAGCCTAATACAAAACAGATGCTGAGTGGATGGCACAGGTCTGCTTCACAAGCAGCAAGCAGTTTTTGTGTCGGCATCACGCATTGTGCCAACCCCGACCCCAGGACTGCAGGAAGACCAAAGATCTGTCTATCACAGCAAAAGGCGGCATGGAGAGCCTGGCGCAGCTCTTTGCCATTGATAAGGCTGAAAGTCAGAATCCTTGTAGAGGCGTTTGCGTGTCTGCATGCACACATTTGTGTGCAAGGACGTATTTGCAAATCTAACTTGCTGTCTAGTCAGATGCTTGACTAGACAGCTGGATGACAGGCCAGATGGATGGCTCAGAAATGGATGGAAACATGCTGTCCATCACAAACATGTTTCGCCAGAGAAACACAAAATGAAGACGAGGACCACGGCTCGGGGATCTGGAATTCCCACAAGCCACAACACCACCACAACTAAAAGGACTTTGTACTGTGAACATCCAAATTTGCTTTTATTGACTTATTTTGTTTCTCCAATGTCATTTAGCAGATTTTTCTTTCATACTGCATTACTTTGGACACAATGCCAAGTCCACTGGCTAAAAACAGCAAGAGATGCTCATCATTGTATTGAACTACATCACAATATTGTTATCCTCAACTGACCGATCCATCTGTGGCTTGGAACAACCTGGATCATTCCTCACAGCTCCTGAACTGTTTAAATTGGATTGTTAATAAGTAGCAAAGCCTTGACCTTATACCTGCTTACACCAAAACTATTTTACTCACTAAATGACACTTCTATCTTATATTTTTTCTTCCTTTCAGCAAGCAAGTCATTTAGAACAAAGCAGTCAAAGAGTGCAACATCCCGCGACACCCCTGAATTCAATACTTTACCCTGACCTACTTTCATAATGGTCGCAGCAATAAATTCTATATTGTACTATCGAGTATTTGGCTTTTCACCAAAGGCGAAGGTCATCATCACATTTTTGTGCCTCTGCCATCCTGAAAATGTTGCTTTTTGTTTTGTAATTATATCTCATTAGGTTTCAGAGATGTGTACCCTAAAAAGGTATAAAAGTTAAAATTTGACCTTTACCTAGTTTTTCAAGGTTTAGGGTTGTGATCTAATTTGTGTGTCAGGTGTGTTGTGAGATAGAAGAGTTTCAGCTAAAATGAAAGGAGAGGTGTACAAAACTGTGTTGAGACCAGCGATGTTGTTTGGTCTAGAGACAGTGTCACTGAAGAAAAGACAGGAGACAGAGCTGGGTGTAGCAGAGATGACGATGCTGAGGTTCTCTTTGGGAGTGACCAGGAAGGATAGGATCAGGAATGAGTACATCAGAGGGACAGCACATGTTAGAGGTTTTTGGAGATAAAGTCAGAGAGGCCAGACTGAGATGGTTTGGACATGTCCAGAGGAGAGATAGTGAATATATTGGTAGAAGGATGCTGAGTTTTGAACTGCCAGGCAGGAGGCTTAGAGGAAGATCAAAGAGGAGGTTTATGGATGTAGTGAAACAGGACGTGCAGAAGACAAGGTTAGATGGAGGCAATTGATTCACTGTGGTGACCCCTGAAGGGAAAAGCTGAAAAGAAAAGAAGGGTTGTGATCTAATTTTCATCCCCTAAATATAACACCTTTTGTTTCGTCTTTCTATCTTATCCTGTATGTTCCTGTATGTGTAAAAAATATACAAAAGTTGAAATTTAACCTTGACCTAGTTTTCTCTAGGTCTTTCTATCTGCAACGGTTTTGAAGATATTTGGATTTGGTGGACGGACGGATGAACATGACAGACGAACACACAAACACTGACAATTACATCACCGCTTCACAGGAAGTAATTATGTTGCTCTTGCACTAGCAGGCATTGTGCTGCCTGGAATGCTTCTTAGCGCTGGACACTGAGCTACAATAGATGTCACGAAGTCCGATTTTCTCCCCAGCTAAGTTCCTATCAAAGTTACAGGGAACAGTGATGAGGTAGCAAAAACATATAAGCTTGCAAATAAAGTACACCTTCCCAATCCCTCCTATATCTTCTGATCTCTTCCTGTCCTGCATCTTATCGCTTTCTTCTCTTGCATTTCAGTGGTGGACAGTTCATCAGCTGAGGTCCAAACACGATAGGCAACACGATGCGTCACAAAGAACACATCAGTGTAGCCAACCATCATGAAGTAGAAGTAATAAACTACATTACATCCTTTGCAGACACACGCACACACAAACACACACAAACACACACACACACACACGCACACACACACACACACACACACAGGTACAGGCCTTCAGGTACTAACACTCACTGATCTATTGGATATCCCTGTCAGAGGTGCCGTGGAGGTGTCTGATTGCAGGGCTGCTCCTGGGGTCAAAACTTGGTGCTGGTAGGGTTTCTCCTGACAGTCACCTCTATGGCGTAATCTTTGGCATCAATTATTTACGGTGAACCTAAGAATTTAGTCAGAGAATGATAGTAAGAGTGACTCTGCACATTTACTGTGTTTATCAAGCCACAAGCCATCCGTGACTAGTTGGTAATCGGTAATGTTTGCTTAACAGGTCAGGTGAGTCACTTGATTTTCACCCTGTTAAATAAAAAACACATTAAATAAATTTGTCACCCTTTCCTGGTACTTAAGCTTTCTCAGAGTTTCAGCAAGTCTCTTTGGCCTCTCCCTTGGTTATGTAAGTGAGAATATTCAATACTCAAAGTGATAAAACACTCACTTTCATTTTGGTAGAGGGTGTGTGAGATAAGAGTTTTAATCAAGGGCTTTTCCCATGAGGCATCCCTGCCGCTGAGGCTTCCGTGGTCTCCTGAGACACCCTTGGTGTAGAGCCTGTGGTTATATCTGGAAGTTAGCCTTTCTCTCACAGAAACGCACACACACACTAAAGGATCTCTTGTTGTCTAACACTGGGAGGCCTGCAGTGGGATCTCATTCATCAATCTTACAGTTCTGGTCAGTGATCTGGAGTCAGTCTAGCCACAAAAAGAAACTGCTCTGTCATTAACATCAACTAATGTAACAGTGTTCCTGGAACGTTTGTGTGTCTCCTCGGGACGAAAACCAGCTAACAAGGGAAACAGACTGTTTGACTGATGATGACAGAGACAAACAGATAAGTAAACAGCAACGCATGCAGTCAGATGGTGTGGTAGGCAGAATGACATAAGAAAAGAAAAGTGGTGATCACAGACCTTCATCTACAATGTAAGCAGTGACTGCTAAGTCAATCTTTTGGGGATATGACTCCCGGAAAACGGAAGTGCCTTGTGGTAGGACGGTCAGGTTGCTATTCCAAGGCTAGACGGTACCTTGCAACACAAAATATAATTAAAAAGGAAATATCTAATGACGTAAATCCTCATAACACAAACAAAAGTGTTTCTCTTTTCACAGACAGATTTTTTTTGTATTCATGACTTTCAGAAAAACCATGGTGCCTCCTCTGCTGTGTTTACTGGATTGTTTTCTGTTTGAGCTGTGCTCCACGCTAAGTGACGCCACCAGGCCAACGTGTGTCAGAAACCACCCACCGTCCGTTCTCAGCTTGGCGCAACCACGGCTGCCATACCCGGTCAACTCAAAAGCCCATAATTGCACTTCTCGCGTAGTTTGTCGCTCTGGTATTTTTGGATCAGCGGACATTCTCGCCATGCAGGGAAGTCGGGGAGAAGAAATTAAGAAACTTAATAAGCGAGTAGAGTTAAGACATACATCATTAAATCTGACAAAAGCTCTGTGTTAGTCACTTGGCTTATTTTGGAAAGCTCTGCACAAAAACAGAATTCTATTTATTTTGAGGAGAAAAATAGAAAACCTACCATTAGTCCAACAAGAAGTAGGGAAACATTTTTTGGGAAATCAGGATGGCAGCTTGCTGAATCCCAGCCAATATATGCCATCCTGGATAAGGAGAGCAAGAAAACACTTGAAAAAATACCCTCTAAAGAACAAAAATGCATGAGGTCAGCCTTCCAGCTATTGTCAGACGATACTTTTCAGCAAGGCCTCGCTCCTTCAGGGGCAAGAGGCTGCCAATCAAGTGTGCACTTTGCTGTGAAAAAAAGAAACAGACAGATGGAGAGTTTTCTTGGGGTATTGTCCCAATGGCTATGGCCGGATCCTTTTAAGTTGAGCCAATGATGTCTACCATCTCCAACTAAAGATGAATTTTTTTCTTCTTCTTCTTGGGAAAAAGTGGGAAGGAAGCAATATAGAAAAAGGAAAGTATTTTCAATCAAGCAGGAACCGGTGCATGAGCAGTTCAGAGCATTTCTGGTTTGAGTATTGGCTGACTGATTAGCCTGTATGTCACACAGTGATAGAGGCATACAGAAAAGCACTTTCAGGGGATTAAACAAGGTTGTGTGCTGCACAGTCTTGCAGACCAAAGGGCCAAATTAGAAAGGGTATTACTTCATTGCATGTAACCGGTTGGGCTTGGATAAAATGCTAATTACATTTCAAAAGAGTTCCAAAAACAGAGAGGCAACCCAGACCGGGGGTGTATTTTCATTGGAGAAAAACTTTACGATTCACTGACCAGCTCACGGGGACCAGGTTTTTGTCTACTCTTACTCCTTTTTGTGTTCTAGTGTGCATTTCAAAACTTGCCACAGTCCTCTATTCTTTTGTTTCTCACACTTTTTGGCATTCCAGGCTTCTTTCCCAGCAGAATCCAAGCCGTTTTTGGACTACCTCCTTTTATCTCCGCTATACTCTGTCAGTCCTAAACAAGGGGATGCACTGCACACATGTCTTTGGTACAGTAGGTGTGGAAACGTTGGGAGGGGGTTCTTTTTAAGGATTTTGTAGTGCTGAAAAACTCAGGGCCAGATGGTGAGACAGAGAAGGATGAAAATCCCAGAATGAAAGTGTCCAACAGATCCTGATAAGTATTCCATCTGTGTCCATTTGTTAGTTGACTGGTTTGCTACCTTGGGCAAAGAAGTCTTGTCTTGTTGTTTTGTTTCCCTTTTAATAAGATTACTCAGAAGACTATGAATGGAATTTGATGACATTCCCTGGAAAGGTAGAGCGAGGCCCAAGGACTAATCCATTAGATTTCTGGGGTGAAACAAATCATTGGATCCATCCTCGTTGATATTGGACTAAGTATTATTTACCATTGCAGGTTTGGGGTTAGACATCTGCTTCTAACTTCAAAAAATCCTGAAGAACACCACCATTATTGGCAAAAAAAAAAAATTTCTTGAATACTACTAAATTCATGCTGAATATAAATGATTTTACTGACAAAGCCATAATATAATGTAAGGTAGCCAGAGAAAGTGAATAAATAATTTAACAATAATAAACACCCCCAACACCTTGAAGAATTACATGACCTAATACATCAAACACGAGTGAAGTTAAAGATGAACAAAAAAGACAAGCAAATTAAAAAAAGGGCCTTGAGTGAGGGATGGGGCAGATGGGGGAGTTGAGACCCCCCTTTGTTAGCGATAAGGACGGACAGCTGTGATGTCCCTCCAAATAAATGCTCTATGCGACCCACTCAGCCTGACCTGTCTAAATTAGTACAGGAAGCAGGGGTGGCCAAGTGATATGTTCCATGTGGCTCCCCTAAAAACACAAGGATTTATGGCTGAATAGAAGGACCCAGGTTGTGGTCTGTGCTTTTAGGGAATGGGGTCAGTGAAGGACGACTGAAAAGTCCGGGTTAATTTATTAAATAAGGTGAATGAGCAGGTTTACAATTTTAGTAGGACATTCAATGATTTTAAATACTGCAGCATTCAGAGACCATTTTCCTTTTTGCACTTTTTTTCTCACCTTTGTGGGGTTTTTTTTTTTAAAAACAAGCAGCACGTCAGAGGTGAACCTATCTGAAGTCGCCGACTTCAGAAGGTCAGAGGTCAATTCAATATTCGACCAGTGATGTGGGGCAGCTGTGGGGAGAATGTGTGCATTTTTATATACGTACATGTGCGTATACAATGAGAGTGGCATCATGAGAGTTGACAGCGAGGTCATGGTTTGCCTCAGAGACCACTCTAGCATCCTCTCACTGGGAATAATATGTGGTTGGTCAGGCCCAATAAAGAGAGCTCAGGATTGCTGGCCATTGTGGAGGACTCACCGCTTTCCTGTTCCTTTCTCCAAGGATAACAACTGCTAAAACATGATCATGCCTCCTGTGTGTAAAGCTGAACTTGATTACTTAATCTCATAGAACATTGTAAGGAATTTTACTGTATTTACGGCCTGAATCTGTCCAAACACTACATTTCAAATCAATTTCATTAGGGTTTCCAGACATTATGGCATCAAACTTCATAATTCCAGTCAAGTAAAGTTGTGTAATTTCCTCCGGGACATACTGTCTCGTTTGAAGATAGAGAGCATTCTGACTGTTCATTGGATCTCAGCAATAAAATAAATACTTCCATGGGAGTCACTTTCCTTCTGTTAACTCATGCTGCTGTTTTTTAAATATCTAAATTTTCAATAACTCCTCATCTTTATTTTCCTTAATGATTGATCGATTGATGATTGATTGATTGATTGAAACAGTCACAATAAAACAGACCGTAATTCCTCAAGTTGCAAATTTACCATGTTGTAATTCAACAACAACAACAACAACAACAACAACAACAGCAACAACAACAACAACAACAACAACAACAACAACAACAACAACAATAATAATAATAATAATAATATCCTTTTTTACCACTGCAGTTGGCATCAAATCAACACCATTTAGTCTGAGTCTAAGCAGCGGTTAGCTCGGGGGGGTCTGTGCAGTCTGTGTATACAAGCCTTCGTCCCATAGGTCAAATGTTCTCCAAATGAAGTCTTCAAATGTTTAATAAAGACAAAAATGTTCAATTGGAAGGTAACCAGTAACTAAAGTAATAAGACGAATGCATCAAAGTAAAAAGTATTATGTCTCTCTTTGAAATACAGTGTGGCAAAATAAATAAAGCATGAAAATAAAAGACTTGATTAAAGTATGAGTTCTTCAAATATTTACTGATAAACAATATAGTTAATTGCATTCCACCACTGAACGACTCCTCATGCAGTTGAGAAACTCAACTCCTCTGTCTGCTCACAGCAGTGCTTAAATGAAATGACATCACTGAAAAACTTTGATGACTTCAAACGACTGTACTATTACTGTTACTATTATTATTATTATTATTATTATTATTATTATTATTATTATTATCCATAGGCCTCAGAAAATTACTCTGATTACTCACATTACAAATTAGCATTCAGTGCCCAATCAGAACGCATTACAAAAAGAGGCAACTTCATGGATTATTAATTATTTTATAGCATGGTACTTTTGAAAGAAATGTTCATCTGTGGGAGAAGTCGGAAAGCAGGTGCAATGTTTTAACCTCTCAGAGTATGGAAATGAACACAAGACTACATATAGTAAGGAATTTTGGTACAAGGCTGCCTTTTTCTCTCTCTCTACATATCAGCAGAAATTCTCAGAACACTAAAGGAGAACAATTCTAATATTTTGCAATGTGTTCACTTGTAATAACGTGCTAAACAAAGCAAACTCAAATGTGGTTCAGTATTAGTTGAGCAAATGTGTCTGAGAAACAGAATGTAAGAACCACAGACCATCAGAGGGATCTCTGCATACATGGAGCAGACACTGGATCAAGCCAATGCGAAGTTCCACGTTAAGTTTTCAGATAACTTCCATTCAACAGATGAAGATATCTTCAAGAATTCCGGCTGCCAACAGTGACCCATGACACATAGATCTGTTGAGGCCGGCACCGCCCGTTGCAGGGTGGTTCAGTATGTAGCGCTAAGCCACCCTCATCTACTATTTCTCTCCATCTCCACATATCGGGACGCAAGCCCTCTCATCCCCAACAAACATCAATCTCCCCCCGTCTGCAATGTGCAACACCTCACCACCTTTCATTAAGGGCAGGCTCTGTTTATGGCACTGTCCTCCCTTTGTACTGTGCAACCATTAGAAGGGTGAGACAGAACAGGAGAGAGGCACGCAGTAAAACAGTTTCCGCCCAGTGAATCACATTCAGCCCCTCACACAGGCAACTGGGGGGCTGACCCCTGCCAAGCAATGACATAAACACAGACAAACAAAGGACTTGAGCTCTGAGCAAGTGCTGATCTTAGAGGATTCAGATCTACGAAAACAGACAGACCGTGACCTGTGGATTTGTGATGATGGAAATTGAGATCATGTGTTTGAGGAAATTGGGAAAATTTCAGGGCAGGTTTTGTTCCTTTTTAGGAAACAAAGGGAGAACATTGTAATACTTAAACTTATTCGACAATACTGTATAGTCCTTTTGTGTGAATGCATTTCAGAAAGAGTTAACAGTGAAGACTGGCGCTGAGGAAGAGCAGGTGTAAGTGCTGAATGGATACAGAAGCAAATCCCTCCCTTCCTCCCCAGTGAGAAAAGGGATTTCAACTACGCTGAGGCACCAAAGATGAGGCAACAAAAGAGATTTGCAAGGGACGCACCAAGATGACATCATGTCAATTAGAGATAAGGTGCACATATTCAATTATTCAAAGAAAGAAAAACCCCACCCCTTCCAGAAGGCAAAACTATGGACATTTGCGTAAAATGCGCATAGAAGAAGGAGCACAATGAGGCTGAGCACACCGCTCATTCATTTAACTGTAACAGAACATGCGCGCAACTCAAAGTGTGCCAAGATTACTTATGGCCAGAGTTAGCCTATGGATTAGTCAAGGGAGCCTTTATGCGAGGGTCTCCAGCTCACCATGTGTGGCAGTTCCCCCATGAATTGTTGTTTTATTTCAGTGGGTGAGAGAAAACCCACACAAAGCGCAGTAATCAGACTGGAGATCCTGGTTGTAACCATGGAAGCGTTTGTCTCTGTCCTCAATGGGGTACCCGGTCATTCATTTAGTGATTGCGCTGAATCAATATTTGGGCTTTTCAATTTTATTATCTACTCCAAGGGGGATTTTTTGGCACAATGCAAAAAGAAATTAGCAGCGGCCAACCACTTTTAATGGTTTTCTTATTGAGTTATACAATATGTCTGCTTGAGCTGTCTGGCATAATTGATGAGCATTATCGCTACTCGTTTGTTTCCTTTATTCCCTTTCGCTATTAATCCACCGCTGTCTAGAGAAGCTTCCCGTTCATGACTGAGTCACATGCTAAAAAACAGAATCCATAACGCTTGCATTGTCCTGGAGAAGGGGCAACCATGTGTCACAAAAAGCGATATCATTTTGCATCCAAGTGCTTCGTTGACAATATCCTGCAAACTTTGTCTCGTACACGTGTGTAACCTGCTAATGACAGAAGCATCTTTTGAAAGGAGACGAAAAAACAAATCAAACTCACCTGACACCTTGCTTGGCTTCGCAGTCCAAGATAAATTACTATGACGATGAAACGCGATCGATTGCTGACGATAACATCGATAAAGGCTCCCTGAATTCTTCAGCGCCTTTTCCTTTCATTGACGTCCCATTTTATGAATTCGGTTCTTCCTACGGCTGACTTGGATCCCCTGTGAACAACCCGGGATGAGGAGTGTGTGTCATCTAACGGGACTGAAGACGATAATATCGAAGACGGATCCTGTTTGACTTTCCCCTCTCTCTCTCTCTCTCTCTACACACAGGTCCAGCCTCCCACGGCCATGTGGAAGCCGCTGAGACTGTACACACAAACAACACGCTGTTCCAACGCAAAAGATTAGTTTCCGACGACTCGGGGACTCCGGCTCTTCTCCCCTGCTGCTGCCTAATAAGAGAAGTTTAATCCTCTAAATCTCCAGGATGCTGTGTTAGAGGTGGACAGCTCCACCCCGCGAACCGAACAGGCACAGGAGCTGTCCTTATCGCCTGCTCTCTCCCGGTGTCACTCCGCTTATATTATTTTCACATTAATACGTCTTCATAATTTGCTAAACATGAAATTTGACAATAGTAGTGACATAATTTCATAGAAATCATCCATGTACACCTACCATATTGTTCTGTATTTATTCGACGTTATCAATACAGCGTTAACGGTTTTCAGCCATTTTCCAGAAAGGCATTGATGAGTAGCTTATATATTAGCAAGTAAATATAGCAAAGTGATGCTAATTTAGCTAGCTAATTAGTTAATTCGATTCTGCATACCCTATTGTAGCATTATTTCTAATACCCAGGAAGTCACCTAAGGTAAACAAGAGGGCATTTAATGTGAGTTAATATAAAAATACGGATATAAATTTCAGAATTAAACTAATACAAGTCTAACTTTAAAGTGAACTCTTCATACTTGACCTGACTCCCTTAAGTGTTTTCAGAAATGTCAATTGCTTGAACGGTAGCGCCCCCTCTCGACTTCTCGTGGGACTCGGTAGGGGGGCCGTACGTGAATACGTCTTTACGTAACTATTCTGTTGACGTGGCGTGAGTGGTAGACTTTCAACAGTAGCTAGGAGGTAGGTAACTGTGCGAAGGCAAGGTGAGACCCGAAGATACTCCTTCGGAAGTATGGACGACATTCAAGTCGACTGATTGATCGGCGCTCACCTTTTCAAGTAAAGGTAGATGTTTAAGACCGCCCCGTTGTTATGAAGTTTGGAAAATTAAACATGCAAATGTTACTAGCAACAAAACATAGATAGGTGGACTATAGTTAGCACTAGCATATGCAGCGGATTCTTAGTTTGCTAATGGGGGACGTGTTCAGTAGATTAGACCGATCTGGTGGTGTTGTTTGAACAGAAATGTGTCTAATTGTATAATTACTATTCCTTTGAGACATTAAATCGAGTGGCGTTCTCTTGGGGTGAAAGAGATTTAGGTCTGACGTAAGCTGAAATGTGTTACGGTCCTAGCCGTATTATTTATAAAGTCACTTAACAAGTATTTTATCCACAGTAACCAAGGAGCTCAGTTTGTTAATCACACCTCTTCGGACGTGATAGAGAAGACTGGCTGCATGGTTGTAGTTAACACCGTAATTTGATAGCAACAGCTAACACTTTAGTTATTTTTTCTTAAACTTAATGTTAGTCGGGAATGTGGTATTTTCGTTAAGGTAAATTAGTCGCCAAAAGCGACTTCCCTTACAGCTGCAGTAATGGAACATATAGATCATGTTAAAATGATCTTACAGTATAACACATGAACTGACGTCCTTGCCGTAGTCGCAGTGATTAATGAAGCAGGGAATTTAGAAAGACTGTGACATCGTGAAGATGAACTGTTCTGTTTGGTTGGGTGACCTTGAAGTTCACTAAGGCCAGCTGTCATTCGTAGTCTTCTTATATTAGAACTCTTTTGGATTTTCTCACAAACTATCAAAATTGTAGGACACAACCTGTATTTACTGTATGGCTAAAAATTTAATGGAATGTCTCTATTATTTTCTCCCAGACAAATAAATCTACACTAGTGTTTTAACGATTATCACAGCGTATAACTTTCTACTAAAATCTTTGTGTTCTTCCTTAGGTAGAAGGGGAGAAAATGTCCAGTAGAAGCCAGCACTATGGGTTCCAGTCCTCCACCATGGTGCAGCCTGCCAATGGAGGTCATTCCTATCATTTCGGAAACAACGGCTCTGAGAATGACCTATCGGAGGAGGATGGGGAGATCTACGAACTGCGGCCACGTGGCAGAGAGAGGCTGCGAAGGAGCACCTCCAGGGAGAGGATGGAGGACATTATATACCTTACCAGAGATATCCAGGAGGGTGACACCTTGAACAGCATTGCTCTGCACTACCATTGTTCAGTAAGTGCTCAGTACGGGTGTGTGTGTGTGTGTCTCAAACACTCCTTCTTTTCCATGTTGGAATGGATTTTACCTTCGTACAAACAGTCTAAAGTTTAAAACAGAATCCTTTATTACACTCTATGTGTTACTTTCAGATTAATTTACGGACTGGTTAGTGTATGGAATTCTACAATGACATGATAGACACAAGTTACCAGAGTACAAATTACACTAGTTCATGCAGATGTGTTCGATGAGAACAAGCTCTTAAACAAACTTTCTGTCTACCTGTTCAGCAATCAAATGGAACATAAACTTAACTGGAAAACTTGTGACAGAGCCAGTTCTGCCTCAGGGCAAAAAACAGAAAACAGAAACTTGCTGCTGCTATTGGGTGTTTGTCATCATTGGTCTTAAGTTCTCAACAAAAAAATGATTTTTCCACAATTGCAAAAAAACGAAATTACTTAAATGACCTTAAATCTGCATCAACACAACTACACCTGATGAGTGGATGTCTTTACTTCTTTTTGTTACTAAAGTGTTTAATTAAATAATTTAATCCAGATCTGGATCTAATTAAATTGTGCAACCAGTCTACAAACTGTAAAAAAGTCTTAATCTTGTAATGCTGTAATAAAAAGTCATCCTGAATCTGCTCCTGGACCAGCCTTTAAAAGTTAGTGAACTCTTCACACCTGAAAAAACACAGACAAGTCCTGGTCTTGTTTTGTTGAATAACAAGGTAATGAAAGAAAACTTGCTGTCATTTTAATCCTCTGTTGTATTTTTTATTTTGTTAGTGTCCAGATCTTTTTAAATAATCTTCTTGCTTTTTAGGTTAACTGCATTTGATATATTGTTTGAACTCTGTAAACAGTTCAGTAAATGCATTTTTTTTCTCGTGCGTTTCGTAGGTGGCTGACATTAAGCGTGCCAACAACCTCTTGACGGAGCAGGACTTCTTCGCCCTGCGGTCGGTCAAAATTCCCGTGAGGCGTTTCAGCGTCCTCACCGAGACTCATAATACTGGACCTCTAAAACCTGCCTCCCCTTCAGGTACCAGGCCCTTACCACAGACCTCTTCCATTACTCACCTCCCCACAGAGTCCTCCACAGACTCCTCCTCGTCTACCGACAGCGTGGAAGGATTCCTCCTGGAGAAAGACAAAGACATCGAGCAGCTGGTGAAATCTACGGGTCCATCTCGGAGCAGCCTCAATGAGGTCGTGTCCTCTTTAACGCAACAGCAGCAGCCACTGCTGGGAGAAGCAGAGTACAAACCAGCAGAGAGAAAGGACCCGTATTACGGGGCTGACTGGGGGATGAGATGGTGGACAGCGGTGGCCATCATGTTGGTTGTTGGCATCGTCACACCTGTGTTTTATCTCCTGTACTATGAGGTGCTCATGAAAGCGGATGTCAGCCATCACGGCGTTCCTACACTAGCTAACAGTGACCATGGGCAATAATTCGGACCTGTAATTCAGAAAACCACGTATGGGCTGGACCTGGACACCATGCTGGAATTGTGCTTAAAGAGGATCCACGGGTACTCAGTCTGGACAAAGCAGGAGATGAACATGGAGATCTCCACAATACACAAGGGATTCTAATTTTTACACACAGTTGTTGCTAACTCAGAGATCTATTAAATTTGAGTGTGTTTTTCCCATTTTTTGTAGTTTTTATAGATTTAATACATCAATGCAGTCTGTCTTAATGGGACAGTCACCATACTGCGGGAACTTTTTTTTTTTTTTACTAGGGTTGAGAGAGACTAGACATAAGGGTGGTACCACAGACATTCCTTGTCTGTTTGCATGGATTTGCTTTACAAGGAATATAAATGGACTGAAAATAACTTATGCTTGGCTGAACTTTTTCAAAAATTAATTGTTGCTTTCGGTTGTTGTCAGCGTAGCCAATAGAACTGAGGATGGTTTTGACATCTGTGCTGCTACATTCTCACTCAAATACACATAAGCTCAGAGAGAGAGACAAAGTTCTTTTCCTGTCCATTTCTAGAGCAGCAGCCACAAGCAAGAGAGGAGCAGATTCTCCTGGTTACACTAAAGCTGCCTCTGGTCCTTATAGCATTTATTTATTTCAAGACTATTGAGCATTAGGCATTAGACTGTCAGTATTGAGGCGCTCTCAGTTAATTGTATGTCCTAGGTTGTTTGAAATTTTTTTTGCCTTGAGAGAAGTACGTTTCTTTCAATTTCTATAAACCTCAAAGAGCATGGTGAGGAAAATGCATAGTATTCCCATGACGACTCATACTTATGTGAAATGTTGCGTAGCCCTTCTATTCACTGTGTTCACTTCACACGTCATGAAAGAAAGCATCATGTGTTGACAGTATGTGCCTTTTAAATTGTGGAAATGTGATACAGGCTGGGAAATAAATACATTTATTTTGAATAAATTATTGCCAGTATGCACCTGATTGTTTTTTTTAAATATTTACATACATCCTTAAAGAAAGTGTGCATCGTGATAAACAAAGCAGAGAATTCCCATCTCGGGCATGATGTGCATGCTTGACTGGAGTCCCTCCGTCTCAGTATGTCGCTTCACCATCAATGTTATCATCACTACCCGCAGCAAAGTCTTCACCGTTGTCAAAATAGCTTTCAATGTAGTCGTTTTCCTGCAGAGGAAAGAAAATGTGAAGTACAACCTCTGCTTCTAACACAGACTATCAAGTTCGCATTTAGAGCGAGATTCTGCAATCCAACCTCCTCAACGTCCTCTTCATCATATTCCTCCTCTTCAATTTCTTCCTCATTCTCTTTCTTTTCTGTCTCGTCATCTGAGTTTTCAGGATTCCCGTCTTTCTTTGACAGTTCCTGAAATAGATTATAAAACCTTTGCTTGATCAGGAAGAAATGCAGCCTAAGCAAAAGGGGGAAATGACAGAAGGTACTAAAGAAGTGAAAACAAAGCAAAGGATGGAGAGAAGCTTACTTCTAATTTACTCAGCATATCCTCTGCGTCCTTGCGCGATATCACTGTTTTTTTCTTTGTGTCTGTTGGATTTAAGTATGTGGTCAACTACAAATAAAATGTACCATTCACAGAGTCGAACTTCATAGATGCCGAATTAAATACCTGTTTTAGCACAAGTTCTTTTCTTTCGGGGCATCAGTTCTTTTGGAAAGAGATTCCAATCTAAAATATCATGAATAGCATTTCCATTACTTTCAGTCTTCTGCCGGTTTGCTTAAATCACATGACCAGATGTAACACCGGTACCTGGAGTCCATTCCTCATCTTCCATGTGTCTTTGCTTCAAGTACCTCTCTGTGTATTTCTCCACATCTGTTTAGGGGATAGAAGATAAAGCAGTGTATTAGGTTTGACACCAGTTTCGAACTGAAGGCCTCATATAGCGGATTTATTTCGTTCTTTTCTGAATGAGGGCTCATCAACAGTCCCACTTTTAAACCAGAGTATAGAAATTACATCAGAATGATCAGATCTGGTACAAGCGGTGATCCAACCTTCTTCCAGATATAACCGTTTTAATAACCCTTCAGTGCTCTATCATCTTCCCTCACTGCATCCTACACTCTTGCCTGCAAAGCAGATTTCCAATGCACCACTCTCCTCCACACCTGCTTTAATAGCGTGAGGCTTGATGTTGTGTGGCAGCCGTTGCATTGTTCCCCTCATCTCCTGTTTTAAGGCCAGCATGTAGTCCTCATCCTCGCCAGCTTTCAGTGGCACTGCCTTATAGTCTGCGTTCTAAACAGTGGAAGGGAGATAATATAAATCAATCCAAAAGTTTCATCACAGCTAGCTTTGCCCAACAAAGTGGAGCACATGTGGTATGTGCATTTCTCAGTACAGTACTGTATTACCTCCTTTTTGCTCCATTAAATAACACTTTGATTTCTGATATGGGTGTGTTTAAATCATTTGTATAAAGTAGACTTCAGCACAGTTAAACAATAACAAAATTATGAACACAAACTAAAAGCTGAAGTAAGGACAGGTAATTAGTAACTAGACAGAAAAAAGAAGTCACAATGTCATGGTTTGCATATGTGCAAATTATAATCAACCTGTAATGTACACAGAAAATATGAAAAAGGGAGGACAGATGGGGCCCCAGAAATAGGAGTTTACCCTACATGTTTTCTATATGTTACATGTTTACTTTTGAAAAGTCATGCAAACTTCATTTATATCAAATCTCTCAATTGATGCAGTTCAAATCTGAGGTCTATTTATCTTGATGATGTATAGACCTCAGGATATCACCATTAGTGTGTGTGCATGTGCGTGTGTGTGCGTGTGCGTGTGTGTGTGTGTGTGTGTTCAGTACTTACTGGAAACAGAGGACTGGGCCCCACCCTGGCTTCTGGCATGCTGCCCCTGCCAATGCCCAGAGACTCTATGTTGAAAGAGAAGGCAGCTACTCCGCGGCCCCTGCCTGCCATGGCCGGAAGCCTCCTCTGGACCTGCAGCACAGAGTCCACATGTCTCTTTTCGACACCACTGTCAAACACGTGTAAACACACAACACGTGAACGTATCACCACAGCGCCCTTAGCAAACACACACGAATACAACAGAGAACCATAAACACATCACAGGATGCAGTACTCACTACAGGGAGTGTAAATTGCTCCTACGAGTGAATTTCTGGGTGGTACAGTTTGAGTTAGCTTTCACTAAATCTCAATATTTTTATTTTTGCCTGAACCTTTTAAGACTTGTGTTAAATTTTTAGCACAAACGACCTCCTTAACTGCTAAAATGAAACGAAAACCTCCTGAGGATTCCGGACTTTAATCCTTATCTCCCACTAAACTCATCGCGCAGGCATAAATGTGGCTTTAACTAACCCCGCCTATCCGCGAGGTTGACGGCACGTGATCACTTCTAGCCAATTGTAGCGAAGTCTTGAGAATCCGTCACTCACTTTTTCGTCCAATGATTACGCTCCTCTCCGACAAGGGTGTGTCAGCGGCCACCATCAATATTCACGCCAATGAAAACATATCACCTTAGCTTACGAGGCTAGCAATACCTTGCCGCAGCGAATTACCTCAACATCTCAAGACCCACAGAAGGTAGCAAAGACTGGTGCCTGAACTGGGATGTCTGCAGTCGACTGGTACGCCCACAAATCGTTGGGAGACGGGCTCTTCTGGATCCAGGAGCGGTTCTACCAGTCAGACAACCGGGCCAACATCTGGCTGCTGCGCGGCTCCCACCAGGACGTGGTGATCGACACCGGGTTGGGTCTGAGGAGCTTACCCGACTACATCGATGCCAAGGGGCTGCTCGGTAAAGATCCTCAGAGGAAGAACCCGCTATTGGCTATAGCCACCCACGCCCACTTCGACCACTCGGGCGGTTTGCATCAGTTCCAACAGGTAGGCGTCCACACCGCCGAGGTCGATGCCCTGGCCAACGGAGACAACTTCGAGACGGTCACCTGGCTCAGCGACAGGGAGATAGCCGAGGCTCCCAGCCCGGGATGGAGGGCAAGGCACTACAAAGTCAAGGCAGTGCAACCCACGCACATCCTGCAGGAGGGTAGGTGGGAGGTGCAGCCTCTGCTGACTTCTGATTTTAGTGGAGTGGATTTCTTGTCAGATCTGAAAGCATTTGCCAACTGATGAACATGGTAAATGCTTTCAGGTTAGTAAGTGCATCCGGACTCATTGTGTATTTGCACATGATGCATTATGTAATATCCTTTCTATGCATTCCCAGAGGAAAAATTTCACCTTAAAGGACTAAACTTATAGTCAGATAACTAAATGCCTCCAACAAGAGGTTGAGAATTTTGCAGCAACAGCATTTTAGTCATTTTAATGTTGCAGAAATTATGTTTAATGCATGAATGACATCATTTACTATTTTTAGAGTGTAGAGACGTCATTTGATGGGGCCCAACTACAAAATGTATTGAAAAACTTCTGAGACAGCAAAAAAAAAAGTCTTCTTCTTCAACTGCAGTTGTAGTTTTTTTTTCTGTGTTTTCAGGGTGGTTCTATTTTAAGCTGCCGTGTCTGTGAGTTTGATTTCTGTTAGTTCTAAGAGAGAAAGAAGAAAAGGATGCAGCCATCACCAATAAAGCCTGTATCAATAAGTATGCACTTTTGAGTTTGGAACAAAACTTCACCTGATGACATCTTTAGTATTCAGAGAGTCATTTCTGCACCATTGGCTGATACACTGACTTGTGCTGTGTCAGACGCAGTGCTGCAGTGCAGATGGAATATCTTATTGCTTGGTGTGTCAGTTTCAGCCTCATGCCACTTCGTCCCTCCGAGGCCGGTCTGGCTCAAATCGATTACAAACAGCATGATCCAGAATTTGGGAATAAGAATAGACTAAAGTTTTACTTGCATTTGTGAGTGATCTTGAACATCTCTCTGTCTCTTTACCTTCCAGGTGATGTCATCAACCTGGGCGACAGACAGCTGACAGTGCTCCACATGCCCGGTCACTCCCGGGGCAGCATCTGCCTCCACGATCATGAAAATAAGCTCCTTTTCAGCGGCGATGTTGTGTATGACGGCTCTATGATCGACTGGCTGCCCTACAGCCACGTTAGCGACTACATCAGCAGCTGCGAGCGCCTGGTGGGGCTGGTGGACAGCGAGCAGGTAGCACTGTGACCCCCCCTGTGGATGGGCCTGAACATTTCTGAAGGCCCCTTATTCAGAGTCAGATTAGTTAAAATATAGGGCAAGTAATCCAGTTTCATAATCTAGATTTATAATGAATACATGACACAGAAATGTCTGTTTTAGCTGCTGAACAGCTGTAATAATCCATTTTTATCAATATATTTTGTGTACTGGTGGATATAGATAAACATTTAACAGAATTTCTGTGATCTACCTCAGAAGTTCATGCACTAAACATCACTTTAAATGACTGATGACTGGCATCTTCATTGCGCAGGTCGACCAGGTCCTCCCGGGACACTACAACACCTTTGGTGCGAAGCGACTTCACCGGATTGCGTCCTCGTACATCAGCCGAGCTGAAACGTGTCCGGCAAAGTTCTCCACGTTCGCCTGGAGAACTCTGGCCGGGGTGGCGCTGCGGGCATGCAATCCACGTAGCGCATGCTAATGAGAGGGGATACCGCAGGTGGAGGAAGCGCAAGTGCACAAAGTGAAACGTCAAAATGTGAAGGACATGAAAAAGAACGAGGAGGGGTGACGCTCAATTTATCTGTAACTTGACATAAATGTTCATTTACTTCTGTAATCCAACTGGAGTCCTGTAATTGCCAAACTTTATGTGGAAATTCCCCTTTTGGGTTACATAAGACAATAATCAATATCATATGAAGCATATAATATAAATTATTATCGTGATTATCTTTCACATTGATGAGTAAGTATTTGTTGAGTTGTATATGACTAGATGTATGATTTTTTTATATATATATTTACAGATATTGTGATGTTCTAATAGCACAACATCAGAACAACTGCACTGCAGACACAAGGCGAGGGGCTTTAGGTTCTCCTCTGAGGCATTAGAAACAGAGTCAGTGGGACCACTGTATTTCTCTATGCATTCTACAATGCTCAGTAAAGACTCCGTGTCGACTACCTCCCATGTTTGTAACAGTGCTTTGCACTATCGACTGAATCCGAGCCAATCAATCATTCACAATAAAGAATCTGCTCTACCCGGCCGTTGTCCGTGCTTCTACAAGATAGACAAGTGTGAAGAAATAAGAGCCGATCAACTGATAAAACATTTATTATAATTAATGTTATATTATTCTCATTTACATTAGCCTTCCAGGATGGCGTACATGCAGATCACAAAGGCCTGCCGACATGGGACAACTGTTGCAAGGTTGTAACATTCAATGTTATCTATGCTTAACAACATCTGTCAACATTATAATCTGGTTTCAACATAGCTGCATTTATAACAAAAATCGATAATGTAACAAAAGAGGTTTATTTGTTAACTTAAAAAATTAATTTACAGTTACAAATGCTTGCTTTCAAACATTTTACAGTTTTAATCCTTAGCAAAAACGGCTGCTTGAGTCCCGAGCCCCGGGAGGGAAGCTGTTACCGAAGTAAAATCCACAGTAAACGACAAAGACGAAGAGGCAGAGAAAAAGGTTTTAACATAATGACACAGACTTTTCTATTAGGTATTAGTCCACTTTTTTCTGTTTAATTACCTAAACGGCCATAAATTACAGATAATCTGAGAAAAAGTCGCAATGTTTATCTTATTCTTGCTTTATCTTGCATAATCAATGGTGAATGTTTCAGATTTCAAATTCTAATAAAAATATTCTCAATATACCATAATACTGCAGTGAGGCAGTGCGGCAGAATTATAAATATCATTTTGGCTTTTGATAAAATTTATATTTTGGTTAATTTCAGTGTAATCTGGGGTTTGCTCTATATAATTTTTACCCTGAAGAGATCACAGTATTAACTACTACAGTAAGTCTGAGCACTTGCATAAAGTTAAACTTTGAGCGGATTCATCGCTGATGATCTCAAGTAGTTCAACAGTTTAGCTGTAAATCAGATTATGCAAAAAAACATCCTATATGCATAGTAATTTTAGGAGAACCACAAAGCTCATCTGAATGAATCAAACATGTACACCAAGGTAGGTCACATTACAGGCAACGGACACCAACCCTTCCCTCCTCAGATTCCACAAATCCAAACAACCTAATTAGACTTAATGTTCCTCTTGTAATCTTGTCTTCCCACGTGCTCACTGGCTTTCAGAATAAAACACTGCAAACCTTAATGGATAAAATACAAATAAGACACTTCCAGACAAAATACTGCTAGTGCATTAATAGAGATGACCTTGAGTTGATGGGTGATTAAGAGGACGCAACCTGTTCTAGTGTTAGAGTTAGATTACAGACAGTAGGCCTAAACACGTTTATCGAAGTCCTTAGCTCTTTAGCATTCTCCCAAGTGAGACCATGGTTTCTCAAAGCAAGTAGAGTACCTCCCATTTCATCCTGGATCGACTTCAAATGGAGCCGGCCCAGCAAAGTGCAGAGTCGTCTGCAGTGATTGTCACCTGTCCTCTGTGTTAAAGACATTCCAGTTCGCCCCAGGAGGCTCTTTGACGATGCATCCTCCACCAGGAGGCAGGCTGGAGTTAGCTTCTCCTCCTCAGGGCTGTGCAATGAGGCCTAGCAGATTGCCTGAGGATGGTTCACATATGTTAAACCAGTTAAGTCAAGGTTGAATGAGCCCTTGTGCCTTTAGGTTAGCTTGGCGTTAAGTGTCTGTCAGGGGGGACGGGTTTACACCTGACTTTGGAGCCAGTTGCGAGGATCAAGTCTGGCCCTGAGGTTTCTGAGGCTGCGTCTAGCTGGGGAGATCCGCGAGAAGGGGGTCCCCTCGGACGACTCGGGGCTATGGCTGCTCTCGCTGTTGCTGGAGCTGTTGCTGGAGGTCGAGCTGGAGCAGGAGAGTGTGGTCTGGGTGCTGCGCTGTGAGAGAGGGGAACGGGAGGAGATGGGGAGCGGGGCGAGCATCGAGGAGGGAGGAGGTTGGCAGGGACACTGGAAGGGCCCTCCTCCTCCGTAACCCCTCCCTCTAAGCGTGCTGAGCTTAGCATCCAGTGACATAGTGCGTGGCCTCGGACGGGAGGGGGAAGATGACAAGAGAGAGAAGTTTGAGGAAGGCTCGGGCCAGCCGTGGCGTTGAGAGGTGGGACTGGTGCTGCAATGGCTGTCGCTGTCCGAGGTCAAGCTGGCGTCCGAGGACAGCATTCCAAACTGAGGGCAGCGGTGAGGGCTTGCGGGGCTCTGGGGGAGTCGGTGAGGTGTGCAGGGGCTGTGGCCCGAAAGGCGAGAGGTATAGGGACGGTAGCGACCAGCGCTTTTTGAGTTGTTCTCATCAAACATGGATATCCAGGTAGGGGAGGTGCCGAGCTGGTTCCGGAGCTCCAACTCCTGCATCCTCCGGACCAGGATGTCCGACACGGTGCTGCTGAGTTCATCAGACGATTCAATAACTGCAGGGGAGATGCAGCAAAAGTCAAAATACTGTTTCAGCTGGGTTTGAAGCTTTTTCTATCTGTCAGATTTAAATAAGTGATTTAAATCGGTCGATTAATCAGATCATAACTTGAAAGATGAAAGTTTTCTCAGTTAATTTGAACATAAAATTAAGAAATATTCAAACTCACAGCATGTTCAAACCTGTTCAGTTAATACATTTTGATTGATAAAATGTTTTTAATTTGCTATTAAGAAAAAATTTGCTATTAAATTAAAAAAATACCAACACTCAAATTCTCCTAACTTCTGTATTTGGGATTTCTGCAGTAACAGTTACCACGACGACATTCAAATGGAGCCCTAATCCTGTTACTTCACCTGTCGTTGTAATAGGATGAGAGCAGAGCGCGAATCTCAGCAGACACAGCATTATCCTGCAGCAGAAGACCCTCACAGGAGGGGGCAGCAAGAGGAGCTGCCGGAAGGGTAGTTAGGACAAACCAAGAACGAGGTTAGGGAGAAAGTAGAGCGGGTAGGAGGTGAGCAACAAGTTTGATGATTGTGGCACCAGCAGACGAGGTTTATTAAGGAAATGGATGTTAGACGTGATGAGACAGAGAGAAAATATAATCAATGACAAAGACAAGTGTTAAAAATTAATGATGAACGTTGATAAAGATGATCATGAATAACATATGAGGATTCAAGGAAATAATAAAGAAGGACAAAAGAGACAAAACCAAAGGAGTAACGGATTCAGGACACGGGGAATATTGAAAAGGACAAAGAGGGAAGGAGAAACAAAGGACAGAGTGAGTCAGCATGTCGGGAGATAAGAGCCCTCTATCTACGGCAGAGAGAAGAGAAGCAGAGGGTGAGTGGGAGATATCAGAAAGGAAGGATTGAATTGCGATGCCATCTCTCGTGCACGTGAATTAAAGCTTCACGCAGTCACATGCAATGCAGGAACAGTGCTTTCTTTCCCTGCCTTCTCCTTGAACTACCGTATTCTCCTTCATTGAGAATTACTCAGAATGTTTCCCTAGTCAGGGAAAGGTCTTACCCATCTCGTGATACAGCGAGCCCTGTTTTGGTGTGACAGGAGCAGGTTTCCTTGGCGACGGGAGTTCAATTTTCATTAAATCGTCGCAGCACTGCTTCCACTGGCCTGGACGTGGAAGAAAAACCATCATTTTCGATGCACCAGTAGCAAATCCGAGTCATTTTGATGCAATTGCTTATAGTCACTCACTCATGTCATAGAAATGTTGCCAAAAGGCCTCCATCCATCGGTGTGTATCTTCCCGGCTGTCTGTGGTCAATGTGTGTGTGACCTCCTCGCCTCCAAACCGGTTACTGATGCTGATATTTTGAACTTTACTTTGAGGGTCTTTGTCTGATGCACGTATTCTGGTCTCCTGAAACACAGTAGCATCAAAAATACAATCATTTACTGCAAAACGAATACAATGAGGACAAAAAAAAACATGTGTGTGCAGTACACACATTATGGCAATTGTAAATAAAGACATTGATGATCCCCCTCCCAAATTAATCCCCATCAGAAGCAGAGACCAAATTACCACATCCTCGTTGCGCTCCAAGTATGTTTTATAGCCACTAGATGGCAGTGTTGCTACATTCCTCGATTTGTCATAGAGCGTTTTCTCCTCTTTCACATGAAGCCAGACAACAACCTCACATTCAGGGATAATGCAGACCTGATCTGAGCTGAGAGCTTCAGGTCAGAGGCCAAGAAAGACTCAGTGAGTCACGATGGAAAGAATGTGAAGCCCCGCAGACATCAGCTCCGAGACACAGGAAATAAAATGATCAAGAACCTGACTTGACTGACTGACTGACAGACTGACTGTCTGATTGTTGTTCACGTTTGAAAATATGGACCGATGGCACAAATACGACTACTGATCAGATGGAGCTTCCCTGCTGTGTCTCGAAACTAAAAATTTATTTGGAAATCTTACATGCCTGTTGTTTTTGTGATATTTCCTGAACAGGTTACAGCTGAAAGCAGCAGCACCACATTTCTACTTTTGGTTTCTGAGCAGCTTCACTGGAGAAAATCAGGGCCAGGTGCCTCGTTTGAGGACACCTTAGTAGTCAATACGGAGGAGAAAAGCATCATTTCTTGTTTTTTTATTTATTTCACTGGCTCTGAGTTCGCTGCTTGGCTCAAGATTAATACTGGCAGCAACTCACAATTCCAAATCCAAGCCTTCTAGTTTATTAATGCCTGAGGCGTTACAAAAAATAAAACTGTACATATTCTCAAAACCTGGGTCGACCTCTCAAGACAGAATATTTTATTCCTTTTCTCCATTTTCCTGCGAATTTGCTGACCTTGTTGATGGAAATAGTGAAAGCCGGCTCCACGTTCGCTTCCACATCTTCCTGCCGGTGATAACAGAAAAGACTCGTTCCTTTTAAGACGGCGTACACGTCCGTCCAACTCAGAGGGTCACCCCCCAACTGCTGTGAGGTAGATAAAAATACACATTAAAGGGGAAATAAAAGAACGAGACGGGTGGAAATAAAAGTAGGAGAGGAAGGAAGAGGAAGAGGAGGAATAGCCCACGGATGATGGAGGAAATCTGTGGAGGAATACTCCACATTCAGTGTTGAAAACACACCTCCCAATTTACCTTGACTTTCAAGCAGCCGCTCATCATCTGTTGGGTCATGCAGTGAGGCTGAGCTGCGAGACGGCAGCACATGCTTCCGTAGAGAGGCAGCCAATAGGAGCACTCCTCTGCGGGGAGAGATGGACGGGGCAAAATAAACAGCATCAATAAATAAAACCATTCCACTTGATATTCAAGCGTGCATCCACGTGTCCTCCCCATGTCACCCCCCCGTTTCCTTGACACACAACAAGGTAGACGAGTGTCAGGGAGTGTCAGGAAGTGGCGCAAAGTTTACAGCAGGCTGAAGGGCCAATGAATAAAACACTAGGGGCCTGTCTGTCGTGGTTCTGGGCCCCTGTTAGCCCACATCATTACAGCTTTACACAGGAGTCACCTCACCAGCACAGTTTTTATTATAGTGACCTTGACAATAGCTGTCTGTCAGACGATATGGGAGGACAGGGAGGAAGGGGAAGGAGGAGGAGGAGGAGGAGGAGACGAGAAGACGCACTCCTCGACCGGCTTAAGGGGAATTATGGGAATGCGTGGAGAGACTGCGACGAGTGAGAGAAAGGCAGATCAGGAAGCAAGAGGAGGCAGAGCGATGAAGGCCCGTCACTCACCGCTGCCTGAGATGGTGAGGTCATGTGTGCGAAAGCTGTCCTGGATGTGTGACAGCAACAAGGTAGCATGAGCTAAGAGGTGGTACTTAGGGCCGCTGTGAACACACAAGACAGAGGATAAACATTCAAAACAAAAACTTCTCCCTCCCGCTGGAATCCTAAACAGGCGAATTAAACGTACGCCACAGAGGGAACCGGCAGCAGAAGAGGAGACGCTCCTCCGTTGCTGACGGGACTGCAGGGACTGGGTTCCATGGCCGCCCGGAGCTTCTTCCCAGTGGATCGCCCCAGTGAGGAGCTCAGTTTGCTGGCTAGCTTCCTCGGCGTGCTCCCCGACGAGTAGTCGTCCTCCGAGCTGCAGCTGTAGAGCTCAACGCGCAGCTCGAACCCCGGGTTGGCTTCATTACTGCAATAAGACACACGGGTGTGTGTCAACATCACGGACAGACTGGAAGTGTTTGAGAGAAGGTCGACTGATAACAGGAGAGACAGACTTACAACACGATGGCGTTGTCGAAGCAGATGTCGGTGAGCGTCCGGTCCACTATCACCATGTCCGTGTCGAAGATCTCTCCTCCCAGCTGCAGGAGGCAGAAGACTGCACACCGGTGAAGCTCTGAGGACAAGTCAGAAGACAACCGTTGACAACTACAACCAAAAACACACATGTAATTGCCTCCAAGTGTCAAGGCTTGAAGCCGGAGCTGATTAAAGATCGGCCCGTCCATTTGACTGACGAACACTTCCTCCTCTATCAGTTCCGGTTGAGCAGCCTCAATGTCTAGCTGTGCTCAGAATTTCTACAAAGGGATTAGAGGTTGTTTAGGGGTCATGCTGCAGAAAAAACACCAGCAAAAGTTGCCCTCAAGTTGGTGGATTTATCTCTGGGATGTGAAACGAGAAGAAGCTGCGATTGGATGAATCCTTGCGCCCAAAGCACCTTCATACAACAATAACTGAGCTATTATCTACTATCTTTATTCTAGCGCCGCTTTTATTCTTCTGCTGCACATCAAGTTGCTACTTACTAAACCTCTATTTTATTTATGACACATTTACGCACAGATAATATTCAAACTTCCTCTTCCAACATAATGTAAAACATGAAGTGGATGCGTGAGTGAGGACCACTCCTACTCCTCCTCTCCTCCTGGGTTCAGTTGTGCTTAATAACCTTGACTAACGGCCCTGTTAAGCTTCGTTAAGAGTCTCCTACCTGTCTCATGCAAATTAATTCCATTCATGTTGAGAAAATGAGCATGAGACCACAGCGCTACACAGGGGTTAACCCACACCGACTTGGTCAAGAAGAAGAGGTCGATTCTAAGTTTATTAATGGATCCCGTTAGCTTTTCCAGATTAGTAGGGCAGTATTCCTTAACCCTGCTAACAATGACCCAGTTCACCGCTGCTGCTCCTTATCGCTAAGAGGTAACGCCAGCGGGACTGAACTGTGGGTCAGGTTGTGCTGCAAGGAGTTAAAAAAAAAGAAAAAAAAAAGGAATCAGCTCTGCAAATTGCAGAATATATCTGGCAAAGCAGCAACAGACTGAAATATAGAGTAGATAATAATCCCTTTCTGTCTGGCTCACTGTCTGGTTTCCCTCCAGCTCATGATAGAAGGTGATTTTTTTTTTTGGATTTTTTTTTTTGGGAGGGTTGGGGGGGCTGATAATACTCAGCTCCTTAAATTAGCCATCTAATAAACGTGTGAAGACACAATCTTCAATAAGTCCCACCAGCATAAATCATTAATAACCCATCAGTGAACCTCCTCGGGGGCGTGAAAGAGGAACCTCCTCACCTCCTTTATTCTTGAAGTACTCCGTATCTTTCCACATGAGAGGGATCCGAAGATCTGTAACACCAACAGACGGGGGATTAGACCACAAAAATGTTAATCGCCTTTCCTGTCAAATTGACGTGTGTGTGTGTGTGTGTGTGTTTCTAGTTAAAACGTCTTCTCTGCTGAATGTGTGTGTATCCGCATCATTAATATTTATCTTCTAACTTCTTCGTCGCGTTCTAAAAACAAAGCAGCAGCCGGCACCCTGCTGTGAGCTATCCCTCTGCCGTGCATCTGGGATCAGGCTAGCCGTCCAATCACTCATCTGACTACCGCCCCTCTATGTGGAATGGAAAGCGTCTGCACTATGTTTACAGTCAATAGGGAGAGAGAGACGTATCCTCTAATTGAGAGAACACTTTTATGTCTTCCTTGTAATTCCCTATTAAATGTTCCTTTCTGATGTTTTCCTTTCCTTACCTGAAATTGCCACTTTTCCTTTGCACGGATGTCTGTCGTCCATCGACCCGGCGTCCGACGACCGCCGTGTGACCTTCTGCATGACCTGAGCCTCCTTCATCCTCTGCAGCTCTGACATGTACGCCATGATGCGCGTGCTGCACGTCTGCAGGCTCTTTGCCGCCTCCAATGCCTGGTCCTTCTGGGAGCAGGCGGCCAGCAGCTTGCAGGCGCCGTCTCGCATCCGGATCTCATGGTCGATCTTCTTCTGGATGTTGCTGTCCTGCAAGGGAAAACAGAGATGGTGTTTCAGCTTTTTCCTCAAGGGACAATTAAACTATTATTACACCAAACGTGACCTGGGTTATCTGGAGTAGGACAGTCCTATAGATAGCCCCATGCTTAAAAAAAAAAAAATCCCAAACACGTGCAGATGGGAAAGGTTCCCCTCCAGGGTTCTGAATAGATCCCTGAGCCACTCTTTGCCACGTCAGCAGATCGAGAGGGATGAGAGAGCAACAAAGGGATTAAGGAATCAAACTCAGGCCGACCTCGACGGCGAACGCCGCCGTGCTCCTTTTAAAAGATAAAACCACCTTCAGATTTATCTGCATCTCGGTCGCTTCGCTCCGCGGAATATCGATCGGCGAGTTCATCTTTGAACAATCGGTTTATTCTGTGTATTCAGCCCAGAAGTTTTCACTAACACCCCATTGCCCCTTCTTTCCCCTCACCCAATACCCCTGCCTGATGAATGCACCTCCCTCGCCTCCACGAGGATATTTCTCTCATTTATCTTCTCCCTCCTCTCTCTGCCTGATTCCTATGAATTTTTTATTATTTTGATTTAAGCTCTTTTGCCGCTCCCTTTCCTCGGGCTCCTTTCACACTCCAGCTGTTCCGCTCCAGCGTCCTCAGTCGGCTTTTACTTCCTCGCCTCGGCACCTTCTCTCCTTACCTTACACCCTGCCTCAGCGTGAGTCCTGAAACACTTCACCTTGGTAACGGGAGAGGAATGGATCCAGTTTGGACGTAAAAATCCACATGTGGACACTTAGGAGTCTCACTTTCTCTACTGGAAAAACAAACTTGTTTCTTGGAATATAACCATATAATATAATATAATGGCGGTGAAAGCTACGCTTCGACAACTATAATCCGAATAATCTCCAAACCTGACCGCCAGAGCGAAACACTCTGACAGGCATTACTGTATCATTTATTACAGTTAGATGGTGCCTGATTACGGGGGAAATTCCCCCTCAGAAAAGCTGATAGTGAAAAATAATCAGATAAAACGAGACCGTGATTGAGCGAATTTATACTGAGGAAGAGAACAATCAGTCAGGCGTCTGGTAAAAGCTTAACTGTGGATGTTTTAGACAACGCGGCTACAGGAATAAGCCTGTGATTAAATAAATGCTTTCACCGCAATTATGGTACGCCTGACTGATAAAGGAAGACGATTGAATCACAGCAACAGGTAGCAGGGAATGACTGGCAACGGGACACACAGAGGAGGTCAGCCGGGTGAAGAATTGAAAACTGACTTTGCAAAAAAAAAGTCATTGTTGAGTATAAAGATACAAATGATGAAGAGGAAAAAGAAATCTGAATAAATAATAAAGAGGAGAATGAAAGCTAAACTCTAAAATGTCTGTCAGTGGTGCCGCCACAGTCCAGCTTTGTAGACCAAGTCTCTGAGTGACCCGCAGGAGGAGGTCCTGTGTTTATAGCAGCTAAATTAACAGTCGTCTCCTCCTGGCTATCTCAGAAAACAAGCAGCCTAGATCTGACTCTAATCCGTGTGTCTGGCTCTGCGTCGGGCCAACGGAGGAATAAACATTCACAGACGTTGAAGTAAAAGATAAACGCACCCAACGCCGTAGGATTTAAACACACGCAACAACAAACAGGACACATGTAGCGTGGAGCGAGAGCTCTCTTCATTTACAGTCTGCATACGCCAACAGGCACGCAAAAAAAAAAAGAAAAATTCCACTGTTCAAACACTTTGTCGAAGCGATTCCCTTCAAAAGGCAGATCTGGAGTGACAGGTGTTCGACCAGTGGGCAACGCCGAGCTGCCAGATGGAGGGTGGATGGGCTAACGGGGAGGCATCACTGGGGCATCATGCAGCGACAAGAAGGGAGAAATAAAACCAATGAAGGGAAGAAAGCAGGGAGCCTGAGGTGAGAAGAAGAATGGAGGGATGAAAGGTGAGGAAATGGGTTGACAGGGCAGAAGATTCGATGGAGTGTGTGTCTGTGATTCGATGGAGCTGCTGGAGCGGAGAGAAAAGACGAGAACGACGGGAAAACGGAGGAGTCCATCAGGAAGAGCAGACGCTAATGGCTTTATAGTGATTTAAAAGTTACTCTGGATAAATATCTCCAATCGATGTAAAAATAAATAGAGTAAATAGAGATATTTTTATAACAGATGCAGCCCTCAGGTGTATGCTGAATGCCAATATAACCTTTCAGCAGGTAATTTGATGCCTCAGTAGAAACCAGATGGTCACTTCACCTCCCCGTGTGTGTGTTGATCCTAAGATCCTCGCCAGTGTGTGAGTGTGTGTCATCTCAGCGACACTAACACACACATACATACACATGTCGATTCGGGATTTGACGCCGCCGCAGATGGTGTGTAATGGTTTGTTTACGACGTGTTGTTCTGCACGAGTAAGCTTTCCTGTTCAGATCACCGAACGCTGACCTCTGACCTCTATCCCTGCGCAGGGCAGACAATGGTGTTGCAGCATGGAGCAAGCCCAGGGGGTTTAAGCCGGAAAAAGAGTTTAAAAGCATTACAAAACTACCCTGTCTGAACCATTTTGGTCAAAAAAGACAAAAGAATTGAAGTCACACTGGAGAGGAAGAGCAAATTTAAAGAGAGAGCATCCAATCCAGACACAGGAGCTGATGCTCTCCATTCGGATAAATTGAATCCCATCACTTTCAACTTGCGACACGTTTTTAAAAAAAAATCTTTTAATGATCCAAAAAAGATGCGATCTACGAAGGCCAGGCTGCGCCGAGCGCTGTTAAATGAGATTTGTCTGCGGAAAACAAGAAACATCTGGACTCGATCAGCTGATTAGTAGTCGCTG